>NW_024081220.1:112500-667347 GCF_003009895.1 Hyaena hyaena | reverse complement strand
GGCAGTCAGCACAGAGCCCGACGCGGGGCTCGAACCCACGAACCGCGAGATCATGACCTAAGCGAAAGTCAGACGCTTAACCGACTAAGCCACCCAGGCGCCCCACATTATCTCTTAATTGTCCCAACAATCGCACGAGGTAGATACCGTTGGGCCCATTTTACAGATCAGTGAAGTGAAGCCACTTGCCCAAGGTCTGATGACTCCAGAGCCTGGTCTCTGTCCCGGGTCCCACAGTGCCCCCCGGCTGAGGTCACCGAGCAGCCCTGCTGTAGGAGGCCAGACAGAGGGTCTGGGGGCTACAGGGCATGTTGACAAAGCCCATCCCAGGGCCATTCTTGGATTTTCTCAGCTGGCTTTGAAAGGCCTCCTTCATAGCCTGCAACGGCCATGTGGTTCCGCCCACCAGCCAGTTTAAGAGGAGGACTCTTTGGGGCACCTGGGTGGCTTAGTCAGTTAAGCGTCCGACTTTCGCTTAGGTCATGATCTCGCAGTTCGTGGGTTCGAGCCCCGCGTCGGGCTCTGTGCTGACTGCCAGCTCAGAGCCTGGAGCCTATTTCGGAGTCTGTGTCTCCCTCTCTCTCTCTCTGACCCTCCCCTGCTCGCGCTGTCTCTCTCTCTCTCCTAGAAATAAATAAAAATATTAAAAAAAAAAAAAAAAAAAGAGGAGGACTCCTTGATGTGGTGGGCACTTCTCCCTGGCCAGCAAGGTGGACTATGGCCACCCCTCCATCTCCCTCAGCCAGAGTGGGCTTGGAGGCTCTCCGTACGGCCCCCCTGCTCAGGGTGACCTCAGAATCTCAGGGCCATTTTCAGCTTCTCCCTGCCTCCATCCTTCTGGATTCAGCTTCTTATACTGAGGAAGGGGAAGGGCCCCCAGGTCTGGTGGGGAGGGCTGGGGTGGGAGGATTCTGTCCAACAAACTAACTAAATACGAACATCAGGAAATGAAGGGTGGGTCGGGAAAATCCAAAGATCTTAATTTCTGCAGGGTTGATCCTGGCTGGTCGTCAGGGCCTTTCCCAACCTGCTCTGAATGCAGCTCTTTAAGTAAGAGGGAAGGTGGCCAAGGTCCCATTGAGGACCCTGAGGCCCTCAGCCTTTCCCTTCCCTCCCACGGGGCAGTAGGGGGGAAGTCCCGCCAGTAGGCTGACTGCCTTCTTGATTGCTGCTATTGAAGTTAATATTCTGAGGAGGGGGCCGCCCTGCTGTGGGCACCCCAGTTCCCAGCTTCCTCTCCTCCAGCCTCTCCTATACAACTGAGGCAGCTTTGCCAAGCTGGGTGAGGAGGTGGAAATAATTTCCGTTGCATTGGCAACAAACACAAGTTGGATACAGCTTTGGACTGGGAAAGAGTGGGGGTGAGCCGCCAACCTTGTGAGGGAAGAAGGTGGGCAGGAGGGGAGGGGTCGGCCTGGGCATGGGGATGGGCACCCTGGGTGGGAGGGGGGATCGTGGCTGACATTTTGGGGGCTCCACCCAGACCCATTTGTCTTCCCTCTCTTCTTGCCCCATTGGTTTCCAAGGCACAGTTCTTTCCAAGGAAGTTCTTTCTGCAGCCTTCTCGCTGTCCCTCCTGTGCTAATGAACGTCATCCTTCACACCACAATGGCTCTTTAGGGCCTACAGGGAATTGTCTGTAGGTTATCTTCTTTAATCTTCTCAGCTGTCAGCCTTGGGTCGGGGGAGTTATTAGTAGTTATTGTTATCCTCTCCCCATTTCACAGAGGAGGATACTGAGGTGTGGAGCAAAGAGGCGTGTTCCCAGTCACAGGCTAGTACGTGGCAGACTTGTAATAAGCGCAGGTTTGCCTGATCCCAAGTCTCTTGGATGCCCCTGAGGCCCTCCAAACTACTCCCACAGACAAGGCTCATCCCTCTCCCCTGCCTCCGCCCCCTGCTGGCTCTCCACAACTCAGGAGCAGCCCAGGCCTGGACAGGTCATTCTGTCCATCCCCCTGCCGCAGGCCTGGTGCAGTGGAGCCACCAAGTGGCTGGCATCTGGAGCCATGATCCAAGAGAGGGTGACTATGGCAGTTGGGGGAGTCAAGGGTGTCAGCTGCTGCTGCTTTTTGAGCAAAGACTTTTAAAGTTTAATGTGATAATCTCATCCTGATCACCACAAACTGAGGCCTTCGCGTCCATCCAAGAATCCATCACCCGGCCTCACACTCTGAGCAGGAAGGCTGCGCTGGGCCCTCCCACCAACCCCCGCACACCCCCACACCCCCGCCACTGTGCATGCTGAGATCCACTGAGCCTTTCGGTTTGGTTTTAGTGGAAAGAAGGTGGTTCCAGATCATGTTGAGGATACTTTGGGTCCTCAAGACCGGACAAGCGTCTTGGACAAGGTCTTCCCTTTTACACATGCGAAGCTTGCGTTCTGGGAAAGTAAGAAGGGTTGCTGGAGAATCTGGATGGGAGGCCCATCAGAGGGCATAGAAGAGCGGCCTGGCCAGGGACACCGGAAGTCAACACAGCCCCCTGCTCCGTTTTACTGGCTGGGAAACCGAGGCCTGTGGCCGTTGCCCCCACATCAGGTCTGCCCAGAAGTAAACCAATTAACACCGTGTCTGGTTCTGTGTTCCTAGCGCCTGTCTCATTATTTGGGGATTTATGTCTCGGTCACCGTGAAGGACAACGGTCCCGGTTTCCACTGGGAGAGGGGGAGCCTGGCCAGGCCTGGAGCTCAGCAGGGCAGGGGTTAGGAGGTGGTGCCGTCCTGCTTGGGGCAGGATGGGGATTTAATTTCAGGGGGATTTGCAACCAGTGGGGAGCCGCCCTGGGCACATGGTGGCTCTGGGCTATTTTAGGAGGCAAAAGGCTGGCCCCGTTGGGGGAGGGATCATGGCGACCTTGTTCAAGCCATTAGTGATTCTGCCCTTTTGGTGGGAATAGAAAGGACCTGTGATGGAGGGGACAGGCCCACCTGAGGCTGAGGCTTCTCTCTCCCTCCTGGAACCCAGGGGCCCAGAACTGCTCTGCGTACCCCAAGCCTAGTTGGGGCCATGATCAGAATAGAAGCCTGAGCCCCTTTGCTTTGCTTCAGTTGCAGCTCTTGGTATTCTGAGGAGGAATGATTAGTATAGCCATCACATAATTTTGTGGTAGAAATTAGATTTATTGAGAGCTCAGGGAAGGCCCCGTGGGGCTGGGCAAAGGACTCGCCTGTGAGGCAGGCACAGCCCGGCTCTTGTTCTGTCCAAGTTGGTCTCACAGGCTACATAAGTCCCTTCCCCGCTCTGAGCCCCATTGCCCTGTCTGTCACTTGGGGACCATGACCCCTCATTAATGATACTCATTATTAATTGGACACATTTTATCAGGCCCTCTGCAGGGTCGATCTCACATCACCCTGTGCGTTGTGGTTATGTATTAATGGCCCCATTTTACAGATAAGGAACCTGAAGCTCAGAGAGGGAGAGTAACTTGCCTAAGCCCACACAGCCAGTGTAAGGAACACACTCTATGTCTGGTGCTCACAGTGAGGGGTGGTTCGTTCCTCAAGTCCAGCAGTAAATATTGGTTGCTTTCGGTATGCCAGGCACTGCTCTAGGGCTGGAGACTCTTCACAGACAAGACAGGAAGAGGAGGTAACAGAATGAGACTGGGCTGCCCTGAGAACTGAGTGACCCAACTGGACACTAAGCAGCTTTGTTTAGAAAAGGGTCATTTTCTGGCTGGGGGAAGGCAATAACCCAGGACCTGCATCCTTCCTTGGACAAGTAGTAAGTGGGCAAGGACGCACCAGCATGACCTGGCCCCTCCAGCCCTCGTGATTATGAAGATGCTCTCCATGTTTCCTTTCTCCTCACCCCCTCACCCCACCATTATAAGAAAAGTCACCGGCATATTGAGATCAGGCCTTTAGAGCCACCACGACCTGGAGCAAAGAGCCTAGACCTTGGAGTCAACCAGATGGGTTCCAACTCTACCCCTTTTTAGCTGTGTGACCTTGGGCAGGTAAGCTGACCTCTCAGAGCCTCCCTTTCCTTATCTTCAAAGGGAGGAGAGGAACACTGCTCAGGGCTAGGGGAGGGATGAAGGCATGGGAAGAATACAGAAGGCGCACAGCTAACGGCAGTGTTTCGTCTGTGTGAGGGGCTGGAGTTTAGGGGTGTGTTATTCCTAGGTATCTAGGTGAAGCCACGTCTTTGCAGTGGCACTAAGCTAGCACCTGTGTTCCCGCTGAATGACTTCAACAGGCTGGGCAGAGACGGAGGGCCAAGAAGCCTGAGCATAAAGTCTGGTGCTCCCAGCTCAAGAAATCACTCTCTTGGCTGAACTTGCTGGCGTATCATGTGAAAATAGCCCTGAGTGGGGGGGTGTTTCATGGACCCTCAGTTCTGTATAGCGCCAACTCGAGAGTGCAGAGAATTTAAGGAGTGGGCAGCATTAGGAGAAAACAAGGTTGAGGATCAGGGGAGTGACTCTCTCTCTCTCTCTGTTCTGAAGAGGACATTGAAAGCCTAAATTAGCTTAGAGGGATGTGACCAGGATCACAAACCTCTGGAGACGCATGTTTGTTAAGTTGCTTAGTTCATCTCGGTCACCATGCAAGGTATTGGGTGGAAGGGAGTAAATAAAAGCTTAGAACCACCCCACTTGGTGCAGGGAGGTGCCTGGGGCAGGCTTTGGGGAAAACCCTTCAATACAGTGTGAGAAGTACTGTGTTAGGGACCAATACAAGGTGTCCTGGGAGAACATAGGAGGGGCTTCCTGGAGGAGGTGGCCATGTCAGGGGAAGAAGAGTTGGAGAAGAGACGCCTTAGGATGGAGCTGCCAGCCATGTTGAGCTGGCTGGGGAAAGTGGTGTACCTTCCTTTGGCGCCACCAAGGAGCAGGTCTGGGGCCTGTGCATGGGCTTTACAGGAAAGCAGCTTCCAGACCTCCAGACTTCCGTCCCCGAGAACCATCCCACAATGGAACAGGCTGTCTTGTGAGGTAGTGAGCTCCCTGTCACTGGGATGTGCAAGCAGAGGCTGGAGGGTAACTTTGGCAAGTTACAAAAGCGACAGGATGACCTCTAAGACCCCTTCCAAATCTGAGCAACTGTGATTCTCTACGGACAGACACAGGATGTGGACTGTGACAGGCAGAGGTGTGACTGGATCAAGTGGGAGGGCGGGTGTGCTGCCGGGGGGGGGGAGGGGCAAGGTGCGTGTACACCATGACCGTCAGCCCCACCCCGAGCTTTTTGATAGTAGCTGCTGTATTAAGATATAATACACACAGCACACACTTCGCCCAGTCGAAGTGTGCAACGCACTGTGGATTTGCTTGTCGGGTGGAAATGAACTCATGCATTCATTCAACAACTGTTTATCAAGCGTCTGTTTGCTAAGCACCAAGCTTTGTGCTGGTGCTTCAGGTACCTGGGAAATAAACACTGTGCCCTCACAGAGGTGACAGGTAAGTGTCCAAGGCAAAGAGTGACCTCTTGGGTGACGTGCCTAGAGGGCAATAAAGCAGGGGCTGGAACAAAGAATAAGGGCCCTGGGGCAATGGGGCCTGGGGAGGTGATATTGGAGTGGAGGCCTGAGCGACAAGGCAACAACCCCGTGGAGGTCAGAGAGCCCCGGCTGAGGGAGCAGCAAGGGCAGAGGCCTCAAGACAGGAGTGAGTTGGTGGGGGCGCGGCCCCGTGAGCAGTTCTGGGAAACTGAGTGGCCACCGGGTGCCCTGCCCCAGGGTTCGAGGTGTTGCCAGGACTCCTCATGGTGGGGCCTCCTCTCTGCAGGGCCTGGTCCACACGAGGCCAGCCCTGAGCACAAGCAGGGGTGAGCTGCATTGACGCCTCTTCTTTGGCTACAAGAACCGTTTCTGTCCCCTTTCTTTGAGACTCATTTTCTTACCCTGTTACTGCCTCCCCATTAATGGAAAGGTAGTAGAGGGCTCTCGGGAGGTCCGGTCCCCAGGCCCTGCCTCCCACCCTCCCCTGCTTGGCTTCATGCCCCGGCACTGTGCCCCCACTCTGGGCCAGACGCCACGCACTCTGATTCCCTGGGAGAAATCAGAAAAGACCCCCAGGTGAACAGACACACACGTGAAATCCCCCCTTCCTTTCCCCCGCCCCCCCACCCCCACCCCCAACCCCAACCGCTGGACTCCCAGAAAGGGATCCTAGGAGCAGTCTGGAATCTCCCACTTGGTGCTCACTTCCATGGGTTACTTAACATCCCAATCGTTTCAGTCTCCAGGCCTGTAAAATGGGGATCAAACCAATTCAGGCAGAGTGGTTATTAGGATTGAATGCCATCCCTCCTGGCATCCAGTGGGTGCTCCCTGAATGTCAGCTTCCTCCTTCTCTCTGAGCTATTCCCCCAAAGAGGGGCAATTGGCAGGGGGTGGGGAGATCGAGGGGCAATTGGCAGGGGGTGGGGAGGTCACAGCAAAGCAGTGGGACGCGGCCACTTCGGGGTTCCCTTCCCGGAGCTCTAGGACCCCTCAGACGCCAAGGGGCATTCTGTGCCTGGCAGGCCAGGGGTACTGGAGGATACTCACCAAAGGGCCCAGCCCTTCTACAGGGAGCACCTCTTGGACTCCCCTCGCCTTTCCTCCCGGGGAGAGCGGAGAGCCGCCGCGCAACTCCTTTCCGGGTCTCCCCTGCGCTCCCCTCTGCTCTGCTCTGCTCTGCTCTGAGCGGCGCGGCTCCTGGCACCTGGTCCACACGGCCGGCCGGGGGCGGGCTCGGGAGAACGGCGGCTGCCCCGGGACTCGCAGGCCGGGACTCCCCCGCCACGCACCTCTAGGAGCCGAGAATCCGGATCGTCCTGGGTGGTGGGTGGCCGTGGGCGGCTGGACGCAGCCCCGCTCGGGTCCACAGCGCCCTTCAGGTAGGCGCCGGCGCTGGGCGGGGGCCCGCGCTCCTGGCTCCGTCCCCATCCGGGACAGAGCGCCGCCGAGCTGAGCGCCCGAGGGGGCCCGCGTCAAGGTGGGGGTGTAGGGCTGCGGGCAGTGGCAAGGACCCTGCCCCACCTTGGCCGTAGTGGGGTGGGGGTGGGGGGGGGAGGTGGGCAGGCAAGAAGCCTTACACCGACGCTGGGAGGGGGGACACAAGTGATGGCAAGAAGGACTTCCAGTTTCCTCTAGGGGGAGCGAGGCTGGGAGCCACAGGGCCGAGAGGGTGAGACTTCCACCCCAAGGAGGGGACCATTCTCTGGAGACAGGGAGCTGAACAAAATAATTCACCTTTCCCTAAGGAGTTTAGAGAACCCCAAAATCAATCCACCCTTATCAGCCTCCTGGGATAGAACAGAAGGGAAGGAATAAGGCAGGGGAGATCTCCTGTTGTCTTTTGGGGGGTGCAGAGCGCATACTCGCCACCCCTCTCCACTTCCATGATCTCCAGTCATTGGAGGCCTTTCTGTCTGCCCTTCCCCCCCTTCAAGCCCAACACCCCATTTTCAGCAATGGGCATAGGTTGGGCCCTCCTGGCCGGCCTCCCACCCACAACTCTCAAACAGCCTGGGGACTCCCAGCCCTCCTCCCTCCAGCTCCCTCTGGCTCCCAGGACTCACCGCCCCCCCCGCCCCCCCGTAGTTTGGGAGTGCTGATGGCCATCATGGGCAGGGAACGGGATTTGGGGGAGCGACTGCCAGCCTGGGCCAGGAGAGCAGGCTGTGGGCCAGAAGGCCAGTGCACCAAGCTCCTGGGCTCTGGTGCTAAGAGGGGTGGGGGTGGGGGTGCATAGGGGGTCTCCTGCACAAGTCGGGTTTCCCAGGCCTTGCGTGGCAGCAGAGGCTAGAAAAGGGGGTGCTAAGGCTAAAATTCCCTTACTACCCTCCCCCTCAATCACAGTCCTAGAAGCAGCTGCTCTGTGTGGTCACTGTGGCCCCTGCGGAGAGATGCAGATTAGACAGCAAGAAGGACTTCCTTCCTGAGGGTGGTTTGAGGGTCTTTTGAGGGAGTATCACTGCCCAGAATAGGTAACCCCTACCTTTGGGGGTGTCAGGATGGCAGGAGGCCCCTTGGGACACCCAGCCAATAGGGGGTGAGGACCCAAGACTGGGGGAGGGGAAGTGGTGGGAAACGGTGACCTCATCTCTGGACCATGGCTCTCCCTCACCTCTCATGCCCTCTCTCTTCCTTCCTTGGAGCTGAGTGTTGACTTTCAGCACCTCTTAGTCAGTTCACTCCTGAAATCTGCACCCCCGGCACCCCCAGGAGAAGGTGATGGGCTTCCTCTGTCACCACGTTAGATGGGAAGACAGACATGGCTGCTTTGGTTTGCCCCATGGAAACTGACCCCCCCCCACCCCGCGCTGGCCCCTGACATTGGGAGCAGCTGTTGCCTAATCCCAGGGTCTCCTGCCCCTCTCAGGCCACCCTACTCCTCTAGGTGCAGGTCTCTGGCTCCTCTGGGCTGTGACCCTGGGGTGACTCTAGCTCTCTGAATCCACAGGATGGCCATGCACTGAAGTGGCTTATTGCCCGCTTTCGCACCCTAGACAGGTGTCAGCTTGGGAGAGGGGAGGTGGCAGGAGAGACCAAAATGGTCAATGGTGGCTGCTCTGGGGTGTTGAGGGGGGCAGCTGGGCTCAGGAAGGCTCACACTCTGTTAGGCCAAGAACAGACAAGGTCTCTCTTCTTCTAGATACTTCTCTCTGCATCTGGGTGGGGTGGGATCCCCAACTCCTACTGGTGATCCCGTGAGCCACTGGGACGGGGGCTGCCGGCATGTGCCCCCCTCCCCGGCACCCCAAGATGGGAGAGAACTTGTCCTACTCACCTGCCTCTCTTTTCGACTCTGAGCCTCAGTTTCCCCATTTGTAAAGCCTCATGGGGTTGTTGTGAGGGTTAATGGAGAGGATGTTCATACAGTGCCCAGAAGGCAATGGGCACTCGCTGCGGGCAGTTCTTTCTCCATACCCACCTGCCTTTCTCTGGTGGCAGAAATAGGCAGATACAACCCGGCCTTCCCATTACGCCCGCTTCAGAGACAGCTGCGAGGTGCCTGCAGAGGACCTTTGAGATTAGTCCAGCCCAATCCTCCGTCTGCAAAGACGGAAAACTGAAGCCCAGAGGGACAGGGGCTAGCCCAAGCTTGGCCAGCCAGCCAGGCTCCCGCTCAGAGGCAGGGCCTGGGACCTGGCTGGGAAAGGTGGGAGGGCAGATGTTGGCAGACGCTGGGGAAAATACCAGAGTGTAATTGGGCTCATTAAGGATTTAGTGAGGGAGCCCTTCATGCCCTGCCAAAGGCCAGGGACAGGCCTAGAACCTTCCTCTCCCGTTAACCCTCTGGCAAAAACAGCTTTTTCCTGAGGACCCCCTTCCCCAGGCTGCAGCTGAAACAACTCCCCGCTCTGCACTTTATGGCTTCCAAGGTCCCTTTCCATCCAGCCCTCTGTGGGGAGGCAGGTCAAGAGCTTCCCACTGAAAGCCAAGCCCTGAGGTCCATTCATCACTCAGCGAGAGTGGTGGAGATGGAGCCCTGGGGTCCTGCCTGAGTGTTCCCTCCACTCCCCACCCCCTCCAGCTCCATATGGATGGACAGACAGACAGTCATATAGCAACCCTAGCCTCCATCAGCTCCCCAGCTCTGGTGTGAGCCTGCCTTTTAGAGGGTGGCCCCCTCCACCATCCAGCTCCTCCTCCCTGCTGTGGCCCTTAGCTGTCTCTCAGGGAAGGTGGGAGCAGGGGAGCTAACCCCCTTACTGTGCAAATCAGACAGACAGACACCTGGGATCACACAGGCACTTTTTCTCTGCTTTTACTTGGTCTTTTCCAGAACTCTGTTTGGGTTCAGTTCTCCCCCTTTCTTCACATTCCCCTCTCCCAGCCTCCCTGGCTCTGGCCCCCTCCTGCCAAGGTGTGGCACCTCCCTGCCTGACACTCCAGCCTGTTAGGGGCTGGGCACCCCCAAGTGTCCCCAGGAGTCCTTCCCAGAATTTGTAACCACCCCCTGCCCCTCCCAGAAGCTCAAAAGAGGGCTTGGCAGGCTATTAGGAGAGGTGGGATAGGGCAGTGGCTAAGGACTTGGGCTCCAGGGTCAGACAAGTGTAGGTTCTGGTCTGGCTGTGAAACTTCTCAACACCCATTCTCGAATCAATAAGGTGGGATAAAAGGTTAATAATAGTGTCCAACTCATGGGGTTGTGCAGCCTAAAAGAGATCCTATGTGCAAAGCACCTGGCACATAGTAAGCCCTCAATAAATAGGGTTGTAATTAGAAAGAGGTGGCCTGGGTAGCTGGGTAAAGAAGGAGGCAAGGAAGCTTCTAGAAACAGCTCTTCATTGTCTTTTCATTTACTTTGTCTTTTAAATTATTATTTTTTAATATTTATTTTTGAGAGAGAGACAGAGCATGAGCGGGGGAGGGGCAGAGAGAGAGGGAGACAGAGAATCCGAAGCAAGCTCCAGGCTCTGAGCTGTCAGCACAGAGCCCGATGTGGGGCTTGAACCTACAAGCTGTGAGATCATGACCTGAGCCAAAGTCAGATGGCTGAGACACCCAGGTGCCCCTGTCTTTTCATGTAATTTAAAACAAGCCCACTCCCCTCGCGTGGGACTCAGTTTCCTCTTCTGTTAAAGAGAACGTGTGAACCAGATTGTGTCCTGGTGTAGGTCCGGCTAGGGTGAGTTGTGCTGCTTCTTATAGGGGCCAGGGCAGAGGATGCAGGCCTGCTGGTGCTCACGGCGGGGGTTAGGCCGATGTGTGCATGCCCACCCCCCCCCCCAGCTTTTCTGGCTGGGAGTCAGAGCTTAGCTGGAGCAGGGTGGCTCCTGAGGGGACAGCTGGGAAGGCTGGGTCAAGCAGGGCAGGCCGCAGCAGGCCAGCAGCCTGGCTGGGGGAACACAATTAGCCCCGGAATCCAGGCAGGCCCTGTGAGCCCAGAGGCTGTATATCACAGGGGTTTAATCAGCCCCATGGCACATATTTGTCTGCTCTCTTGGGCTGTGTCCTCTGACTGTCATAAATTGCACCGAGACTTCAAAACCCCCTGTCTCCTAACTGATGGGGCAGGTCATTGTCCTAGGCATGGCCAGGAAGATCTCGTTCCCCTGAAGCCTCTTCCCCCCAGCAGGTTGGACCCCCCCCCCCTTTACAAAACACTTGCACCTGGTACTCTCTTCCTGTGCCTTCCTCCTGCTGGGAGGTGGGAGGAGGCGGGGAGACTTGGGCCGCAGCCACATAACTCTGACGACCTCCACCTAGAGGTATGAGAGAGAGCAGAATGCAGGTGGGGACTCAGTGCTGTGTAAGAGCGGGTCACTCACAAGGTGATGGGAGTAACCTTCCAGTGTGCCCCCTGTGGGCAGAACTGTGCTCTGAACACCAGACAGTGCCCAGGAGGTTTGGTGTGGTTTAGGGTGGGGAGGCAGCCTGGTATCCCCAGAAAGTGTTGAGGAGTGGGGTCCTGCCTATAGGGAGGGGTATGGAGTCCTAGCTCTTAGCTTCCAGCTCGATGTTCACTGCGCCACCTGGAGCCTTGCGCTGGTACTGCACCCCAGCCACACCACCAGGCTTTTGGGACAGCTGCCCTCAAAACACCAGCCACCTACCAAAATCCAAGAGTCAGACCTTCCCTGTCTTGGTTTCCCAGCACTACTGCCACAAAGTACCACGCACCAGGTTGCCCAAACAACAGAAATGCATTGCCTCGCGGTCCTGGAAGCTAGAGGTCCAAAACCAAGGTGTTGTCAGTGTCGGTTCCTTCCGAGGGCAGCGAGGAAGTCACAGACCCCTGACCTCAGGAATTCTCTGTCCCCACAATGGAGGCTCAGGCCCTGCCCTCAGGAAGCCCCCAGTATGCAGCACAGACGGAGAGCATGTGCACCGAAGTAGGAAGGAAGTGAAATTAACACAGTTCAGTGTGACAAAGGGGGTCGGCCACCCCAGAACAGAGCCAGTTAGAGGCTGAGGAGTCAGGCAGACAGATTTCAGAGACATGAGTTGGAAAGGGAAGACCATGTGTGACAGATGAGAGGCATGGAGGGGTGGGGTGTGTATATGAGAGAGAAAGAGGGAGGGAGGGAGGGAGGAGAGGCTGTGTTCTGCAGACACAGGCAGCAGGGCCCAGGTTGCTACTGAAAATATCAACTGTTGCTACGGTCCTGGGCAGCCAACACAGCAAGGGACATCTGGAGCCACGTGGGGCCGGGGTGGGGATGGCTTCACACACTGTCAATGTTTGTGAATGTCACCCGGCTGGGCACTGGGCACAGGGAGGTAGGGTTTCTGCAGTCACTCCTCTGGTTAGCGGCTGCAGCAAGCGCCACATGCCTGCCTGCCTCAGGACTGTCAGCGCCTGCTGTGGGGCCCAGAATAGGGCCCTGGCTTCCGCACATGTGACTCCCCTAACCCCACTGCCGCCTCTCCCTCAGTGCCCACCCTGTCTGCTTTCCAGGTCTTCCTCCTTGAGCTTGGCTCTGCGGCCGAGTCCCCAGCTGTCAGCCTCTTGGTGTGTAGGCATTCGTGACATTCTTCCAGATAGTCCTGTATTTTTAAAAAATTTTTTTAAATGTTTATTTTTGAGAGAGACACACGCACGCGCGCGCGCACACACACACACACACGGTGTTAGTGGGGGAGGGGCAGAGAGGCAGAGAGAAGGAGACACAGAATCCGAAGCAGGCTCCAGGCTCCAAGCTGTCGGCACAGAGCCTCACACGGGGCTCAAACTCACAAACCGTGAGATCATGACTTGAGCCGAAGTCGGACGCTTAACCGACTGAACACCCAGGCGCCCCCCAGATAGTCCTGTATTTTAATACTGCTTTGTCTGAAATGGACCCCATTTTGCTCCCTTTTGCCACCCTTGGGTTGGGGATGCCCAAAAGCTGGGGAGTTTCATCTGGGACACGGGGCTCAGGTATCTCCGGGTCTTGAACTCCTCTTGCCCCTTCTGTGTATTCACAACACGCAGCCTTGGCTGACGTGTCTCCCTCTCTATCTGCTCAGGTATGAAGCGGCCACTGAGCCCATTTCCCCCAAGTGAGAAGGAGCTGCCCACATCTGGAGCTACTGAGTGCCCACCTCGGCCCCCAGAACTGCCTAAGCCCAAGCGGGAAAGAAAACGGCCGTCTTACACGCTCTGTGATGTCTGCAACATCCAGCTGAATTCGGCTGCCCAGGCCCAGGTGCACTGCGGGGGGCGCGCCCACCAGAGGCGGCTGCGGCAGCTCAGCTTGGGAAAGACCCCGGCCGGGCCAGGTCAGTGTGGAGGGGCGCTGCTCCCACAGCCTCCGTCTGGGCCCCAGGATCTGTGGCCTCTCTCTGTGGGGTCTTAGGTCCGGAATACTCTCAAGGGGGTCTCGGGGTGTGAAGTCCCCCTGATACCATACAGTTTTATGTTGCATCTGGACACCCCTCTGTGGGGCCTCCCAGGATTTCGAGGGTCTTTAGGGCTGAGGACTTCTCTTGAGGTCTTTTTGGGGTCTGGGAGCTCTCCCTGGAGAGACTTCTGGTGCCAGGACCCCAAAGCAGCATTTCTCCGATCCGGAGCCCCCTGGCAGGGATAGGCTGTCTGGCAAGGGCCTCACCTGCAGGGCGTCCTGGGGCCCTGAAGGCTGGGCTCCGCTGTGCAGCACTCCAGCTGAGGCACAGGCAAGGGAAGCCTCTCTTCCTTTGGCCACTGGACTCCTGGCCGGGATTTCTGCCTCTCCCTGGCTGGGGTGACTTTGCCGAGGTTTGGCTCTAAGCACGGAAGGGGCCGCTGGCTACAAGGCAGATTTCTGGGGGAAATGGGTGAATGAGTCGGTGAGGGTGATTCCAGCTGACAGGCACATAGTAGCCGTGGGGGCAGCAAGGAGAGGCAGACTGCTGGCTGACAGGGGAGGAAGGTTCAGAACCAGGCTCAGTGTGGGAGGTGGGAAGGGCCAGAACTTTTGCCTGGTTCTTGGAGGCAGCACCAGAAACCCACCTTGCAGCCCAGGTTGGCAGCTTTGCCAGAGAGCCGTAACAAGCCTGCCGGTGCTTACATTTTTATTTATTCCTTTTCATTTTATCTATTTATCATATATATATATATATATTTTAACATTCATTTATTTTTGAGGGACAGAGACAGACAGATCATGAGCAGGGGAGGGGCAGAGAGAGGGACACACAGAGGCTCTGAGCTGTCAGTACAGAGCCCGATGTGGGGCTCAAACCTACGAACTGTGAGATCATGACCTGGGCCGAAGTTGGACGCTCAACCGAGCCACCCAGGTGCCCCTCCTTTTCATTTTAGAGATAGAGAAAAAGCGTAAGTAGGGGAGAGAGATAGAGGGAGAGTGAAAGAGAATTTTAATTAGGCTCCACATTCAGTGTGGAGCCCGACACGGGACTCGATCTCATGACTGTGAGATCATGACCTAAGCTGAAGTCAAAAATCAGATGCTTAACACAGCAGATGAGTGTTGTGAGTGCCACATGTGGATATAAAGGAGAAAGGGTACTTATACCTGGGAACACCAGGAAAGGCGTCTTGAAGGAAGGGGGACATGCTGAACTTTGGAACAGGCGCACGGGAAGGAGGGACAGTGCAGGCAGAGGTCACTGCATAAAGCAAAGGCAGGGAATGGTCTGACGGCTGGTACTGCTGTCCACCTGAGCGCTCAGGGCTGGACACCAACGGTGTGACTCTGAGTAAGAATGTATCTGACTGTATGAATGTTTCCCGAGTGTGTGTGTGTATATATATTTGTCTGAGTTCAAAAGTCACTCATTAATTCATTAGATATTTATAGAAACTATGTGCAAGCTGATGTTTGGAGGACACTTTTATCCAGCTTTACTGAAGTATTATTGTCATATAACATGTAAGTGTAAGGTGCACAATGTGATGACTTGATATACACATTGCCAAACAATTGCACATATCTGCAATAAGGATAGTTAACACCTCCATCCCCTTGCATCTTATGTCTGTGTATGTGTTGATAACATTTTTAATGTTTACTTATTTTTGAGAGAGAGAATGTGAGCAGGGGATGGGCAGAGAGAGAGAAAGGGAGACAGAGGATACAAAGTAGGCTCCCCACTGAGAGCACAGAGCCCGACGCAGGGCTCGAACTCATGAACTGTGAGATCATGACCTGAGCCGAATTTGGGCACTTAACTAACTGAGCCACCCAGGCGCCCCTGTGTTGATGATATTTAACATCTTCTCTCACCTTAAGTATCTCAGACAGTATTGTTAATTACAGTCACCACGCAGAGCATTAGATGCCCAGATCTTATTTATCTTAAAGCTGGGAATTTGTACCCTTTGACCAATATCTCCCCATTTTTCTGACCCGTCAGCCCCTAACAACCATCATTGTAATTTCTATTCTGTGAGACTGGTTTTTTAATTTTTTTGAATTAATTTATGTATTTTGAGAGAGAGAGAAAGGGTGCACAGGGGAGGGGCAGAGAGAGAGAGAGAGAGAGAGAGAGCGCGAGGGAGAGCGAGAATCCCGAGCAGGCTTCATGCTATCAGTGTGGAGCCCAATGTGGGGCTCGAACCCATGAACTGTGAGATCATGACCTGACCGAAGATCAAGATCCAGATGCTTAACTGACAGAGGTGCCTGGGCACAGTCTGAAGACTGGCTTTTTTAGATTTTGCATGTAATTGAGAACATACAGTATATGCCTGGGAATTCACATTTTTCAAAGGTGGCATACCTGCCTGTCAAAAAAGAGTTGTCTGAATCCACATAGAGACTAGTTTGTCCAAGAGAATAACAGTCTTCAAAGAGGTGGGTGTACGGAGCCTGGAGAAGTCAGAGGGAGAAGTGAGTGGACAGAAGTCAGGGAAAACTTCAGAGAAGTGACATTGACATTGCATCTTAGAGACCCACAAGGGATCCCAGGCAGAGAAACAGCTAGAACAAGTGCTGGGAGGTCTGAGGCCTATGGCCGTCCAGGAGCCACTGAAAGTGCTGGCCATGTGGCCAGTGTGGCAGAAGGTCAGCAGAAACCCCTGTGAGGGCCTCACAGCCAGGCTGCATGTCTAGCCTTTGTCCCCAAGGTGATGGGTGTCACCGAAGGGCTTGGAGCAGAAGTAGTTAGTGTTTTTAGACATCTCAGGCAAGGTGGAAGGATAAAACTTGGGGGTACACGAGAAGGAAGGGGGTGGGTTGAGGGAAACAGATTCTGGGGTCTTTTCTGTAGCAGAACCAGCTGGACTTGGTAGCTGAGGGACGTGGGAAGGGAAGGCGCCAAGGATGACCCCAGCTTAGGTGGTGCTGTGCTGGCCAGTTCCACCATCAGAAGGGGGCACCAAGGAGGAGGCAGTGCTGGGTGGGGGAGGCCAGTCCTGCGTGGCTGCCCCCTGGCATGGCCTCTTCAGGCCCCACGGTACAAACCTCCCTCTTTCCCTTCCTGCCCACCGTGCCCACTTGGAGACAGCAGGTGGAGTGTGAGAAAAAAGGCCACAGCGCCACATGGGGCCAGAGGCAGACTGCCCAAGGAAATGGGGACCCCTTTGATTGGCTTCCCTCTTCCCACAATCCTCATCCCCCGAGTTCTCGAGTTCTCGGTAGGATAGGATTGGGGGTTGGGACAGCAGGAAATATGATACCTGGTACTCCTCTCCAGTTATTCAATGGGAAGCGAGACACTGTCCCTCCGGTCATCCGTCTGCGCTGGCCCATGCCGGGATTCTGCATGGAGAGGTGCTTGGTGCCTGTCCTTGGGCAGAAACAGTCTAGAGGGGGAGACAGCCATGGGGCCAGACCTTTCTCATGGCCTTGTGGAGGGAGTGAGCAGCGCGGTGGGAGTAGGCGACAGGGATGGCCATGCCTAGGGCAGGGATGAACGGTCCTCAGATTTCTGGGAACCCTGGAATGTAGGGGCTCCAGCCAAGAACCTGCTCTCCATTGGCCTCATTATTTCTGAGCCTAATTCAAGCCATGACCCCCCAACACCTACCCACCCACTCCTGTGGATCTCTGTGGTCTCCCTGGCTCTCTGAGTGCTGGGGTGGGATAGGCGGATGCCAGCAATGGCCCTGTGGGTGAGGGGTGGGGGCGAGGAGACCTCAAGCACCCTGAAGGCCTTTGCCAGCCCTTGGTGGGGACGGGGCCAGAGCAGAGACCCCTTCGAGTGCAGCTGAGTGGGGAGGCCTCAGCCTGGGAAAACCAGAGTCCCACCTAAACTTTCAAGAGGCTTGAGGCAAAGCAGAAGGAACTCTGACACCTTGCTTTGTTCCGAGATACATGAGGTCTCAGGCCTGCAGCTGGGAAGGTGCTGAAGGTGTGGGGGCGGGACAGCCGCTCTGGGAGGCTCCTGGAGCTGTCACTTTGATTAGGGGTCTGTGGGGCTGGCGGCTTGCACAGTGACAGGCCGTCGCAGGCGGTGAAGGCAGGGACCCTCTCCTGCTCATGTGCCTGAGGCCATCCTTGGGAGGGGAAAGCAGGGACTCTTCCCTCTCTGAGTCACCTCCCCATGCTTGGGTCAGAGGCGTCCTCACTCCTCCACACCTAGAGGAGCCTCGAACTCTTGGGACAGGGCACGGGATGGGGAAATGGCAGGTACCCCACACTCCCCGACTCCCTTCTCCAGGCGCCTCCACAGCTTCCCCTGCCCATGCTCTGCCCACCTGTCTCACACAGGCCAGTGGGGTCCTTTCATTCTTCAGCAATGTGTCTTTAGCCATCTTTCCCCAGCTCCTTGCCCTTCTTCCTCCAGGGTGGGGAGGGGGGGCACCAGGCACCTCTGCGCCCATGAAACTGAACTCAGTGATCCTATGGACCACCACACACACATGCACACATGCATGCACACACGCACACACCAGGCACCTCTGCCCCCATGATGCTGAACTCAGTGATCCTGTGGAACACACGCATGCACACACACACCCCCTCTAAACAATGTTAGGTGGTTCCTGAACATCTACAGAAAGGTTTGCTCAATCCTCATAGTCCCAACTGCTAGTGTGGAGGTTGGGCCGGCACAGGGAACACGTAAGCATCTACTTAGGACCTGAGCTGTCTGGAAACCTCTGCCACGTGCAGCAAGGCCTTCCCTCCTCACACAGCCAAGCCACGAGTGGATGATGACATTCAGCCCTCACTTTATTTATTTGTTTGTTTGTTTGTTTGGGAGAGAGCACGAGTGGGGGATGGGCAGAGGGAGAGAGAATCTTTTTTAAATTTTTTAATTGCTTTTTATTTATTTCTGAGAGAGAGAGAGAGAGAGAACGTGAGCAGGGGAGGGTCAGAGAGAGTGGGAGACACAGAATCTCAGGCAGGCTCCAGGCTCTGAGCTAGCTGTCAGAGCCCGATGCAGGGCTTGAACCCACGAACTGTGAGATTATGACCTGAGCCAAAGTCGGACGCTTAACCGACTGAGCCACCCAGGCGCCCTAGAGAATCTTAAGCAAGCTCCACACTCTGCACAGAACCTGACACGGGGCTCAATCCCACAACCCTGGGATCATGACTTGAGCCAGAACCAAGGGCCAGAGGCTCAACCAACTGGCGTGCCCAGGTGCCCCAGCCCTCACTTTACATTGGATACTGGAGCTCAGGGTGTTTAAGCCACATATCCAAAGTCACACAGCTGGGTTCAGATCCCAGCATGTCTGACCCACCCCCCAACCCCCTTTGCTACGGAGGAGAGCAGCACGTATTAAGAGATACTGGACCTTAATGTTTTAAGAATGATGACAAAGGATGTCCAGAGAAGGTAGACTGTCTCTCAGATGACCCCATGGTGCTTAGAAGCCATGGCCTCTCCTCTGCCCTGTGCCTTGGTATCCTCCACTGAAAAACGGGGGGGATGCCAGCCAGCTCCACCTTGGCCTCGCCCAGCTGGGGAGGGGAGGGGAGCCTCCCAAAGCCAATCTGTCCCTCCCTTCTCTTGGCAGGACTGACCCAGCCACACAACTCAGGGCCCACCCCCATGTCCACTATCAGCACTGCAACCTGACACGAGAGCAGAGAGAAGGTGATTTCAGAAATCACTTAAGTTCTGAACGGGCCATGGGGGCCTTGGGTGGGCAGTTCAAGGTAGACTCGAAGGGGGACAGCAGACCAAGAGATGAACTCAGACTATAATGGATTTCAGGGCAAAGATGCTGTGCCTTTGGGGGCAGGGAGGGATCAGAGTGGTAGGTGGCCGCTGTCCCCTGCCCTGCACCCCGAGACCTCCCCTAACTCCTGTTCTAATCAGACCCTCATCTCTTCTCTGACTCTGACTGCACAAGCCTCTTGCTGCATTCAGAGCCTCAGAGATCAAAGACCTTGAGCTCAGGTCACGCCTGAGTCACCAATTTGATGAGTTCTGCACCCCCCACTCCTCGCAGATGGATTAATTTCAGTCCCATCAGGAAGCCCAGAAGCCCTCCAGCCTGTGCCCCCATCCCTTCAGTATCTCCCTGGGCTGCTGAGTCCTTCTCAGTGCCCCTCAATCCATCCCGAGGCCTTTGGGTGCATGTTTCAGAGAAACTGCTCCCCCAAGGCCACTGGGAAGTTCTTCTTGCGGTCTAACCAATACCTCCTGCTGCTGTTCTCCTTAAGTGGCAGGTGACAGAAGTGCCCCTCGCTGTCTCTGGACAGCCATCACAGCTGCCTCCCCCAGGTGTGAACCTGACCATCAGACACTTCCCCACCCCCCGCCTGGGACCACCAGGAAATGCAAGGTTGTCTGGGTGGAGAATTAGGGGGCTTAGCTCAGATCCCTGCCCTCAAGAAGACAAAGATTCCGTCTGTGTCTGGGTGGGTTAATTAGCTCTGGGCTTGAGTTTCCTTCCTCTCCCCAAACAAGCAACTTCTTCCCCCAGAGCCTCTTCCTAACAAACCTGTTTTCGGGAGCTGCTGCTGCCAAGCCCTCCCCAGACCCTTTGCCGGCTGTACCGGCTGCTCCAGAGATTACAGGTTATTGTCTGGCGGAGACAGGATGCTGAGGGGGTGGGGGGCTAGCGCTGGGACTGGAATGCCACATGGGATCCAGCTGTGGGGTTGGCTGCCTTCTCTCCCCCATTCCGCCCCCTCCCAGCCACCAGGTGCTCAGGTGAGTAGAGAGCTGGCCCTGGGTCAGGAAGTGGAAGGGGAGGAGGGAGCAAATGGAGAGACAGAGACTGAGGGGTAGAGAAAGGTGCAAGCGGGGGAGGGGTGTCAGAAGTTCTAACTGATCAGATGACCCCTCCCCCACCCCACCTGGCACTGCCCAGGTAGCAGGTCCAATGGTCCAGGTACTGGACCAAGAGGGGTGGGCCGCCTGTGCTCCCTTCCCCCACTGCCATGGCCAGTGCTCTGGGATGAAATTGGGCCTCAGTTTCCCCTTCAGCAAAAGGAGGTCAGTGTAAGGGGATGGTGGGCAGAGGATGAGTAAGGCTGGACAGGACAACGGGGGCTCCTGGAGCAGCAAGCCCCGAGGCAGGACTTCAAAGTCCAGCAGGAACTTTCTGGCAGGCTGAGAAGTGGCTGGCGGGGTCTCCTTTCTGGAGGTCTGTAGGGCAGGTCAACTCTGCGCGTCAGTACAAGAGGCACTGGACAGGGACTCTCGGGAGGAGGGGGGATGGATGCCTCCCCCTGTCTCTAGTCCCCACATTTGCCCCTGACTCCACCACTGGGTCAGGAGGTGCCCTGTGCTTTTCACCCTGGTCAGAATGGGAGAAACCAGGGAACGGGCAGCTGCTTCCAGGCAAGGGGAGAAAGGGCCCTGCACCCGCCGCTTTCCAGCAGGAAGAGGAGCCCCTCCCTCCTCCCTCCCCTCCTGTCCCTCACATCCCCACCCCTTCCCTCTGTCACTCTCAGGCTGGTTTCATTTGCTCCTCAGACGGCGCTCCACAGTGCCTCCAAAGGCAGAGAATGCTCCTGGGTGAGTGCTGAGGCCACCAGAGCGTGGGGAGGGGGCGCAGACGAGGGTGGTTCTCTCCTCTCCCTGCCCTATCCTTGTCTTGCTATCACTGGCCCCCAAAAGTTGTCTGTTGAAAGATTCTGGTAGCCAGTTGACTCCTCGTGCCTTTTCCCAGGTCCAGGGCTGGGCAGGGGGCCCCCGTTCTGGCTGGGAAACAAAGGCAGGGCTGAGGGTGGCGGGCAGGGCCAGCTCAGAAACTGGCGGGAGGGAGGTGAGCTACGCTTTGGGGCAGATGCCTGTACCAGAGGTTCCTTGTATCAAATCATACCTTCTGCTGCTTCAAAAGGGCCGCCAGGAGCCTCCAACAGTGTTGTGTGTGTGCTGGGGGTGGGGAGGGGTGTTGAAAAGGGAGTTATTAATTCAGCAGAGAGAGAGAAGTGGACGGAGGGAGACAGGCAGAAATCTGGGTGGCTCCTAACTGAGGTCCAGCCACTGTGCTGGGGTCACTGTGCTGCCCCCCCACCTTTATCCATGGTCTCCTAGCTCACCTCTCCACACAGGGGTTGCCTGGCACTGAGGGAGACAGCCATTACGTTTTAAGGAGTATTTTGGGGATCCCCTCCCATAGGCATAAGGGCTGGAGGCTATGGGGTTGGGGCAGAGCTCTTGTGATAGGTGTTGGGGTCTTCTTCCAGCCTGCGGAGGGAGGGAAGTCGGTAACATCAACCCGTCCTATCCCAGGTGCTGGGCGACCCAGAAGTGGGCTGGGGGCTCTAGAGAATGTGGCCGGGGTGGGAATCCTAAGCCTACAGGGGAGCGGTCAGGCAGGAGATCTTGGATCAACCCCCCCACCTCCCTTCCCTGCCTTTGATTCTCTCTCCCTCCTAGACTCCTATTTTCTTCACCGAGTTTTGGTTTCACCTGTAATAGGAAGGGCAGCTTTACTATTTGAGGGTGTGTGTGTGTGTGTGTGTGTGTGTGTGTGTGTGTGTGTGTGTATGTATGCTGCCTCAGGGAGGACCCTCTCCTCTGCCCCTATGACTTGTGGTAAGGCGAGAGAGAGAGAGAGAGAGAGACTCTGGGTTTGGCTACATGAGCTTGTGTTTATGACTGATGTATTTAATTTTGTAAGGGAGGGTGTGTGCACGCACCTACCTCTGGGTAAATGTGTCTGTATATAGATCTGTGTGTACATGCATCTCTTTGTAACGGTACGTGCCGCTGCCTGCCTGTGGTTTCATTTTACGTCTATATGCCTTCATAGGGGTCTGAGTGTTGTCGTGTGTCTGACTCTCTGGGTATATGCGATCTGAGTGTGTCTTTGTTGATCTTGCCTCTCGGTGTGTACGCACATGCTTGTGCATGGCCTCTGGACCCACCTTTGCCCCCAGCCAGCATGGGTATCTGGCCATGTCTGCGTGGGTACCACCTCTGTACAGGCACACTGATGTGTGGCTAGACGGACTCATCACGAGGAGATGTGTGTAAGTGTGTGCCTGGCGTTTGTGCCTATTGCCACCTCTGTGGGCACCCACGGATCTCAGCATGTGTGTCCCATGCTCTTCTGTGTATCTTTCCAAGTGGTGGCAAAACAGGAGGATGTGGTTTGCCCAGATCCTCTCCCTTGGGTGGCAGCCAGAGTGATGTTGTTTCATTAGACACCTGCTCTGTGCCCCTGCCTCAGCCTCAGTTGGACCCCTGGGGGTGGCCTCTTCTCTGCCACTCACTTAGTTTGCTTGTGTTTGACCAGAGCAGTAACCCACCCTCTTGAGGCAGCCGTCCAGTGAGTAGTGAGTAGTGAGTGGGTCCCAGCCGTGGGTCCCTGTCATGGGCCCCGGTCCCTGGCCAGGGTTGGGAAGGGAGGGGCTTATGGGTGTCGGGCTGTGTGGTGCTATCTTGGGGCAGGTGTGGAATCTGCAGCGTCTCCCTTCATTTGAGTGTACCCACAAGCCAGCCGGTCACGTGTATGTGCATGGGACATGACTCATGCATCATCCCAGCGGCCCTGGGGGCCAGGGTTCACTGTGAATGTCAGCAGCAGACAGTGGGTGGCACAGAGGAGCTCTGTGGGAAGGGTGCTGG
Organism: Hyaena hyaena; assembly: GCF_003009895.1. Classification (NCBI taxonomy): domain Eukaryota; kingdom Metazoa; phylum Chordata; class Mammalia; order Carnivora; family Hyaenidae; genus Hyaena; species Hyaena hyaena. Next base: position 644,545 of record NW_024081220.1, on the reverse strand, counting down.
GGGAGTTCCCAGAAGCCACCGGAGAGGTCCTGACCTCAAATCAACATGTACCGTAGGCCTTGTGTGGGAGAAAAGTGTACCCAATTGGGGGAAGGGGCTGGAAGGCATTTCTGGGTGACTGTGTGGACTGGAAGGGGAGACTAAATCACCAAGTGCCCTGGCACCCCTTCTTCAGATCGCCTCCACACCTAGTCCATTTGTTCCTCAGACCCATTCCTGTCCTGCCCTCTCCTCCGCACCCAGCCGTAATTCCCACTTCACAGATGAGGAAACTGAGGCTCATAGATGCAGTGTACAACCCAAGGCCTCAGAGTTCAATGTCACTGGAACCTCACTGCAGGCCTTGGGGCTGCAGGTCTGGGAGGGATGGTCTGCCACAACTCCACATTCCTCCGCCTCCTCCTCCCCCTCCTCCCCTCCCCTGGGAGCCCACGCAGGGGTGAGGGACTTCTGTGCTCTGAGAGTTCTAGGAAGAGGCCACGCCTCTCTCCACCAGCCCTCCCCTTCTGGCATCCCCATTACAAACAACTCATTAGATTAAAGATTGGGCTCCCAGCTCAAACACCTCCTGAGGTTCTCCACCAGGGCTGAAGGTCAAAATCCCCAGTATTCACTGCAGAGCCTTTCAGCAGCAGGCACCCCCCACCCCTCCCCTCCATACCTCCACTCGCCTTGACTGCAAACCTGCACTGCACTTTCAACTTGGGCCAGGCCCACCCACTGCCTGGGATGCCCCTGTCCTGATGAAACTTCACTTATCCGCCAGTGAAACCTAACAGACTGTCCCTGCGGACCTACGGCTTTCCACCTGCTCCCGTGGGTCCCAAAGTGTTTTTGCGGGTGCCTCCCTTAGCGCCCTACCTGTTTGGCTCTCGCCTGTGAGCTCCTCTAAGAACTGACCGGGGCACGTGATGAATGAATGAATGACTCTGTCCCTCCTGCTGGCCCTGCGGGACACCTTTCCTGAGGTCTTGCCTCCGTCTTCCGTCGTTCCTGCTGCAGCGCGCGCAGCGGGGGAGGCCGAGCGCGCACTGGGCGACAGCCGGGGCAGGTGAGTCCCGGGGCGCCGCCACCCGGCCCGCCACCCCGGCCCTCGCCGGCTGCTGGCGCCTCTTCGCCCCGGTTACCGCTAGTGGCTGCTGTCGCTCAGTGGAGCCCAAGGAGACCGCGGCCAGAGCGTCCACCGCGCAAGATGGTGGCTCCCAAGTCTCCGTGAGTGTGTGCGGCGGGCGCGGTGCCCGAGCCGGGCGGGGCGCCCCCTCCCGGAGCTTCCCCGCAGGGGGCGGGAGATGGGTGGGGGCCCTGCGGGCGGGGCATCACGGTGGGCGGAGGCGGGGGGGTCCTCCAGGACCCATCGGGGGCTCCCCGACCACGCGCCCCCCAGAGGAAGTTCCCCAGCCCACGAGTCCGGAGTCCCGGCCAGGAGCAAGCGGAGAGCCCCCACCTCCCCAGGTCCTCTCCCGGAGTGCGGATCTTCCTCGGGGCTCCGGAAGGGAAGGGGCCTAAAAGGGGCTGGGGAGGAGGCTGGGGACCGCCATCCTGGGGCGAGGTAAGCACTGTGTTTGAGGCTGACCTGCCAGGGTGAAGTGGGGACCGCAGACCAACACACAGTGGCTCCAGGGATCCCACAAGTTGTGCTGGCTCACGTCCAGGTGGGCAGGGTGTGGAGAGAGAGGTGTGCGGGACCTGGGTCTGACAGGTGCACGCCCCTGGTCACCTTTGGTCAGTCACATAGTCACATTTTATTTATATTCCACCCCATGCAGCCTGGTTCCTTCAGGTTGAGGTAGGGAGGGGAATGCCAATGCTTTGGCTAGGCTATTTAGAACAGCACTGTCCAATAGAACTTTCTGGGATGAAGTAAATGTTCTCTGCCCTGGCCATTTAACACAAATAGCCAGTAGCCACGCGTGGCTATTGAGAACTTGAAATGTGGCTAGTGAACTGAGGAGTTGAATTCTAAAAGTTCATCTAATTCTGCTGAACTATAAACAGCCGTATGTGACTACTAGCTACCATATCTGACAGAGCGGTTTCAGAATCCATCTTCCCATGTAGCCTCCCTACCTAGTCTTTTGTTCTTTTATCGAAAACACCCCAGGTGCCATCATAATTTTATCCCTCTGCAGAAGGGGGGCAGGATAGCCAGTTTCTAGGTATACGGAAGGGACTTGGCAAACCTTTGAAGTTACCACCTTGGACTTGCACCTCCTCCCCAAAGATCCTTTGGGTGGTACGCTGGACGGGATCACAGAATCATGGGATCTTGGGAGGGAGAGAGGTCAAAGGCAGCTGTTTTAGCCACCCAATAGGTGCCCAAGGCCCCACTCCATTGTTCTCTCTGCTTAAAAGCTGGTGCTTCCTTCCTCATTCACTCCCCAAATTTTGTGGGGCACTTACTGGGTGCCAGGCAGCGTTCCCTTCTCTGGGGTTCAGATGTGAACAAGTTAGTTATGTTTCCTGCCCTCAGAAAACCTGCATTCTTAAGAGAGAGGGAGAGGTGGGGGGTGGGGGGAGGATGCCAAGCAACATAAATGCAGAGAGAATAAGCAGATTTGTAAACTGTGAGGAGTACAATGGAGGAAACAAACAGGTAGCAGTGACAGAAAAGAAGGGGACCTCCTGGGAAGGGATAGAGAAATCTCCTCGGGAAGAGGGTTTCTTAGCTAGGCTAAGACCAGAGGGGAAGTGAGACAGGCAAAGTGTTGAGATGGAGGGTAGAAACATTCTGGAAAGAGGGTACAGCATGTGCAAAGGCCCTGGGGATGGGAACCTGGCACTCTGAGGAACTAAGGGAAGGCCAATGTAGCTGGAAGGGGAGAGAGGCACAAGTGGCCACCAGAGAAGTCAGCAATACCTGGGCATTTGGCAGACCTCAAAAGGGATCCGACACTGGCCTCAGAGAACAAGAGGTCATAGAGGGGGTTTTAAGCAGTACATTTAGAAAAACAAAACAAAACCTCTAGCTGCTGTAGGTCCAGATGGTTCAGAGAGGGTTAAGAGTGAATGGAAACCCAGAGTGCCATCAGAAAATGACTGCTTTGGTCCAGGCAGGAGACGCAGGTGCCCTGGACAAGGCTGGTAGCAGCGACACAGAGAGAAGAGACAAGTTAGAGGCAGATTGTGGAGGTGGAGGCGACAGCACCTGTGGACAGACTGCGCCCAGGAAGAGAGCAGGGGCTAAGGGGGCATATTTCTGGCCACAGCACCTGGGTAGGAGAGCAGGTATTTCCTGAGCTGGGGATGATTGGGAGAAGAGCATATTTGTAGGAACAGATTGACAATTCCATCTAGAAGAGCCAGGAACGTGGTTCAAAGGAGAGGTGTGGCACCCAGAGGAATGGCTCAGGCTGGGCTTGTTTATTTCAGGGTGACCAGCAGGGATGGTTCTGAACTTTCTGGAAAGTTTTAGGTTAGGAAGAGGAGGAGGAAATGCCATCAGAGGTAGAGGGGTGCTGATGGGAGAAAGGAAACCCAGGGGACATAAGATCTTGGAAGCCAAGAGAAAAGCATGTTTCAAGGAGGGTGGGGTGAGCAGTCTCTGGGGAATCTAGGGGGAGAGAACTGACTGATTTCACCACATGCAGCAACAGGGAGCACCTTCCCCTGCACGGAACAGGCTGCACCTGGGGCTCTGCTCATCTGCCCTTGTACTTACCCACTAAGTGCTAGGTTCCGTGCAGGGAGGGTGCTGGGTGTATCCGGAAGACAAGACAGTCACCACTTTCTCAGAGCCCAGAATCATCTAAACGATAGCCTCAGACATGAGAGGTTCTTTCATAGAGCCCAAGTAAATCCTTTTAATCTTTTATTTATTTTTTTAATGTTTTATTTATTTCTGAGAGAGAGGGAGGGTCAGAGAGAGAGGGGAGACACAGAATCTGAAGCAGGCTCCAGGCTCCAAGCTAGCTGTCAGCACAGAGCCCGACACAGGGCTCGAACCCATGAACTGTGAGATCATGACCTGAGCTGAAGGCGGATACTTAACTGACTGAGCCACCCAGGAGCCGCCCCCCCCCCCCCCCGCTTTTAGTCTTTTAAACAACAAACTTGTGGTGAAAGGCATCTTGATGCCCAGGCACTTAGGGATCCCAAAGTGAACAAACATGATCTTGGCCTTCTGGGAACCAAGTGCAGAGCTACAGAGAGAGTCCCTGAGTTTACCATATTGTATCACCAAGACTCATGAGCAAAGAATTATGGGAGACTAGAGGACAGGTACCAGCCTAGCCTGGGGGCAGGGGGTTGGGGGTGGGGGGCAGAGGGGATGCAGAACTGCTCTCCAGGAATGAATGGAAATTAGCCAGGGAATGGGGAGGGATAGGAAATTCCAGGCACAGAGCATGGAGGCAGGAGCAAAGTAACAGCTGGGTGTGTGGGGAGAATGGTAAGCCTTTGGAACTGGCTGAGCAGACAGGAGCTGCGGGTGGCTGGGGGGCGGGCGGGGGGGGGGGCTTGCTGGCTCACAGTGAGGTGTGTAGACTCAGGCAACTGTTTAGGACACCACTGAAGAGGTGGAAGGAGGGATCTGTGAGCTCCCCCTCTGGCTGTTGGGCGAGGGACAAATCTGGGGGCATGCCCTCAGAGGCAGAGGCAGGTGTATAAGCCAGGTGACACCAGCGTGGCCTTTGGGGGCAGGAGGACTTAGATTCTAACTCTGCCTCAGCCACTTACTGCTTCTGGAACCTTGGGCAAGTCACCTAAAGTCCCCCAGCCTCCGTTTCCTGCTCTCCAAAATGAGGTTGAGACCACCTTCAGAATACTTGAAAGAGTGGTCTTAGCCTTCTCACAGAGTCACTGCAAAGTCCTTAGCACAAGGCCTGACCAAGTTCATACTTGACAAATGGTCATGACTGCTGTTACTAGTAGGCATGGAGAGGAGAGGACAGGTTCAAGGGATAATTAGGAAGCTGGCTGGTTTTGCCCGTTGGCTGAACATGGCCTTCTGGTCCTGAACGGTTCACCTGTCACCATGCCTAGGGCGGTGGAAGAGTGAGCGAGGTATAGCCAACCAGCTAGTTCCTTCTGTCTGGGGCCTGGCCCCCACTTCTGGGCTTCCCTTCCCAGAACCCCACTATCAGGGAGTTTGTGTGTGAGTGCACCCACGTATATGTTCAGGGAAGGGAGGTCCAGTGAAAACAAAGGACATTCCTTGGTCCCGTGGCTCCAGGAGCTCAGCTTTGTGTTAACTTCCTTCCGATGAAATAAGCGATGATGGACTGGAGAGACTGGCCATCCCCTTGAGTGAGGAGTCAAGGTCTGAGGTTCAGTCCTGGCTCAGTCACAACTTATTCATGGGCCCTGAGAGCCGCTGTCACCTGGACCCAGGCCCTCACCTATAAAATGCGGTTGCATAGACAGTGCCAATCTTTCCAGAGCTGAGTTCTGACATGCTCTAGCAGTAAGAGTTAGTCAGTGTCTTGTCCTGGATGGAGGGAGACCCTCAGAGTGGGCTGGGGGCCCCCAAACCTTCCCCACTTTGGATAACATTCTATGGCCCTTTGCATGAGCCCACCATTCCCAATAGCCCTTCCCCATTTGGTGCCCTTCCACCTGTCAGCTGGGGAGTGGGGCAGCATGAACCCACCACGGACCCCCTAACGCCTCTCCCTTGTCTCTTTCATCTCCAGTCTCCCACCGGCAGAGCGGGAATGAACGTTCCCGGCTAAGTTAGATTGGATGGTCCCCATTAGCCTGGCGCGCTGCTCCCCTCCTACCTCCTCACCAATTTCCATTGTCAAGTGAGGTGCCGCTGTGTGTGGGGGGAGCCTGGGGGACCAGAGCATTTGGGTAGGGGTCGGGGGTACCCTGCCCCTCGAGCAGGAATGGTACCCCCGGGGAAGAAACCAGCGGGAGAAGCCTCCAACTCCAACAAGAAGTGCAAACGTTACTTCAACGAGCATTGGAAAGAGGAGTTCCGCTGGCTGGACTTCGACTACGAGCGGAAGCTAATGTTTTGTCTCGAGTGCCGCCAGGCCCTGGTGCGGAACAAGCACGGCAAAGCCGAGAACGCCTTCACCGTGGGCACCGACAACTTCCAGCGCCACGCCCTGCTGCGCCACGTGACCTCCGGGGCCCACTGCCAGGCTCTGGCTGTCAACCGGGGCCAGCCCACTTTTGAGGGCCAGGCTGAGGGAGGAGGGGCCTACCCAGACCTGGCGACCACCCCCACCTCAGCCGGCGTCAAGGTGGAGGTAGATCCGGCCAAAGTCGCGGTGCTGACCACGGTGTACTGCATGGCCAAGGAGGATGTGCCCGACGACCGCTGCTCTGCCCTGCTTGAGCTGCAGAGGTTCAACCTGTGCCAGGCGCTGCTGGGCACGGAGCATGGCGATTACTACAGCCCCAGGAGGGTGAGGGACATGCAGGTGGGTGGCAGCCAGGGGTATGGGGGAGGGCTTGAGGAGGGAGGACAGCGGGCTGTCTGGGCGCAGCGCCAGCATGACAGGCCCCCGGGCAACAGCCAGAGCACTTCATTCATACCTTCCTTCACCCAGCAGAACCTTTCACTGAGGCGGATCATGTGCCAGGCCCCGGGCCAGCTGCTGGGGGCACAGCCTCAAAGAGGCCAGACCAGGCCCTGTCCTCAGGGGCACGGAGGTTTTCCCTCACCGCCTACGCAAGAGGTTGCAAGCTGTAGCCTGGAGCCTCAGTCGGCCCGCAGATATATTTTGTTGATTTTTCACAGTGCTTTTGGAAAACCTAAATTAGTTTCCAAGTTAAAAAAAAAAAAAAAGTGAGAGATTACACATAAAAATGTGGATTTGTGACTTCTGAAATGCTCGGTCCCTGTGCTCTCAGGGCAGGAAGAGCAGACCCAGGGCTTCTCCATTCCCTTGGGTGTATCCCTGGCCCACTTCGAGCCCAATACCACCCACGTGGCCCCAGGGGGCATGCAACTGGCAGCTCTGTCCTAGGTACCAGTTGTGTGGGTCCTAGGGGCTGGGGTGAGGGTAGGGGAGTTCGATCTCATCCTACAGAGTGATGACAGACAGACAACCTGAGCACACAGTTGGGGTTCTATGTAACTGGGAGGGGACGTGTCTATCAGTTAATCCCCAAGCGGCAGAGTGGAGGGAGGCTCCCAGGAATGAGGCCAATTGAGCCAATGCCATCAAAGCACACACCAAATGCTGTAGAATCTTTATGGTTCCTAAAGTGTTTTTACACTTAGATGGACAGCAACATTTGTAATTGATAACAACCTTTTTAAAAAAAATTTTTTTTGACATTTATTCCATTTTGAAAGAGAGGGCGTGAGCAGGGGAGGGGCAGAGAAAGAGGGAGACTGAGAATCCCGAGCAGGCTCCAGGCTCTGAGCTGTCAGCACAAACAGCTTGTGGGCTCGAACTCACAAACCAGGAGATCATGACTTGAGCTGAAGTCAGGCACCTAACTGACTGAGCCACCCAGGCGCCCCAACTGACAACAACCTTTTAAGGAGCTTAGACGTAGGCAGTAGTCTGATTTCAGAGCTGAGGAAACTGAGGCTCAGAGAGGTAAGATGACTTGCCCAAGGTCACACAGCTGGTAAGATGCAAAGCTAGGACTGGTCTGTCTGCCCCCAAGGTCTGTGCCCTCTCTCTCCCCAGTACTGCTGCCTCCCCTCTCAGGACGAGCCTAACTCTGTCCCTTCCTTTCTCTCCCCGGCTGTCCCAGGTGGCCATTGCCAGTGTCTTGCACACGGAGGCCTGCCAGCGCCTGAAGGCATCCCCATATGTGGGGCTGGTGTTGGACGAGACCAGGGACTGGCCCGAGTCCCACAGTCTGGCCTTGTTTGCCACCTCGGTGTCCCCCTGTGACGGCCAGCCTGCTACCACCTTCCTGGGCAGTGTGGAGCTACAGGAGGGTGAGGCCACCGCTGGCCAGCTCCTGGACATCCTGCAGGCCTTCGGCGTGTCTGCACCCAAGCTGGCCTGGCTCAGCTCGAGCCTCCCCAGTGACCGCCTTGGGCGCGTGGGCCCACAACTGCGGGCCGCCTGCCCACTGCTCACCGAACTACACTGCCTCCCTGGCCGGACAGATCCCGAGCCCCCTGCCTACCTAAGTGAATATGAAAGTGTGCTGGATGCCCTCTTCCGCCTCCATGGTGGCCCTAGTTCCCACATGGTCCCTGAGCTGCGGGCGGCACTGGACCTCGCAGCTATTGACTTGGCAGGACCGCGGCCAGTGCCCTGGGCCTCCTTGCTGCCTATTGTGGAAGCAGTAGCTGAGGCTTGGCCTTGCCTGGTGCCCACACTGGAGGCCTCTGCCCCAGCCTCCCCCACAGCGAGGGCCCTGGCCCTCGCCCTGCGCCAGTTCACCTTCGTGGCCTTCACGCACGTGCTGCTGGACACTCTGCCATCCATGCAGAAGCTCACCCTTGTCCTGCAGCCAGAGGAGCCGGACTTGGCCTTGTTGCAACCCCTGGTGATGGCAGCCGGAGCCTCCCTCCAAGCCCTGCGCAGCTCCGGTGGGGCGCGCCTCCAGGGCTTCCTGCAGGAGCTGGCGTCCTCCAGCTCCGACTTGGGCGGTGGCCCCTGCACCTACCGCGGCGTGGAGCTGGTGGGCTACTCGGAGGCTGCGGTGCGGGGCTTGCAGCGGCTGCGGGGGGCCTTCCTAGACTCCATGCGGCGGGGGCTGCGGGACTCCTACCCCGGGCCCTCGCTGGACGCCGTGGCCGCCTTCGCGGCGATCTTCGACCCGCGCGGCTACCCGCAGGCACCCGAGGAGCTGGGCGCGCACGGCGAGGGGGCACTGAGGGTGCTGCTGCGCGCCTTCGCCCCCGCCGTGGTGCGCCAGAGGGCGCTGGGCGACTTCGCGCTCTTCAAGCGCGTCGTGTGCAGCCTCGGGCGCCTCGGCCCGCGGGCCCTGTGTGCCAAGCTGGCGTGCGCGCGCTCCGAGCTGCACGAGCTCTTCCCAGACTTCGCCGCCCTCGCCGCCCTGGCCTTGGCGCTGCCCGCGGGCGCCGGCCTCCTGGACAAGGTGGGCCGCAGCCGGGAGCTGCGGTGGTGGGGGCAGAGCGGGGCAGGGGAAGGCCGGGGCGGCCCAGCGGTGAAGATCGCCGTGGATGGGCCCCCGCTGCATGAGTTTGACTTTGCGCTGGCTGTGGAGTTCTTGGAGAGTGGGTGGGCGGAGGGGCTCCTGGGGTCGCAGCTCGCGTGAGGGCGGCCTCCTTCCCTACGCCCAGATAGCCTGGGGCCTTGAGCACCCTAGGGGCCCCAAGTCAGATGTGACCGTGCTGCACCCTAGCTGACCCCCTAACTGTGGCCTTCAGCCACCTGCTCCGTGCTTCCTCCGCTCCACCCTGAGTACTAACCCAGCCCCGTGGGCTGTGGAGGAAAGGGCCCTGGGCCAACCCACAGAGATGCTAGGTTTGGAGACACCCTCAATATCGCCCCTGCCCTTGCCAGAGTTTGGCAAGGAGGAACTCACCCTTTCTGCTCTGGACCCAGCCCAGGTTTGGGCCATAGAAAAGCTGAGGAGACTTGGTTGGAGAGAGAAAGGAAGACTGGGTCTCAGGGATTGAGGGAAAGGAGAATGGATCTTTGGCTATTAGCTTCCCGCCTGGCAGCATCACGTCTCTTCAGATATGACCAGAGAGAGCAGATGATTTCCTTGGTTTTGACGCAGCACAGCACCCTCTCTGTGCACAAGCTACCAGTTCAAGGGAAGTAGGGGTGGTGGCCTCTCTCCCCTACCCACTGATAGGCTGCCTGAGGCTCTTCTGTATATAGACTTAAGCATCTATAAATGTAAAACAAATCTATCTTATCTTGTGTATTGTTAACCCACAAAAAATGGAAAAGGACTTCTTATGGCTTTGCAGTGACAGAGTCCAGGAAAGTTTCAACGGACTGGATTTATTTCTAATTTTTTTCTTCCTCAAAGTCTAGTTGCTCCCCAAAGTTCCCAGCCTCCCCCGGCCCTTGCTTCAGACCTTTAAGACCAAAGACTGTAAAACCACAGGGCAGGAGGGCCAACTCTGAGGACCAGCCTCAGGCCACACCCAGGGGCTGGGGGGCTTTTGGCCTCCTAGGAGGAGTTGGGGCCTCACCAGAGCTGGGGTGGGGTGGCAGGGACACATCCCTTCAGATTCCAATGGGTTTCCCATCCCCTCTGTCAGCCTTGCTGTGAATGTGTGTGGATTAGAGAGGGGTTTGGGTTTAACTTGCAATAAACTGGAAACCCGGTGCATTTCGCAGTCTCCGTGGTGTGTGTGTGTGTGTGTGTGTGTGTGTGTGTGTGTGTGTGTGTGGATTCCTCTGTTCCCTTCCTTGGCCTAACTCCCTGCTGGGATTCACTGGGGTACTTATGCTACCTCTGTAAGGGATGGGAAGGGCATCCTCCTGGACTGGAAAGCCCAAACTGTGGGCTCCCTGCTTCTGCTCCCCTAGTTGTGGAGAGGAAAGGCCCAGAAATGGGCGGTGATTGCCCTGGGCTTGGCCAGTGCGACTTTGTGAAGAGGGAGACAGGAGTTTCTGCCCCGGCTCCACACCCAAGAAGCCCATCAGCCACTTTTTCTGGCTGTGGAGGTGGATGGGAGCCCCGTGGCTCCCCGTTTCAGACCCTGCCCTTCTTCCTCCTGCAGCAGGCCCGGCCTCCAGCGCCCCCAGCCCCCTGCTGGCCTCCCTGCCCCTGCCTGCCAGGCCTCTGCAGCCCCCGCTGGACTTCAAGCACTTGCTCGCCTTCCACTTCAATGGCGCCAGCCCGCTCAGTCTCACCCCCAACTTCAGCACGGTACGGGCTGCCTGGCGGGTGGGGGCCTGTGGCCGAGCTTGATCTTGCGGGTGGGCGGGGAAGGTGGGCTCCGAGGGGTTGGCTCTCAGAAGCTGCATCTACGTAGGAGCGACATCCCCAAGAGTGACTAGGCGACCCCCCCACCCCCAGTGGGGACCCCTGGGCCCAGCTTTCCCTTAGGCCAGAGATTGAGGATGGTTCCAGTAACAACTGCTGGGCCTGCAGTCTGTAGGTTACACTTGAGCTTTTGTAGAGGGGCATCTACGGGTGATCTCTGTAGGTCTGTGTGCATGTGGGGTGGTGTGCCCTTCTATTTTAGTTCACGTCCCTCTGTGGGTCTTTGTGTGTTCCTTGTGGATGGGAATGTGTGTGTGTGTATGTGTGTGTGTGTGTGTGTGTGTAAATATCTCTTTGTGCCTGAATCATTGTATGTAATTAACGTGTGTGCCTGTGTGTCTGAGAGAGATTTTTGTGTCTTTGTGTCAACTCTGTACGTGTTTGGTGTGTTTCTGACCTCTGAGCATGTGTGTGTTTGTGTGGTTTGGGTTATTGTGTGTCTATGCAAGTGTGCCATTTGTACGCATGTGAGTGTGTATCTCTCTGCATGGCTCTGTGATTCTTAACTGCCTGTAGGCTTATGTGTTATGTGTGTGTTTACCAGTCTGTGTATTTCCATGTGTGGATGTGTGTGAATGACGAGTGTAGGGAGCATGAATGTTACTTCACTATATGAGTTATGAGGAGTAACCCCCACTTTAATTCTAAAACTTCAAATGTAATCACCAAGGAGCCCCACCCACCCCATCCTGACAAGATGGTGGGAAATTCAGTTTCAGTCACCCTTAGGAGTCCCTTCCTTTCTAACCTCCAAGGTCGCACAGAGGTCTGAAGAAGCCTGAGCCATTTGGGGAGGGCCCTCTGTTCTTCAGTCCCCTCTGTCCCCTCTGTCACTTGCTGACACACTCACTGTTCAAGCACACAGTCCCTTGGGAGTGGGTAAAGTTTCTTTCACCCTCCTTGCTGGGGACCCTGCTGGCCATTCTCCTGTCCCCTGCCTGCCCCTGGTCCTAGGTGCTGCTAGGTGAGGCTTAGAACCTCTTTCTGTTCTCAGGGAAGTTTCTGAAGCCATGCTTTTCTCACAAAGCCTCTGTTCTCGGGGCGCCTGGGTGGCTTAGTTGGTTAAGCGTCCGACTTTCGCTTAGGTCATGATCTCGCGGTTTGTGNCTTAGGTTATGACCTCGCGGTTCGCGGGTTCGAGTTCATCGTGCAGCAGTCTGCTGACGGGCTGGTGAGATGGGACTGGAGTTCTGAGTTTGTGTCTCCCTCTCTCTCTGACCCTCCCCTGCTCACGCTGTCTCTCTCTCTCTCTCTCTCTCCTAGAAATAAATAAAACATTAAAAAAAAAAAAAAAAAAACAAAGCCTCTGTTCTCTTCTCTCAGGAAGGTTGAGAAAGTTCCACTTGATAAGCAAGCCCAGACCACTTCTGCTTTTGGTCCAACAAACCAGGCCCTGGGAAAAAGTAACATGAGGCTTGGTTTGATAGAAGAAAAAAAGATGGTTCAAATAAGGAAAAGGAAAAAAAAATCCCACATAAATTAACATTCCAAACAAATAATCCTGCTGCTCGGGGAACCCTCTGGCCTCCAGGTGCTGCCACCTTTCCCTTCCTGGACCCCACCTGCCCTGGCCCTGCTCTCCCCCTCTCAGGCCCCATGACAGTGGCAGACCTGATGAGATCAGCCTTCTCTCCCCCAGCCCACGGGCCCAGCGCAAGGCTGGGTTATGGGAGAGGATTTCAAACAGAAGACTCTTTGTCCATTCCCTGCTTCTCCCTGCCTCTAACTCTGTCCCGATAGTTGTGATTCTTGTGAATGAGGGGAAAAAAAAAAACAGAGACCAGAGGGGCAACAAGAGATGCCAAGGTGATCACCAGGACAGGGTTCTGTTTCCCCGAACATGGAGGTCACCCTGGCCATCTTGCTGCCTCTAAGCAGAAACCCAGGCGGACAGAGAAAGTCAGCCAGGGAAGAGACTGTTTCTTTTGTGTGTCTCCTATCCCCAAGGATGGGGAAGGTCTTCCTATGGCCTGATCCCTGCCTTTGTCAATAATCTCTAGTTTTTGGCATTTTGCACTGCCCGCCCCCCCGCCTTCCCGAGCCGACCCCGTAGTTATTGTGCCCTCCCACCCCCTTCACAGATGGACCCGATCCAGAAAGCTGTCATCAGCCACACGTTTGGGGTCCCCTCCCCTCTGAAGAAGAAGCTCTTCATTTCCTGTAACATCTGTCACCTGAGGTTCAACTCAGCGGTGAGAGGGAGTAGTGGAAACAGATTGGGGAGGGGGCTGGGCAGGGAGGGGGCTGGACAGTGGCTTCCGGGGTCTTTTCTGGAGGAATAAGGCCAGCAAAGGGACTGGGGTCCATGTTTTCTGTCCCTGGGTGCAGAAGAGGCACACCCGGTCCTTTACCCATCCCACCCTCCCCTCTCCCCAAATTCCTCTACCTCTTCCCTCCCTCTCTATGGCCCTGGGACTCCATTTCCCTCCTGCTTCTCTCTTGTGTTCTGGATCCTTCTGCAAGAGAGAAGACTGCCCTTTCCTGCTCTGGGTCCCAAGGGCCGCCATCCGCTCCTAGTCTGGTGCTGAGTTCTTAAAGCATCTGACAAGTTAATGTGTTGAATGTTTTCATGCCCATCATCTTAAATAGTTCTCCTGATACCTTGTTGATGGATAGAAGCACTATTATCATCCCCACTTTTCAGATGAGGAAACTGAGCCTCAGAGAGGTTAAGTGGCTTGTCTGAGGTCATACATCTGGTGAGTAGCAGAGCTGAGATTTGAACCCAGGCTCAACTGACCCCAAGGCCCACATACTTTCTACCACCGCCTACCCCTAGGTAGTGAAGAAGCCTCATTCTGGCCTCCCAGGGAAGATTTACCTTCTGTCTGGACAGCTGTGGGGTTTGGAGAGATCTGCTCTGGTGAAAGGGTGTAGGGAGTGGCCATGGGGGCCTGTCTTTCCTATGCTTGGAAGCAACAAGCAGGGACCCCTAGGTGAAGAGGGGAGGACATGAACAGGCTAGATTCAGGGGTTCCCTCTAGGTTTTCAGGTTATATGAACCTTGCAAGAGATGGACAGGAAGACCTCATTCCAAGGGAAGGACCGTGTCTTTTTCATGCTGGGCTCCTGGCACAGAGCCTGGCAAAGAGCAAATGCTCAGTAACTACTTGCTGAAAAACTGAACAAAGGGATGAATGTTCTGGGGTGCACATACCCGAAGCATGAGGACTGCTATTTTTTCCATTTGTGCACTTATGAACCTGGTAACTAACATTTGTTGAGCACATGCTGTATACACTAGGCCTTTGTCATTCATGTTCTTTTTTTAATTTTCATAATCCTTTAAGGCCAGTATTGTCATCACAAAGTTTACGAGTCAGCAAACTGAGGCTCAGAGAAGTGAGGCAACTTGCGCAGGGATGCACAGCTAATAAAGTGGCTGAGACAGAATTTGAAGCCAGAGGCTGCTTGCCTGGAGGCTCATGTATGAGAATGAGTTCTGTAAACCTCAAGGCCACACACGTGTTGTGATGACAAGGATTCACCTCTTGTCTGGCCAGAGCCCTGCCCCTCGCCAGCTTATGGATGGGGTGTGCGGAATCAGCAAATAAATGGTGGCCCCAATCCCTCCCCTCCCCAGAACCAAGCTGAAGCACATTACAAAGGCCACAAACATGCCAGAAAACTCAAGGCTGTTGAAGCTGCCAAGAGCAAGCAGAGGCCACAAACCCTGGCCCAGGATGGGGTGCTAGTGTCCCCAACCCCGACTCCCGCCAGTGGGTCCCCTGGAGAGTCGCAGAGCAAAGGTCAGTCCTGAACTTTTCTTCCTTCTCCCCAACCCAAATCTGGTTTCTGGTGAGGAGTTGGGAGGTTTCTGCGTATTATTATTTATTTTTTTAATGTTTATTCATTTTTTGAGAGAGTGTGTGTGTGTGTGAGCGAGTGAGCGAGAGAGAGAGAGAGAGAGAATGAGCAGGAGAGGGGCAGAGAGAAAGGGAGACACAGAATCAGAGGCAGGCTCCAGGCTCTGAGCTGCCAGCACAGAGCCCAACGCGGGGCTCGAACCCATGAACTGTGAGATCATGACCTGAGCCGAAGTCGGACACTTAACTGACTGAGCCACCCAGGCGCCCCGGTATATTATTATTATTTTTGACTGTGCTGGGGTGTCTCATACATACAGAAAAAGGCGCACATCACAAGTGTTGAACTCGATGAATTTTCCCAGTCTGAATGTACTGAGATCAAGAAACAGGCACCCAGAAGCCCTTCTTGGTCCCCTGGTCACCACCTTGTTGGACGAGCTTACTAGGCTGCCATAATCAATGACCACAAACTTGGTGGCTGAAAACAACATACGTTTATTTTCTCACAGTTCTGGAGGTCAGAAATTTGAAATCCAAGTGTCGATGGGGTTGGTTTCTTCACGGGGGCTCAGATGGAGAATCTGTCCCATGCCTGTCTTCTAGCTTCTGGAGCCCGAGGCCAAGACTTGGCATTCCTTGGCTTGTAGATGCGTCCCTCCAATCTCTGCCTCTGTTCTTCACATCACGTTCTCCCCGTGTCTCTGTGTCTCCATGTGGTCTTTTTCTTTCTTTTTTTAAAATTTATTTTTGAGAGAGAGAGAGAGCAAGAGCAGGGGAGGGACAGAGAGAGAGAGGGAGACACAGAATCCAAAGCAGGCTCCAGGCTCTGAGCTGTCAGCACAGAGCCTGACATGGAGCTCGAACCCACAAACTGTAAGACCATGACCTGAGCTGAAGTTGGACGCTTAACTGACTGAGCCACTCAGGTGCCCCTCCATGTGGTCTTCTTATGAGGACACCAATCATTGGGTTGGGGTGCACCCTGGTCCACTGTGATCTCAGCTACTTACATCTGCAAAGACCCTAGTTCCAAAGAAGATCACATTGTGAGATTCCATGCAGACATGAATTTTGGGGTGATACTATTCAACCACTTCCACCCCTCCCCCAGGTGATCCTGACTTTTCTTGCCATCCATCAGTTGCACCTGGTTTTGGTGACGCCTACAGCATGGGGCTCTTGTGTCCCGCCTCTTCCGTGCTGTCACATACAGCTGTGGTTTGTCCTTTTTATTGCTGTGTAAGTGCTCCATTTGACTGTACAGCTCTCTCTTTTTTTATTTTTATTTTTTATTTTTTTAAAATGTTTTATTTTATTTCTAGGAGAGAGAGAGAGAGAGACAGCGTGAGAAGGGGAGGGTCAGAGAGAGAGGGTGTCACAGACTGAAACAGGCTCCAGGCTCTGAGCTGGCAGTCAGCACAGAGCCCGACGCGGGGCTCGAACCCACGAACCGCGAGATCATGACCCGAGCGAAAGTCGGACGCTTAACCTACTAAGCCACCCGGGCGCCCCAAGCTCTCTCTTTTTTTAAAGACTTTTTTGTTTTGTTTTTAGTGGCACCTGGGTGGCTCAGTCAGTTAAGTGTCTGACTTCGGCTCAGGTCATGATCTCACAGTTCATGGATTCTAACTCCACATCAGGCCCTGTGCTGACAGCTCAGAGCCTGCAGCCTAGAGCCTGCTTTGAATTCTCTGTCTCCCTTACTCTCTGCCCCTCCCCCACTCATGCTCTGTCTTCCTTTCAAAAATAAATAAACGCTAAAGAAACTTAATATATATGTATATATTTTTTGTTTTTAAAGTAATCTCCATGCCCAGCATGGGGCTCGAACTCACAGCCCGGAGTTGTGAGTCGCCTGCTCTACTGACTGAGTCAGCCAGGTTCTCCCCTCTCTCTCTCTTTTTTTTTTTTTTTTTTAATGTTTTTTGGGGTGTTTTGTTTTAATTCTTGAGAGAGAGACAGAGCATGAGCAAGGGAGGGGCAGAGCAAGGGAGGGACATAGAATCTGAAGCAGGCTCCAGGCTCTGAGCTGTCAGCAGAAGAGCCCGATGCAGGGCTCAAACTCACAAGCCTGAGCTGAAGTCAACCGACTTCAGGCGCCCCTCCCTCTCTTTTCTTTTTTTTGAATCTATTCTGTTGATGGATATTTGGATAGTTTCCAGTTTTATGCTATTATGAATAGCGCTCTATGAATATTCCAGCACATCTTTTTGGCGACTTCCACTTACTTAACAGTTAGCAAATAACTGTAAAGTACCAGGGGCTGTGAGGGCGATCTGAGACCACTCTGTCCAAGTCTACATTTTCAGATGGGGGAGCTGAAGCCTAAAGAGGCCTAAGTCGGCCCCCATGAGTTGGTGGGAGAGTGGAGTCTAGACCTCACTGCTGGTCATCCCTACGCCAGGGGACGCTTCCACTCTGCCCTGCCACCCCCAATAGGTCACGACTTAAAATCATGGTCTCCAGATGATTCTAACCCGATGCCTTCCATCTCCCCAGCTGTTCCTGCAGCCCCACCTCCTGGCCCCCAACTCCAGCCACCACTGACTCCTGACCCCACGCCGACAGAGCCGGCTCACTCAGATCTCTTGGATGCTGCCTCCTCTTCCTCCTCTTCCTCCTGCCCACCCTGCTCCCCAGAGCCTGGGAGAGAGGAGCCAGGGCCCGAGCCGGCGGCAGCTGCTGTGGGAAGCGGAGTGAGTGGGGAGGGCAGGGGCGAGAAGGGGCGCCTCTACTGCCCCACGTGCAAGGTGACAGTGAACTCCGCCTCCCAGCTTCAGGCTCACAACACAGGTCAGTGGCCCCAGAATCCAGGGGAGGTGTGGGGCAGGGAGACACCCTCCACAGCTGCAGACGGGCTGGAGTTTCTGGGCACTTTGCCCAAGGGCTTCGTGACAGAGGTGTTGTGTTCAGCTGTGATTGGGTGGGCATTTGGGGTTCTCCTGCTAATGCTTGAGGTGGGAGAATTGGGAAGAGAAGCTGGGAGCAGCAAGAACTGAACACTCAGAGAAGGCAGTAAGCACCTCCTCCATCTGTCCTTAGGTCAGACCCAGGAGGAACAGGAGCCAAGGGAAGCCGCGAGGTTCCCCTGCAGGAAGGCGTTCTGGGGAGGCTGGTGGGGGGCAACGAGAAAAGCTGGGAGGCCTGGTGGAGGGGGGAAGAGAACCCTCAGGCGGCTGGAGGGGGGAGTATGTGCAGAGCAGCCTGGTGGCTTCAGGGGGCAGCCAGACTGACCTAGTTCAGAGGCGTCTCCACAGCCCTGGCAGCCCTTCTTGGGTGCTCACGGGCTATCTTTCCTTCCCTCTCAGGAGCCAAGCACCGGTGGATGGTGGAAGGTCAGCGAGGTGCTCCTCGAAGGGGCCGGGGCCGCCCTGTGCCCCGGGGAGGTGGACACAAGGCCAAAAAAGTGGCAGGGGGCCAGGGCGGCCGACAGGGGCCCAGCCCCCCCTTTCACTGTGCCCTGTGTCAGCTCCAGGTCAATTCAGAGACCCAACTCAAGCAGGTGGGAGAAGCTAGAGCGGGGCTGAGGGGGTGGGGCTGGTGCCAGGAGACAGGAAGGAGCCAGAGGAGGAAGAGGAGCGAGGCTGGAGGGGCAGTGGGCTCCTGGAGGGGCCAAGGCTGGGTCTCACCTCCCTTCCCAGGGTGATACCCAGTAGGTGTGTGTCCAACGTGTGACTCATGGGTGGAGGAGGGTTAGCTAGTGGAGGAGGATAGAGACATCTAGGGGTCCCTGGGCTTCCTTATCCTGTTGCCAGTTTGTCTGTCTGTCCATTAGCACCTGAGCAGCAGGAGGCACAAAGACCGCCTGGCTGGGAAGCCCCCCAAGCCATCCAGCCAGCACAGTAAGCTGCAGAAGCATGCAGCCTTGGCTGTGAGCATCCTCAAGGTACCTGTCTCCAGGCCCCAGGTCCAGAGGGGAGAGGGTGGGCCAGAAGGCCAAGCTGGGGGGACGGGTGGGGGTGGGGCAGGAAGGAAGCTACCTCCCCCTTTAATGCTCCCTGGGCAGAGAGTGAGTTGGGCTGGGGTTTTGGGCCATCTTGGGATCTGCCCAGAGGAATTTCCGGGGAGGCGGGCCCAAGATAGTAATCTCAGGGTCAAGAGTGATGAGTGGGCGTGCATCTCCTAGAGACCATCTCTGCCCCCACCCCCCAGAGCCTCCTTCCTCTGGGCAGGAAGACAGGTGGTGGAGAAAGCCTTTTGGAATGATGTTTGGGGGGTGGGGGCGGGAAGGGTTTAGGTTTGGAACCCTAAAAGGCACGTCTTTCCTGCAACAGAACGCCTAAGGATGGGGCCCTGGGAGAGCTGGGATTTTCCCCGGTCACACGGTGTCCATTCCTCTCCCTCTTCTCTGCAGTCAAAACTGGCCTTGCAGAAGCAACTCACCAAGACACTTGCGGCCCGCTTCCTGCCCAGCCCGATCCCCGCCGCTGCCGCAGCCATCTGTGCTCTGCCAGGGCCCCTGGCCCTCCGCCCTGCCCCCACAGCAGCCACCACCCTCTTCCCAGCTCCCATCCTGGGCCCGGCTCTGTTTCGCACCCCAGCAGGAGCCGTCCGCCCTGCCACGGGGCCCATCGTCTTTGCCCCCTACTAGGCTTCCTGGGGAGGCAGGGCTTGGCGCCCAGCAGTCACTGTCCTTGCCTCGTCTTCGTGAGATGCCTCAGTGCTCTCCGTTACCCAGGAGACTGCCATTTACAGCCTAGAGCTTCCTGCCCGGTCTAGGAAGAGCTGGGCTAGTTTTAAGGGCAGCTGCCCTTTGCCCAGTCTGGACTAAGGATTCAACTACAACCCTCCTGGCCCAGGACCTTCCACCCCCCTTTCCCCAGCCTCCTCAGGCCAGCGCTGGGCTTCCCTGCATTGCCCAGCCTGATTTACTGGGAGCAAACTGAGAAGTCCCAAAGATCTATGCAAAATCCTAGCCCCAGCCCCATGGTGCTCTCAGTTCCCCAACTCGAGACCTAGAACCCCATGGCCAGAGGCCCTAGTAATCTTGACTTTGAGCCCGGGAAGAAGTTTAGAGAAGCAGCCCTCTCCATTCACTGGATTCTCTGGAGAATCACTGGAAGTGGCAGATGGGGTCTCAAGCTGGACAGGGTTCAAGGTGATCTGGACAAGGTGACCCTGGAGGAGTGAAAGAAGACTTTGTGGGGAGCAAAGCCAAGGTGGGGCTGGGGCTGAAAGATCTTGGGGTTCCTCTGCTGTGATCAGACAGGGCTGGGAGAGGGGAGGGAAGGGTGATTTTCTGGTGGGGCCCAGTTTTAGGAAGTCATCAACCCCACACAGCTCTCTCCTCAGCCTTTCATTGATTGCTCCTGAACCCCAGCTGGGGGGGGGGGCATTGAGTCTCTCCAGACTAGGGACCCAGCCAATACCAACCCCCCCCAGGGGTCCCAAAAGAAGAGCTTTCCCCTAAGGCTCCTCAACCCAAACTGGTCCCCGACACTAAACCCAGCTGCCCCTCCTCCCAAGCCGACTCCAGCCCCCTCACTGTGAAGCTGAGTGCTGGGACCCAGGCTCACACCCTCAAGACCCATTTCCACGCTGTCAGAGTTAATGTCACAACCTCCATCCCATCCCCCCCATTACTGCTGTCACCCCACAATATGGGACTTTGCCAGTATCTACCTGTATCTTTTCCTTTTTTAGGTATTTCCAATAGGAGGACAAGAAGGGGGGAGGGAAGGGAAACCTTTTGATAACAGTTGTGGTTTTATTGTGTCCAATGCATCAATAAATGAATTCAAGCCCGAGCCTGTATATGCCCCAATGCGACTCGCCCAGCCCTGCCCTGCTCACCTCTCCCATCTCGGGGAGAAGGGGTGTGGACTAGAGGTCACCTGGCTCTGGTGTCTCATCCATGCTGGGTGTGCACATTAGAAGCCCCAAGTGGACACGGGAAGTTGTGGGTTATAAGCTCACTTTATAGCGTGTTGAAAGTGTAACCACCCTCTGAGCCCCGACAGATCCGTCAGCTCCTGAGAAGCTGCTATTAGTGTGCCTTGTTCTGTGTAGGCATCTGAGGTAAAGAAGGGCTAGAGGAGCACCTTGTCCAGCCTTCACCATGGCAGCAGGCCTATAAACACAGGTAATTTATAAATAGAAGTCCAGCTATTAGCTGAAAGCAACCACAGGAAGGGGTGAAGACCAGGCCGCACCGGGTGTGAGGCGGGCTGACAGGGCACTGGGCGGCCACTCTGGCAACTAGAGCGGACAGTACACGCCTGCCCCCTGGTGGTTGGGGGAGAGCAGCGTCTTGGCTTCCAGGGCCAGTAGGCATAGCACCTTGAAGAGGGAGAAGCAAAGGGTACAGTAACTGCCAGCCCGAAGCCACAGGCGTTATACACACAGAAGGCTGGAGAGGATCCAGAAGATCATCTAAGCAACTCCCGTCACCTTACAGATGAGAAAACTGAAACCCAGAGAGAGGCAAGGCCTTGCAGGGTCCCAAAGACAGCTGGGGCAGCCCAGCCTTCCTTCCTTTCCATCTCAGCCAATGAGGGCCTCGTGCTCCCTGAGCAGGAAGAAGAAGCAAAACAATGGGGGAGAGGGGAGGAGTTAAAGCAGAAGATGACACTTCCCGGGAGGCTGGCTTCTTCCAGCCAAAGACTGACAGGACAGGAGAAAGACGAGGGGGTCAGAGTTGGACACTGGCATGCACACACATGCACGTGTGCACACGTCTCCACGCACATACACAATACCTGGACGCCCTTCCTCTGGGAGTCCAGGCTGCCAGAAGTGTGAGTGAGTGTGTGTGTGGGTGTGTGTCTGTCACTGGCAGGACGCCCACAGGTGGGGGACCCCTGTGACAGGAACCAGAGCCTAGACTGGGCACCTGTGCATGGCAGCTCAGTGTCCCGTCCAGGGCAGGTGGAAGTGGACATTGACCCACAACTGCCCCAGGGCGTGGAGGGCAGGTGTGAGGAGAGCTGGTCGGGAGGGAGGCTTGGGGGGACACTAACCTAGATTCCTCCACTCCCCACAGCTGGGAGGGAGCAAAAGTGACCCGAGCCTGGGACAACCCAGCTGCCTGGCCTGGGAAGGACAGCATGCTTAACCCCACCCCTGGACAGATCTCCCTGCGCCCCAGAAGCCAGAGTGGGGCCGGGAAGGTTGGGGAGGGACGGCAGCTCTATCAGCCATCCAAGGAGCCGCTGCCCTTGTTCTTGCGGCTCAGGGGGAAAGCAGACTTGCTCTGGGGCTGGGTCATCTTGCTGGCCAGGTAGACGAAGGGCTCCAGCAGAGAGCGGCGGTCAGCCACAGACACCTCCCACAGCTTCACCTTCTCGGACTTGGCCCAGTGCTGAGCCACGTCTGGGTCCACACGCCGCTGCTCTTGCAGGTCACACTTGTTGCCAAGGACCACGATGGTGACCTGAAAAAGAGGGACAGAGGAGAGGCCCGAGGATGTACCGTGGGCCTCAGGACTGGGTGTGAGGGCTCGCAACGACCTAGGAGTCCTAACTAGGTCCTAACGGAAGAGAAAGTCTCAACAGCTAATGTTTCGCCTCTGTACGCTGGAAACAACGACTGGGGAGAGGGAGATGGTTGCTTTTTGCGCTCCTTTCTCTGTTTAAATTCTAGCCTCCATCTGGCCTCCCTCCAGGCATTCTCGTGCAAGCCCTGGATCACCTGTGCCTGCTCATTACCAGCAATCAGTCTGTTTCTGGCTCAACAGCTGGCGAGGGAACACTCCCCAAGTGCCTGCAGCCTAAAGGAGGATTTAGGAGCAGAAGGACAAGAGCAAGGAACCATCATAAAGATTAGTGGGGGCTTCCAGAATGAGGTCAGGAACCTCTAGAACTAAAGGAAAGCCTCTTTGGTTGAGCTGCCTCAACAGACGGCCACCTGCAGGGGTGAAGACACCCTCCAGTGGCCTCCATCCCCCCTCTAGCTCCTACCCCACCTCCTGGGGCATGAATGAAAAACAGAGCCATGCCAGGCTCCCCAAAAGCCAGCCCGGGGCCCACTCTCTCTTCTAACCCCACCCCTGGACATGTTTTTCAGGGCCCCGGAAGCTGGAATGAGGCTAGGAAGGTGGAGAAGGGATCCCTCCCACACACACCTCCTTCTTGTCCTTGGATTTGTCGATCTCCTTCTTGAGCAGCTCTACACGCTGAAAGGACTCTCGGCTGTCCGTGCTGTAGACCAGGACATAGCCGTCAGTGCAGGAGAAGCAGTGCCGGGGTAGCTCGGCCCCATCCCGGAGCCCCCGGGTGTCGTAGAAACGCACCTGCTCCCGCACCCCCCGGTCGGTCTCAATGGAGCCCACGTAGATGTCTTCTTGAGTCTCAATCATCTCAGAACCTGGGACAAAATGAGGAGAAAACCTGTTTGTAGAAGGATGGGAAACATGAGTGACTGAGTATATCCTAACAGGCCAATCCACCAGAGAATGAAAGGAATGTGGGGCTGAGGACCGATGGCCAGGGACCGACAGTCTGGCAGGACTGGACGACTTGGGGAACAGCACGAATCTCATGCTAATACCCTGCTAAGCAGAAGTGTGACTTGAGAGCTTTTCCTCCCTATCGCAAATATTGGGTTTTCTCTTTCCAGATTTCAATATGCTGGGGTTAAGGTCATTATGTAGATTTCACTCTCTGGGAAATAACCACCAGCAGCAGCTTTTAGCCTTTTTGTGTTATGATCAAATCCTACTTATTCCTCCACCATGTCCCTACCCCCAACAACAACTCACCTACTACATGGTTCCCATACAGAAGCTGCTCCAGGATTGAAGTTTTGCCCACAGATGCTTGGCCACACACGACCACCTTGCAGCTCTTCCCCATGCTTAGCCTTCAACCTTGAAGAACAGAAGCACACTGGGTGAGGTGGGATGAAAACAGAGGGCAGACCTCCTATAACTGAGAGCCAGGTTCTGAACCTCAGAAGCTCAGGGATTCGGCACCGTCTGTCCCCTACTCTGGTCAGGGTGTACGGCTGTGATGTGTCTATGTCCGCCCCTGGACAGTGGGCTGTACTTTATTCACCTTTGTTATTCCAACTACATGACCAGTAACTGGCTCAGAGCAAGTTCTCAGTAAATGTTGCCATAAAGGAGGAAGGAAGTCTTTGGTTTAAAGGAAACACTGGCCGGGTTCCTTTCTGTGCGCAGGATGTGGAAGGGAGCTCCGGCTTAGCTTCCTGACTTGAGCCATGCCTCTACGGAGAAATAAGCAGGAATGCTATTTTGTGTGGATTTGTCTTAAGTCGCTCTTCGTCTGAAGAGTGAGCAAATGAGGACAGGGTTTTGCTTCCCTGTATGATTTATCTGGACAACAATTCATTCCCTCTAATTCCCAGTCAGGTCCATGGCTAAGATGAAGAACATCACACAAGAATGAGCGAAGGAATCTAAGGGGAAAAAGGAGAAAATCTGTGCTGCCCTTGAACTGATAAGCCAAGATGAGGCTAAGACACAGAAACCTCCCAGGCAGAGATCTCGTCGAAGGCATTCCAAACACAGGCTTCCCAGAAGAAAACCCTAGACAAGGATCGCCTCAGAGAGCAGATACAGAGGGCACTCCCAAAAGGTGTCCTAGACAGAGACCTCCCGAGCAAACTCCTGATACAGACACCTACTCCCCGCTCGGGGCCCCATATAGTGGGCCCAGCAATGAAAGGATACCCCAAGAGAGACTGCCAGAGGGGCTTCCGCCACCGATTTCCCGAGGGGGCCCCCAGGGAGAATCGGAGGCAGAGACTCGCCACCTAAAGCGGCGCGGGTGCGGTGGCCGACCCTGGCCTGCCAGCTCCGTACCTCCCGGAGCCCTCGCAGCACCCCGGCTGGGCCCCTCCAGGCGCGCCGGGACTAGGGGAGGGGCAGCACAGCCACAAAGACTCCGCTTTTCCTCCCGGGTCGTTCCAGGCTCCGTCTAGCCCCGCCCCCCAGCTTCCGTCTGGCAGGGCCAATTCCGGCGGCAGCTAGCAGGAGCCGGGCACACAGCGCCCCCAGAGGCCGGAGGGGAGAATGACGGGTAGAAAACCGGGACCTGCGCTGGCTGCACACCTGAGCACACGGTTCTAGGCTCCTTGGACGCAGGGTGCTGGTCTCTCTGATGCCCAAATATTCTTTCTCTAAAGGCTACCGTAATGCGGTGACACGTCTTTTATTCAATCGTTTATTAGTCACATGTCTTCTGGTCACCTACTCTGTGCCAGGTATAAAACCACAGGCTGAGAAAAAATGTAGTTATTAGACAAGGTAGCTGCTCATGAGAATGCCACCATCTAGAAGAGCTAGATATCTAAACCGACAATTACAGGACAGCATGGTAAAAGCTATTTTGGAGGTGCTATGGGAGCACGGCAAAAAGCATTGGACTTCAAGGACAGTGGGCATCACAGAAAACTTCCTGGAGGAGGTTATGTCTGTTTTGAGATTTGAAGGGTGTGGGAGGAAAGAGTAAAGGAAGCATGGCAAAAGTCATGGCATTTTTCTGAAACTACAAGTATTTTGGTTCAATATTGTTGGTAGAAAGAGGCAAATAATTGAAGACCTTGTGTGTTAGGTCAGAGTTCAAAGTGTATCCTAACAGCAGTGGAAAGCCATTGATATGTTTTATGCCAGTGAAGTGACATGGTCATTTTTGTTTTTAATAAGGTCATTGGCAGAAGAGTAAAGAATGGAGATGAGACAAGGGGCCAGTTGGGAGACTATGGTAGAGTTTCAAGTTTTAAAAATGAAAATGAGGAGAGCCTGACTTGGTATGGAATAGAGATAGATTTGGAAGACATTTGGTAGGAGAATCAACAAGATTTGGTGATAAATTAGGAGTCAGGAGCGAGAAAAATGGAGTTCATGATATCTCCTATCTTTCTAATTAGGTGACCAATTGAATGGTGAGCCCATTTGATAAGATTAGGAATTCAGGAAAAGAGAATCAAATACAGCATTTGTTTTTTCTTTTGTTGAGGAATGAGGAGAGACCAACAAATTCGACTTAAATATCAATGTCTCCAGGATTTGCGAAACATCCAAGTAATCTAGTAGATAATTGGATATAGAGATCTAGAACTCACAAGTGAGAAGTCTAGGTTGGAAATATCAACAAAGCTGAGGGTCATCTACAGCTAAAATTAAAAGCTATGGGAGTCAATGAATTGGCTTAGTTGCAAAGAACACACAGTGGGAAGATGTTACAAAGACAAGTTGGCTTCTTTCTTTAGACCATAGATTGGGAGCCATTGGCCGACAGGGCAGGTGGTCTGTGAGTCTTTACCCGCCCAATCTAGCACACTCCCCCAAGGAGGCAATTTGGAGAGGCTAGTGAATGATTGGCTGGATGGATTGGTTGAATGACTTCTCTCTTCCCACCCACTGAGCCTCTCCCATCCTTCTCTACCCAGTGGTGGGTGTGGCTTCCGCTCCCTTGGCACTGTGGTAGGCGGGGGCCTCCAAGAAGCCTACTGAGGGTGGCACTTACTATTTTACTGGAAGAAAGGAGTAGATCCTTTTTAAATTCACTTGCCCCCTTCTTATTTTAGTTCTCAATTTTAAAACTTTAACCTCAAAAAAACCCCAGTTTTATTCAAACCCATGACTACGATTGGTCCGAGTTCCCAGTCCAGACTGCATTCTGCAAGACAAGCGTGCTGAGCAGGGTATTTCTATAAAGGATGAGTACTGGGGACACTATGGAGCAGGGACCTCACCCTGAGAGCTGCCTTTTAAACTCCAGGGCAGGGTCTGGGGCGCCGTGCCACCCTCCCTAGGCTTAATGCTGAGATGGCACTCCCAGGCAGCTGACATGAAAGCAGCCTCATTAAAGGGTCGGCGTCATTAGGGTGATGAACCAGTTGTTGCTTGGAGATCCAGTGGGGATGAAAGGCGCGGGGTGAAGACGCCCTGCGTTCCCCTGGCTTGGTTGGGCAGGGCTTCCAAGGGCCGATGAAAGCTAGGGGAACTGGGCTCAAAGTGTCTCTTCTTGCCTTTCCCGGGAGGAAGCTGTGAACACACTCCAAGGACAGGAAGGTAGTAGTAAGAGCTCTTTCCCTCCAGACTCCTGGGTCACCGAGTCCCCAACCCAACCCAGACTCTCCTAAACCTTACTGGAGACTCTCTAGGATTGGGAGTTGCTATGGCAACGAGGCTCTCAGACTACTGAGGAGAGCTCAGGCCTAGAGAGGCATCACCTTCTTGTACCCCTCACTTCCGACCCACGGGTAAAGTGGCGCCCCCTACGCATAGGAACCGTCCCTGGGCCCCCGGCCCGGCGCGGAGACCACCGTGGACCTCCGGAGGCGGGAGGCCGCTCTGGCCCCAAGCTGAGCCTCTCGATGGTAGACGGGCTTGAGGGAGCCCCTCTGGGCGCAGCGCCGCCGAGCTGCTCGATGCTCCAGCCGGAAGTGCTCTTCACCGCCTGCCTCCCACCCGCCTCTTTGGTCCCGGCGGTAAGATGGCGGCTGCCGCGGAGTGCGATGTGGTAATGGCGGCGACCGAGCCAGAGCTGCTCGACGACGAGGAAGCGAAGAGGTAACCGGGTACCAGGGTGGTGGAAGGGGCGAGCTGCAGCTCCGTGGTCCCTGGAAACCCGTCCCTTCTGTGATGCAGCCCCTGTTTCGGCGACGCCCCGCCCTCCGCGACCCCCCCCCCCCCCCATCTGAGAGAAGTCCGGATGGACCCCCTGAAGGGGCGCTCCCGGAGGTCGGCCCTCCCCTCCTGCTTCCGCCTGGCTGGAGAGCTGAGGCACGGCCTGGTTCCCCCAAGCAGGGAGGAACGTCGCCCTTATTGTAGAGGCCGGGTCTCGGAGGGGATCTGAGGTCTGTTGTGGGGTGGGGGAGGCTGCGCGGCGACGATGACGATTTCCTTACATCGTCCCCGACCCCCTCCTGCTCTTGTTAACTTCTGTGCATTGTTGTCTGTCAGCACTTTGCATCTCCGAAGCCCGTGTGCTCCTCACCCCCTCTCCCCAGTAACGTATCCCTGCGACCACGAGCCTAGGTCCGAGTATGTCTTCATTATTGACCTGGTGCCCCCTCACCTACCCCAGAGGTTGGAGATGAGAGAGAAAGAAGGAAGAGTGAAGGGTTTGTCTCGTGCTTTACACGTCAAACTCCGGCCCTCCCGTGCTTCCGGAGTAAGATCCTCATTCTTCCCAGGACTGTTTCTTAAGTTAAGCAGCAGAAAGGAAGGCAGCTGCTTGGGCGCTGTTGGCCCTGCTGGGCAGCCGCAGTGGCTCGAGATTGCCAGTCTGGACTAGCCAAGGGAGCTGCTGAGTGAGTGGTTTTCGAGAACGCTCTGGATTCTGGCTACAGCTAAGGCAGGTTATTGGAACGCAGTTGCGGGTAGTCACACATGTCCTGATCCTGAAGGAGAATTAACGAAATGGTTCTGGAAGCCTGGAGCCCTTTCCTTATCAACTGCAGATTAATGGACTACAATGTCCTCAGTCTCCTTCCCTCCTCTTTCTTATCTTTGTACTCAACCCTGTCTGTATGGCTTCATTCTGGATCCATGAGATCCGAAACCAGGATTCTGAGGGTGTTTTGTTATCCAAGTTAGAATATGGGGAGGTACTCAGGGTGGCAGAATGAATAGTTATCAAGCTTCAGGGTAGTTTTAACTACAGCCTATGTCCCCAAGATCTGTTGAGAACTGAGAGGCCTGACAAAGTGTAGGAAGTCCTTGGGATAATCAGAGAAGGCAAGACAGAAGAGTCTAAGTCTCTCTCTGTTCTTTTGAGTTTTCACAGCCTACCTACTTCTCAGGTGTTGAGGATTAAGCATCATTAAAGAGACAAAACGAGAAACAACCCCCACTCCCGCACATACCGAGCTTACATACATTAATTGCATGGATTTACTCTATTTGGGATTGTAAAGAGTTCAGTGGTTTTTTTGGGATTTTGTTTTTGTTTGTTTTGGTGCTATGGAGACTTGGGCTATGTGTAGTAATTTGGAAAAAAAACCCTTCTCTTACATAATATAGATCTCTGATGTAGGGACTGTCCCTAATTTGGGTTTTATTTCAAAGCTATCTAAAGCAGGTCCTTTTCTTTAAAACAAAACAAAACCAAAAAATGCACGGCCTTAGAGGATATTCTAAGATAAAACTATAGTAAATGAACCTGAAGATACATTAAGAAACCAAAGTGAGTGATGCTGTAATGTGACCACATTACACAAAAACATGATACTTGGTAAAAGAGGTGTCAACTTAAGTAATCTCTGCCTTGTTACAAGGAATTTAAGGTGTCATTGATGGTTAAATGCATAGTTGTCTCATCGGCCACTAAGATCCATCTTTGCTAAGTAGATTTCTGTGTTACACGTGTTTATATAGATCTCTTTGAGAGGTAATTAGAAATGGATATTTACTATATACCACTTATGTGAGCCAGTCAAAAGGAAAACATACTGAAATTTTTAAAAAATCAGCTAAGAAGCCATGTTTATGTATGGTTTTCCAATGCTGAAAATGGACTGATGGTGAAGAAGTTTCAGAGGAAGGTGGGGTTACATTTTTCATGTGTCCTGGAATCCTGTGTAGCCGTAGCAGAGGCAGGGATAGAGACATCCCTTACAGATGCCCTTTACCATCTGGCTTGCTTAGTTATTTGGCCAGGTTTGTGGCTCTTATTACAGTCCTATTACCAGTTCACTTGGGGACGCAGGAGTTGATGGGTCTCTTGGGTTGTTTTTGTAAAGTCCAGCAAGGAGTCCTTCCTTCCTTCCATCTTGGCTCAAGGGCTTGCTGCTGCTGCTAAATTGTTATGGTCTCACAGCGGCAAGATGAGAGGAGCTTTCAAGACATGGAGCCTCGTGGCTGCAGCATTTTAAGTGGCTACATGTTTTCTTTCATTAACTTTAGTGTCTCTAGAGAGAAAAGAAATGGACTTCAATTTTTTTTTTTTTTTTTGCTTGTCACTCTGACAAAGTCCTTTTTCCTCCAGAGCAGCTGAGAGGCTAAAATAAAAGATGTATTAGTTGGCATTCCAAAATAGATCAGGGTTCTGAACATGAAGATTATTTATTTCTCTTTGCCCACCAGAACAGATAAAGCTACTTGCGGAGCCAGAGAGCTGAATTTCAGAGGTTTTACAATTCAGCTAATTTAATTTCAAGCCTTATATTTTCCTGGGAAGATGCTGATTGCTTTATCTAATGTATAAATACCTGTCTTGGATGAAGGCTCTCTGGCCACATTTCCTGGGCTGGGGAGGTCACCGTAGGTAGTCTTTATTATAGTAAAATCAAACGATTTCAAGTTGCTCGTCCACCGAGGAAACACTTCTGTTTCTCAGCGTTTATCTGGCATGACTGGATAATAGGATCTAAAAGAACCAACAGAAGCCATAGATTTAGGAGACAGAACATCCTTATCTGATTCCTTGATCTGATAATCTTGTCGGTCCGTATCTGTGTGAATGCAAGCAAGAACATTAGGACCCTTCTTAGTATCCAGATATTATAAAGTCTGTAGTTTGCTTTTTATTTCTCTTCCTGTTGCTGCTGGGAAGCCCTGAACTCTAAATCCATATCCCAGGGTCTGCAATAGGTGCTATTTATTTTACTACAGCTTCCTGGGACATTTTGGTGTTCATGGTCATAGCCAGAGAGCTTTAAGGCGTTCGTCGTTTTCCCCAACTGTTCTTCCTCACTCTGTTTTAAATTCTTAGACACATGTCTTGCTAAACTTTCTCTTGACGTTCATGAAATGAAGCTAGCCATTTCAGTAAGCCTGCAAGGTAAATGGGATATTATCTTTGACCTTAAACCCAAATCAGTGAAAACACTGCTTGCAGCCTTCATTTTCATTTTGGTATCCTTTTTTTTTTTAATGTTTTATTTATTTCTAGGAGAGAGAGAGAGAGAGACAGAGACAGCGACAGCTTGAGCAGGGGAGGGTCAGAGAGAGAGGGAGACACAGACTCTGAAACAGGCTCCAGGCTCTGAGCTGGCAGTCAGCACAGAGCCCGACGTGGGGCTCGAACCCACGAACCGTGAGATCATGACCTAAGCGAAAGTCGGATGCTTAACCGACTAAGCCACCCAGGCTCCCCTCATTTTGGTATACTTTAAGTGTGGGGTCAGTGGTGAACAAATGGGAGGCAGGACAAGTAAGTCATGGTTAAGGAAGGGATAAACCAAGGAATAGACAATCCTGCACCAGCAAATTAATTGAATCTGGTGTTAACAAGTGGCAAAATTGTTAAATCAGGGGCACGTGGCTGCCTCAGTCAAAGCATGTCACTCTTGCTCTCAGGGTTGTGAGTTCAAGCCCCACGTTGGGTGTAGAGATTACTTAAAAATAAAGTCTTTAAAAAAAAATTAAGTCATAACTAGAGCAAAGGTAGAGCAGAGAGGAAGGGTCTCTCTGTCCTTACTGCTTTAATTCAGGTCCACATACTAACCAGAGCCAGACACCAACCAATTTGAGCCAAGTTGAGTGGCAGTTGCTCTAGCGTCTAGTCCATTCCAACGACCAGAACTCTGATTGGCTTAAAACCCAGGCTGTTGAACATTCTAGCCAATCAGGGATGAGTACGGTCATTGAAGCTCGTATTTTTAGTTTTTAAAAGCTGAGTACTGGGCACTTGCCTTTGCTTTTTTTTCTCTAGGAGTTTAGAAGATTGGAAAACAATGGTCAGCGGCTGCCTAGGTGCCTTGTGGTCTGATGCACAGCCCCTCTGAGAGCCCGTTTCTCCCTTACTCCACTAATGTTTGCTCCCTTTTCTTCAGTGCTGAGTGATGTGGAAGTTACTTAGAGGTCGTTCCAGGTATTTCAAACTGGCTGAATTTCAGCAACAGCAGGATTCATCGTGCAAATTATCCCAGTGTCTGTTCATTTTATTGGATTGACAATTTGTTTTCATCCGCATCCAGATCAAAATAGCAGTTCCTGTGTTTTATACCACCATTGGCAGGGGGATGAATGTTTGAGGCTTTAGAGAATGAAAATAGGAGGAGGAATATTTGACTTTCAAGGTCTAATTCTGACACTTAATATTCTAGTGTCACATGACTTTAAGTTTTTGCAGGGAGGCTAGATTTTGTTTTTGGAGTTTCTGTCCTGAGAGGTTTTCCTCTGGCAGTTTGCTCTGAGATAGCCTACTGTTAAAGTAAGGAACCAAGAGAACTCTGGAAGCAGCATACCAGTCGACAGTCTGGACCCCCCACTCTGGCTCTCATCTCCACCCACTCCCCTTACCCCCTCCCAAGGAAAAAAGCTCAGAAAGCAGCTTTTTTCTTAATTATAGTTCCTTAGTTCTAGATTTTTGTTGTGTAGTAATATCCCTATGAGGGAAGTAGTGGATCTCACAGAATGGGGAACCAAGGGATAGAAAATGGTGGGGTTTGGGGTGTGTTATGAAAACAAGCCTCTGGCTATTGCTGAAAGGCCAATGCCTTGTGGACTTGGAGTGGCTTCTGAGAAGCTGTTTCTCCATGTCTTCTCTCCCCAGGAGTAAAGAAGGTTAGGTAGATGTCACAGATTGTGATACCTCCCATTTAAGGAACTAGCATAAACATATTATGGTTGAGTCAGCTATTTCATGTGACAGTCTCTTCTGCCTGCATTAATGGGATTTCCATCTGGATTGATCGATTAGTTGGTTGCTTTTCTCCCCACTGAATAAGATATTGCCAACGCCAGTGTGTGGCCTGGTGCCCTTCCCTGCTTGAGCAGTAGAGTGTGCCACTGCCTTGTGTAGACTGTATCTGTGACTCCACTTGATGCCTCTTGGTCCCTTCTGGCCCTGCCCCTGTCAAGGGTTCCCCCTGAATATCTAGAAAGAGAACAATTTGAACTGGTATGTTAATCAGTTTTCTTCATCTTGATCTCTCTTTTAGCCATTGGAGAGCCCACCCTTTGTTTTCTCTGCACCATTACGAAGCCTGTATTCACACTCAGCATATAGCACTTGTGTTTAGCAAGCACTAAATCTGTGGAATTGTTCCGAGTCTTATGTGGCTTCCACCTATAAAACTTGTGACATCATCCCTAGAATAGTTGCAAAAGAAAGAAAGAAAGAACAATTTAGTCATTTGGTAAGATGGAATAAAAGTAAGGCTCCTGGGCGCCTTTTACTTTATTCTCACGGAGGTCAGAGAGAGTACAGCCTGAAACAGGCCCTGTGACATGCCTTTGGAGACAAGAGGTCTCCGACTGTGGGAAGGAGGAAGGAATTTCTACGCTGAGACTGGCCAAGATCCCGTAAATTCTAAAGGGTGGAGGACATTTTTAGATCAACAGGCAACTAGTAAACTTGACTGAATAAAAGGGTGCAACAATCACAGAGTGAAAGTGACATTTTGGAATTAGTAATTATAAATGCATAAAGGATATTTGATTCATGGGCAGTGTAAAGTATTATTGTTAGTAGATATCTTTTTTTTAACGTGTGTTTATTTTCAAAGAGAGTACAAGTGGGGGAGGGGCAGAGACAGAGGGAGACAGACTCCGAAGCAGGTTCCAGGCTCCAGGCTGTCAGCGCAGAGCCTGATGGGGGGCTCTAACCCATGAACTGTGAGATCATGACCTGAGCCCAAGTCAGATGCCTAACCAAACTGAGCCACCCAGGCGCCCCTAGATATCTTTTTTCTAAGGTTATTCCTGGCAATAAAATAGTCTCCAAAATCAAAGGCCCTGAAACACTCCTCTCCGCTAGCAAAAGAAATCATCTTGTCCTGAGTTGTAATTTTAGCAGTTAGATGTTTTTTCCACATTAAGAGTAGCAGAAAACGTCAAGAAAATGCAAAAAAGAGGCGAGAAAAAAAAGATCTCATTCAAGCTTCTGCATCTCTTTTGATTTAAACTATTATAAATGGTTCTTGGAGAGCTGAAAGTTATTAAAAGTATATTATTGTAGCCAAATACTTGAAATAAGTAAAAGCAGTCAGATAATGTTTTTGTCATACAAAAATCAAATCAGTGTTTCCTGGGTTGCAAATATAGAATAGTGACCTATGCTAGTCTGTATTTTTCCTGTACTGAGGTAACTAAATAATGAACTGATATGGTACAAATGATGAAGCATCTCATCCCTCTTTTAGTAATTCACAAATACTGAAACATGAAGCAGTTCCATAGAGAACCAAGTCATTGAGGATGTTTTAAAAACTACCACCCAGTGAATCCTGCATTAATGAAAGCTGATGAGTAAAATTCTCTGCGTAACTCTTTCGTTGCTAAAAGACCAATCGGCATAAGGCAAAGATCTTGTTTAAGTGTTCAACTTGGAAGTATTTAGAGAGAAAATGGAGATTTTTGTAGAGCATCTTATTGGGGTCAGTCACAATGTCAACTGCAGTGTTTTAAGGTATGTTTAATTTAGCTGAGCGGTAGATGTGCAAAGTTGACTGGTGATCGTAAGCCCAAGTTGACTGATCACATGATGCTGAGCCCTGCTAAGACCAGTGTGACACCATACGATTCTCTTGGCCGTTTGTTGGAGTAATTGGCATTTGTGATGCTAAATTGGGGTCGAGAGAGTATAACTGCGTGGTCAGAGGACACGTAGATTTTTAACACTTCTGGTAGTGTAGAAGACCAGGTATCAGCCTGCAGTTTCCTAATCAATGAAGTTATTTCCAAAAAATTAGTATTTTTAAAATTTTAAAAGCAAATTTCAAAAAAGCAAAGCAGACCTGGAATGCAGTCTGCTTATCCCTATGGCAGAGAGAAGCCTCGCCGGGCCCTCTGATTGATGGTGACCCTATTGTTTGGAACCCTCCCTATACCTCCAAAGAGGATAGAGATTTTTAAAAATCTTTTAGTGGCTCTTTTCACTGGAATTTGTTGCTGGCTATTAAAGGGAAAGGACTGGTTTGCTGGAGGCTAGAGTCTTTCTTTCCCCGTGTCTCCTGGTGAGTCAGAGTGGCAAAGCTTATTCTGCTTAGAGATTGGGTGGGAAACTAGATACATTAGTTTTAATTTAAAAACCTTGGTACGCCAATGGCCAGGCTCTAGTGGGGGAAAAAAACTCTTGGAGTTAGGGACCGTGTGCAGCCTGGGACGCCTCTCTGGCTCTTCCTCTACTGAAGGACATATTATAATATCACCACAACCACTTCAGGAGGCCAGGATCTTCCTTGGGAATGCTTTGAAAATCAGAAAAAGCACTAGAGATATGGTGTAGCTATTCATAGCTCCATTCGGTCAGTTAGGGCCAAGTCTATATTTTGATGTGATGTTATATTTCAGGGTTTCGCCTGAATTTCGTTTTGTGGCCTTAGAAAATCGGTAGTTTAATTAGTCCCTTTTGGAATCCTTTCCTCTTTTTTGGTTAGTCCAGGTGAGCTTCATTAATCCTAATTCTTCCTTTCTCAGTTCTAATGTGTTTTGGTAGGTACCTGTTGTAACTTCACTTCGTTATCAGTCGACCTGGCAACGAGCGGCGTGACAGATACCAATGCCAGATTGCCCTCAGTTCCAGTGTTAACCAGCTCTTCTCCTTCTTTTCCAGTCCCACGCCTTTGACATCTCATCCTTCAGTCCCTTTGCTGTAAGGGCAACTTGAACAAGCTTCAGCCCTTTCTCAGACTCCCAGGGCAGGACTTGAATGGATTTGACCCTGGAATTGTTCCTGATGCAGCCTTGTTCAGTTCTTGCTGCTGCCATGCTGGATTCCAAAGATCCTCTTTTTCCTCGACTGGTCTCACAGGGTCAGGCCCATTGGTTACAGCTTGTTGCGTACTTGGTGGGGAGGTTCAAAATGAAGGAGGGACTCCACTTTGGGAGTTGGACCTGGAGGCAAAAAATAAGCATTCAGCCTAAAAGCACCAAGTGCCCATTGTTTAGGCAGCTGTTAATCAACCATGTTTCTATGAAAATAAGTCCTTTTCATGAGGCAATTGTGTGGGAATAGCTAATTCTGGCCTGATGCTGTGCAGTGTGAGGTTAAAAACATGGTAACTTGTCACAACACAATTCTTCTTGTTCTTTCTGCTGTGGGCTGACTCTACATTACTCGCTTTGTTTGCTCTAGAATGGAATCTACTCACCATTTACTAAAATGAAATGCATTTCTTGGGGGAGGCAAAGTCCAGTTCACTAGGTCTTGCATCTTAAAGAGAAAGGAGCTCTGCTCTCTCTGTGACTAATTGTTAGGAATGTCATTTAGCTTATTTAGATCCAGATTGTAGTTCTGGAGTTGGATTGTACATGCTGTGGCTATTTTATGTCTTAGTTTGAAGAAATTTCATGTTCGTTGCCCATGTCTTGTTCCTAGCAAGACAGATTAATTTTTAAAGTTTTAGGCAATAGATAGAGATGAGCATTAGAAAGCTAAGTGTGGTGGATAGCGCACAGGCTTTGGAGTCTGACTAGTGTGGGTCTACATCCTGACCTTGGGCCAGTTTTTAACCTCTACCCCTTATTTTACTCCTGTGAGAAATGGGAATAATGAAACACCTGGCAGGAAGATCATGTATGGAAAGTACCAGACTTCAGTAATTATTACTGACTTTCCAAAGAGATCATCCTTTGTCTTTTTTTAATGTTTTTTTTTTTATTTATTTATTTCTAGGAGAGAGAGAGAGAGACAGCGTGAGCAGGGGAGGGTCAGAGAGAGAGGGAGTCACAGACTGAAACAGGCTCCAGGCTCTGAGCTGGCAGTCAGCACAGAGCCCGACGCGGGGCTCGAACCCACGAACCGCGAGATCATGACCTAAGTGAAAGTCGGACGCTTAACCGACTAAGCCACCCAGGCGCCCCGTCCTTTGTCTTTTTACTAGAAGCCAGAGCTGAACTTCCTCATATCCATGGGAGTTAGTGTTTCCGGAAAGAAAGAGCACCTTTCTGTATGTAGCTCTACAGGTTGCTTCACCTTTGACTAACAAGCTTTATACTGCTGGTAACGTCTCTATCTACGTGCCTGAATGCTTTTGGCTTTCCTCAAGGATTTGTGTATTCTTAGCCACTAGCCTAAAAGAAGGCTAGATCTTCTCAGGTACATATTGGGTCTAGATCTTCTCAGGTACACATTCACTGTTTCCTCTGAATTTACCACTCCATTTCTTCACAGTGGTTTGACTCAGCTTCCAGCAGCCAGGGTTGGGGAAACCGTTTCTTCGGATCTTTTGGCATGTCTGCTCTTAAAAGATAGGCTCCTCATAGTTTTTATAGTGCCTTGCTTGATTTAGAGTTACAGGATGGTGTATACCGTGTAGAAAGATTGGAGTTGGTCCTATAAATCTTGCAGTTGGGGATCCTTCTTGAGGACTTTTAATGGCAGATAGCCTCTTTACAGCATTGTGACAGTTGGTGTAATAAAATTATTCAAACAGATTTATGTCCATCACAATTCAAATCTGTCAACATTTGTAGACCATTCCCATTTTCCTTTCCCTTTCTTCTAGCAGCCTTTTCATGTTAGTAGGGCTTGCCAGAACAGTGATGAGAACAGAAAGGGAGATGGCCTCAATTTAAAAGGAGGGTGGCTTTGCTACTTTGTAGTTTAAAATATGTAAATAAATACATCACAAATCTTCCTAGTGCTGATGTCCATAGAATCAAGCTGTAACCTCCCATACCATCACTACAGTTAAGAGCTAGGTACTTTTGTCCTTACTTCCCTTGAACTGGGTTCTTTTTGTATGTGTACAGAAAAAGAAACAAAGATTCTTCCTTGTAGCAAAAATGCTCAGATATTTAGTTATGTTGTAGTAATTATTTTGGTAAAGAATTATCTTTGTCATTCAAGTTAGACATTAGAATGATTTGGGGTATCTTTGGTAGAAGTTACTAGTTCTTTTAAGATATTGTTGGCCATGTTTTACTCAATTCTGGTTTCTTGATCTGGAGTATAATTCTCACAAAACATTGTTCCTTTTGGAAAGAACAGTTTTTCTAATGGCACAGCTTCAAAAAATGGATCTTAGAGTAGGGCAGAAATTCTGATATTACCCACTTGGTGGTTATACAAGGTACTATAGGAACAGTATAGGGCAGTAAGAACCCACACAGACGTGATATGCAGAGGGAACATCAGTAGGTGGGTACTTTTCAAAGCATAGCCATGGCAGGCTGTACCTCACGTGTCCTTGTTACCCACGTTCTTGGTCTCCGCTGTCACTCAACTCCGTCCTCCTTCTTAAACATCAAAATGCTTTGCTTTTTTTTTTTTTTAAATGTTTTATTTATTTCTAGGAGAGAGAGAGAGAGACAGCGTGAACAGGGGAGGGTCAGAAAGAGAGGGAGTCACAGACTGAAACAGGCCCCAGGCTCTGAGCTGGCAGTCAGCACAGAGCCCGACGCGGGGCTCGAACCCACGAACCGTGAGATCATGACCTAAGCGAAAGTCGGACGCTTAACCGACTAAGCCACCCAGGCGCCCCGAAAATGCTTTGCTTTTAACTCCCTTGCCACATGCTTTTACTCTGTCCTTTCAGTGACAAATGCATGAGCCAGTTTTCAAGAGAATAACCCATTAGGACTCTAAGGATGTGACCCATTTCACATTAAGAAATTGTTGCCTCATCATGGAATGATCTGTAACTGGTTTTTTACGGTTGGTAAAGAGGCAGAGGTTGTGGCACAGTGAAAAGGCAATAAGTATAAAAATTCTGGGGCTCCTGGCCAGCTCAGTTGGAGGAACATGCAACTCCTAATCTCGGGGTCGTGAATTCAGGCTCCATGTTGGTTGTAAAGATTACTTAGACAGATAAACTTTGAACATTTTTTTAGTTTCTGTGAGAGGATGTCTAAATTTGCCTGTTGTATGGGGTATGACTACAGGCAGGAATAGTGAGGAAAGGCAGGCAACACAGGAGAGGTTTTCTTCATTTAGTTTAAATGTATCTAACCAAAACCAAAACAAAACAAAAACAAAAACCCAGCATCGAACAAATCTGTATATTCCTTCAAATATCGCACTGACTTTCAGCTCAGTTTGCCTGGGGCTCTAGACCAAAGATTGCTCCCATGAGATTACAGAGGTTATTCCCTGTGTAAAATACCACGCTCTTCTTTCTCTTTCCTTTTCAGGGAAGCAGAGTCTTTCAAGGAACAAGGAAATGCATACTATGCCAAGAAAGATTACAATGAAGCTTATAACTATTATACAAAAGCCATAGGTGAGAAGGACCTACTGCCTGTGCTGAAGGATGAATTTACTGAACACCGTTACAAGTAGCCCCTCTCGAAGAAGTAGCCTTACCTTAGTGGGTTCATAACTGTCACCGTGTGAACTCTTGGACTTAATGGCTTCATGAGGGATGACACTTTCTAGCTCAAATGGGTAGTTTAAAGGCAATTCTTGAAATTCTAAGCCTAATGGCAAAAAGGTAACCGCCTAAATGCATCTCAGCCATTTCCAGTTCATTTAACTATCTTGGAAAATGGCTCTTGTAGATATTATCAAGTCTTAACAATTTCCATGCTCAATTTGCCAGCGTATTTTAATCCTGTGTCAGCATGTTTCTCACCTAACTTGCTTACAGGTTCACTACCCCTAATTCAACAAATGCAAATTCATTTTCATCTCTTATTACATAAAATACAATTCATTAAGAAGATAAATATGCTGATGTCTCCCATCAAAAAGAGCACTTTAAAGCTAAGTGTAAATTATTTTTAAATAACTTTCTTTTTCATTGGTTGCATCATTGCTGCTGTCCATTTGCACAAGGAGTCAAAAACTTTGCTGTGGCCTTTTCAACAGAGTATGTTAGCATTCCTGTTACAGTTTGATTGCCTTGATAATAGTTCTGAGGGAGATGGCCCCGGCCCCGGAGTTTTTGAAGCAGTGACTTCCACTAAGCTGTATTTTACTTTTTTCTGCCCTTCCTGTAGATATGTGTCCTAAAAATGCTAGCTATTACGGGAATCGAGCAGCCACCTTGATGATGCTCGGAAAGTTC
Source organism: Hyaena hyaena (assembly GCF_003009895.1). Lineage (NCBI taxonomy): Eukaryota > Metazoa > Chordata > Mammalia > Carnivora > Hyaenidae > Hyaena > Hyaena hyaena. The sequence continues at coordinate 605,093 of NW_024081220.1, read as the reverse complement.
CGGGAAGCTCTTGGAGATGCACAGCAGTCAGTGAGGTTGGATGACAGTTTTGTCCGGGTACGTGATGTGACCACTTGGGAAGAGTCAGCTGGGGAGGACCAGTTGCTTCAATTAAGTTCTCTATCTCTAAATTGAAATTATCTTCAATTAAGTATCTGTATCTCTATTTCTAACTGAGAAGTTAAGCTTCTCAGTCTAGACACTGTAGACTTTTGGGACCAGATCATTCTTTGTCGTGGGGGGCTATCCTGTGCATTGTATGATGGTTAGCAGCATCCTTGGCCTTTAACCACTAGGTATAAGTAGTACCTCCCCCAACCCCCGCGGCCCCAGTTGTGACAACCAAAAATGTCTCTCACATTGCTAACCATCTAACCATCCCATGGAGGGCAGGGTCTCCCTTGGTAAGAACCACTACTCTGGCCATTGTCATCCCATGTTGGTGTTCTTTGGGTGTTTCTTGCTTCTGTTGATTGTTCTTTGCTTGGCCAATCATGCTCCTTTTCTTCCTTCTTTGTGTTTCTTCTAGGGACATCTACGAGAGGGCAAATGCCACCTATCTCTAGGGAATGCCATGGCAGCGTGTCGTAGTTTCCAGAGAGCCCTAGAACTGGATCACAAAAATGCTCAGGCACAACAGGAGGTATGGTTCTGATCTTGTGTGTATGGAGAAAGACAGTGTGGTCTAGTGACCTGAAAGTCTGAACTGAGAGCTGGAATAAAGAACTGAACTAGTCTCACTCCTGCCACCGGCCACGTCTGGGTAGCTGTAGGCAGTCTCCTAGTCTGTCTGAGGTTTCGTTTTGTAGATGCAGACAGTTCTGAATATGATTTATAGCTTTAGAAATCTGAGAAAAATCGGAGGGTTTCTGAGATTCCTCGGGGGTGGGCAGATGCTTCAAGGACTGATTTGAGTGAAGTTGAAGAATCTGAGTAAGTTCAAATCCTGATTAAGTTGGTATCAGATAAAACATGTTTTAGTTCCATTTCCATATGTACCCTGTTTACCTCTGGATGCATTTTAGTGAGAATCTGAAAACTTCTGCTCAACCTCTGACAATGCCTTGCCCTTATTTTATGTCTTTCAAGGCATGACTCTTGTATTCCTGACTTTAAGTTCAACTCAGGGCACAGGTTGTGCCTTTTAGCTGCATCTTCACCTACTTGATTTATAAAGTCTGTGGTTCTGATTTTCTTGAACTAATAATTTATCAAAGCCCTGATTTTTGTGGTTGTTGAACGTATAACTTCATTAAAACTTCCTCTTATCTGATTTTCTGGCATAGTTCAAGAATGCTAATGCAGTCATAGAATATGAGAAAATCGCAGAAACGGATTTTGAAAAGCGGGATTTTCGGAAGGTAAAGTCCAACTATGGGAAAATCTCATTTACCCTTTCTCGCAAGGTTTCATGTTGGGGGTGGTATGGTACATGAATCCAGAATAATAATTTATCACTTTAATTTGACTTTTTTTTCTTTTCTTTTTCTTTTTTAAAGAGCAATTTTAGTTTCACAGCAAAATTCAGAGGAAGGTAAAGAGAGTTCTCCTATGCCCTCTATCCCCTCCCCCCCCCCCGACATGCATAGCCTCCCCCCGTTACCAACATTCCCCCCAGAGGTATATTTGTTATAGTCATGGTTTTGACACTTAAGAATAGAGCTGCTCTAAACATCTGTGTGCAGGTTTTTGTGTGGGCATAAGGTTTCACCCCTTTTGGGTAAACACCAAGAAGTTCAGTTGCTGGATCGTATGGTAGAAGTATGTTAAGTTTTGCAAGAAACCACCAAAATGGCTGTACCATTTTATATTCCCGCCAGCAATGAGTGAGAGTTCCTGTTGTTCCACATCATCATCAGCATCTAAACATTTTTTTTGCCAAGGTACTTCTTTTATTAATTATATTTGGCTTTATGATGAGAAGCAGTAATAGTTTACTTGAGTTTCTTCCTATTTTTGATATGGTAGCCTAAAAGTATGCTGCTAGTAGAGGAAATGCTAGTTGGAATTAAATATTAGGTTTGGATAATCCATTTTTATTTAAATAATGGGAGCTAGCTTTAACTCTTGCTCTATGTGAATAGATGCAGCTCTAACTAAAAACTAGAGGCTCCTTATGGATTTTTAAACAGCGTGTATAACCTGTCATCAGTACCATTTTGATATTAGCCTTTTTTGCTCTTTAAGTTTTTATTTAGAGAGAAAGCATGAGTAGGGGAGAGACAGAGGGAATCCCAAGCAAGCTCCTGCACTGGCAGTGCATAGCCCGGTGCGGGGTTCAAACCCAAGAAACAGGAGATCATCACCTGAGCCAAATTTGGACAGTTAACTGACTGAGTCACCCACGGGTCCTACTGATGTTAGGCCTTTCTATGAAAACACACTAGCCTCTATGGAGCTGTGTGAGTCCATGAAAATTTATGTGCCGAAAAGATTGCCTTATCTGAAAACATGTGAAAGGTATAAAAGTTTGAGGTACCTTTCTAGAACTTGTTTATAGTGGTTATGCCTCATCTGTATAATTCTGAATTCCCTTCTTTAGATGATATTTTGAAATAACTTTCATTAGAGTTTCAAAACGGGCGTTGAATGGCCCCCTAAAAAGTTAAAAACCACTGATCAGGATCAGTTTTCAGGATCACTTAAAAGGTTTGTATTGAATCGGTTGAGTGGTAGACTCTTTAATTTCAGCTCAGGTCATGATTTCATGGTTTGTTTGAGCCCCGAGTCAGGCTCCGTGCTGACATCATGGAGCTTGCTTGGTTGGGATTCCCCACCCACCCTCTGCCTCTCTCCCTCTCCCTTCCTCCCCGTTCATGCTCTTTCTCTCTCTCTCAAAAATATAAAATAAATAAACTTTAAAAAGTTTTTTAAAAAGTTTGTATCATCCAAGAAACGTGGGGATTTGCTCAGTGCTTTCTGTAAAAGGGACTCAATAAATGGTTGATAAAAGGGTACAGTTAATTATTTGTAAGTCACAAACTGCAGGTCATTTATTTGGTAATGTTTCTGATTAGCTTATGCAGAGTCCCAGCATTAACTTATCAGCATCCCTCTTCTGTCCATTGGTTTTAATAACTACAGTGTCTTGGTAGTGTGATTCTTAAGTTTTCTTGTGTGTATTTGGAAAGCGATTCTGCCTTCTGTCATGTTTTCTGAGGTTTACATAGGCAACAGCTTTGTCTCAAAAGGCAATCTTTTGAGTTTCTTTTCTCTCTTGCCCACTCTGGAGCCAGAATCCCCAGTTTGTGACAGAATCCTCTGTTTGTGACATCCCAGCCCCCCCACTGTAGCTCATGGTGATGTCACAAATGAAGAATTATGATCCTGGCAGGGGAAACAGATGAACTTGGAAGAAACAAAGATCTTCTTTGCCTGCAGCTGTCCCTGGTCATGGGGAGATGGGGGTGGGAAGTGAGGCACTGAGCTTCAGCTCACACTCCGCTGACCCAAGGGGCAGAACCATCTCCACACTGAGCATTGCGAAGGCAGCAGGGTGTGGCTGCTTACATTTGACTGCTTCACCTCCCCCCAACTCTTTGTCTATTGAAGGGGGGAAAATCAGCACCATGACTCTACCCTACATCACACCTGAACTTTAGTATAGTCCTGGGACTTCCAGGATAGTAACCTGTGCCCCTGAAAGAGAGGCATCCCCACCACTACTCTGAACCCTGTAGGGAGTCTTCCCAGTGGAGCAGCTCTCGGGGTTTCCCAAGAAAATTTAAATTTTTGAATAGGTCCTACTCATTGTTAAAAGAAGTAGATACAGGGACGCCTGGGTGGCTCAGGTGGTTAAGCGTCTGACTTCGGTGCAGGTTATGATCTCACGTTTCATGGGTTCGAGCCCCGCATCGGGCTCTGTGCTGACAGCTAGCTCAGAGCCTGGAGCCTCTTTCGTATTCTTTGTCTCCCTCTCTCTCTGACCCTCCCCTGCTCACGCTGCCTCTCTCTCTCTCTCTCTCTCAGAAGTAAATAAGACGTTAAAAAAAAAAGAAGAAGTAGAAACAGATACAGATACTTAGTGATAGATATTTCCCCAAACTTGACCAGTTGCCTGTTTGTTGGAATTAGACCTATTTCTGCTTCTGAGTTTTCAGACTTCATCTCTTCCTGATTCCCATGGCCAGATTCTGAGAGGAAATGGGTGTCCCTTAATTCCACGTTTCTCCTTTGGGTCATTTATTGCTGGACAAGAATGTGATTCAGCCAGGATCTCCCAGGAATAGCAGCTAAACCAAAAATGAAAGCTCAGAGAACAAACTTCTGAAAAGAAAAAATGGAAGGGGCGGGGCAGTGGGGGGGGGGGGACTGGGTAGCTCAGTGGGTTACGCATCCGACTTCTCAGGTCATGATCTCATAGTCCATGAGTTTGAGTCCCACATCAGGCTCTGTGCTGATACCTTAGAGCCTGGAGCCTCCTTCGGATTCTGTGTCTTCCTCTCTTTGCCCCTACCCTGCTTGTGCTCTCTCTGCCTCAAAAATAAACAAACATTAAAAAAAATACAGGGGGCACCTTAGTGGCTTTATTCGTTGAGCATTCAACTTTGGCTCAGGTCATGATCTCACATTTGTGACTTTGAGCCCCACGTTGGGCTCTGTGGTGACAGCTCAGCCTGGAGCCTGCTTCAGATTCCGTGTCTCCCTTTCTCTCTGTTCCTCCTCTGCTCGTGCTCTGTCTCTCTCTCAAAAATAAGATTTAAAAAAAAAATTTTTTTTAGTGGGAATATGTGGAGAGTATCAAGCTGGAAGATTGAAGGAGTCCCAGCTGTGTGCATGTGTGAGAGAGAAAGAACCTTGCGTTTTAGTTTGTGTAACAACATGTTGGGTACAGTAATCTGATAAAGTGTTTAAAATGCTCCATTGTATTGGTGTATTTGTGTACTAAGAAGTAGAAGGGTGGCCACCGGGGTACTTAGTGAGATGTGAGACTCATGGCACAGGGAGGAGGGAACTACAAGCCATTCTGATCCTCTAGGGAGCAGTGAGTCTACGTCCGATTATTTGGGGGTATCCTTGTCTTCTATGATAGGCTAAGCATGGTGAGTTAGGCAGAGTAGCAAATGAGTCTACACTAGCAGAACGTGAATTCTGACCACTGTCACTGTGGTTATGATTCAGTATGGAGGCAGCTTAGCATGGTGATTGAAGTTACAGGCTGGAGGCTCAGTGTGAGAACCAATCCTATTTTCTGTCACTTACCAGCTTTTTTGACCTTGAACATGTTACTTAATCTCTGCGTTTTTGTTTAGTTTCTCATTGACAAAATAAGGAACTTCATGAAATTACTATATAAAATTGTGGTGCACATTAAGTGGGTCAGTATATAAAGTATTTAATAAACGTCTGCTGTCATCATTATCATCTGGATCAACTACTCTCCTTGTTTCAGTGGTTTAATCAAATGACTTAGATATGTTCCTAAACTCTGATATTACTTTCCTTTAAATCTGTTTGTTGCCTGTGGCCAAACTAAAATGAAGATGTTTCTGTAGAATCCAGAAGGAAGAGTTATTTGCTTTCTTCCTCCCCATAGGTTGTTTTCTGCATGGACCGTGCCCTAGAATTTGCCCCTGCCTGCCATCGCTTCAAAATCCTCAAAGCAGAATGTTTAGCAATGCTGGGTCGTTATCCGGAAGCACAGTCTGTGGCCAGGTATGAAGCCTGGCCAGGTGGGCCTTGGTGCACCAGATACCACTGGATTGGTGCTTTCTGGCAGCTCTCTACAGCAGGAGCTACTGTATGTCCTGGGCTGATCAGACCTTCCTGGGACTTAAAGCCAAAGGTTAGACCAGATTTGAAAACCCATCGGATGTGTGAAAGTACATATAGTAGGTACTTCAGCTGCTTTGCAAGTCACATGGTCTTGTCGCAACTGTTCGACTCTGCCACTATAGTGCACATGTGGCCATCGATGATAAGTGGATGGTGTGGGTAGGCTTCAGTACAGTTTTATTACATAAACAGTGGCAGGCAGGATTTGGCCCTGTGGGCTATAAATTACCAACCACTGTTCTAGTAAAGACTGAAACACATGAAGATAAATATAGGTGTTTTTTGGGGGAAGGTATTGGGATCTGTCTACCTTTGGATACGTCTATACTAGACACACAGTCAGGAGAAACACTGGCTGTAATAATCACATGTTCAGTAATGGTGGAGAGATCCAAACCACAGCTGAGTGTGCCCCTTTCTGGCTATTGCAGTGACATTCTCCGAATGGATTCTACCAACGCGGATGCTCTGTACGTACGAGGTCTTTGCCTTTATTATGAAGATTGTATTGAGAAGGCGGTTCAGTTTTTTGTACAGGCTCTCAGGATGGCTCCTGACCATGAGAAGGCCTGCGTGGCCTGCAGAGTAAGTTCTAGGCCCCAGATCTGAGTAGGAAAGCAAGCTTCCTTTTTTGAGCCTTTAAGAGAGTCACAAGTAGAAGGTTCTAGGATATGAAATATGAAATATGATAGCTCCTCTTCCCACCTTGCCAGGATGCTTGGTCCTTTCCTTAGAAATTATTTCAGAACAACTTTTATTTGTCTAAAGGTAAATGTGATCATATAGGGTCAGATCCTTCTAATACTAGGTGTGTTTTTTTTTTCTTCCCTCAGTGAAGAAAAAAATAGTAATGCTTATTCTGGGGAATGGAAGTAAACCCTCATGGGTATTCTTTTATAAATCTTGGTTTCCCCTGTCCACTCTGTACGAAGCACCAGTGAGCAACAAATAGCCCAGGTGGTGGGGATGGAGAGGAAGGGGATAAGGGTCTGTATGATGCTAAACATCAAGGATCTGAGAAATTGGAAATAGACCTGGGCCTTTCTGTACAGTGACCTGAGATTTCCTGCATGTGAATTAATCTCCCTTTGCTTTTCCCTGTAGAATGCCAAAGCACTTAAAGCAAAGAAAGAAGATGGGAATAAAGCATTTAAAGAAGGAAATTACAAGCTAGCATATGAACTGTACACAGAAGCCCTGGGGATAGACCCTAACAATATAAAAACAAATGCTAAACTCTACTGTAATCGGGGTACGGTTAATTCCAAGGTAAGCACTCGCTCTGGGTCTCGGGGCCTATGGAGGTGCGTCTCAGGGACATCAGAGGGGACTTGGGGAATCTGCCTAATGAGGGCAGGCGACGTGAAAGGAGAATAGGTGGTTTTAGCTGAGAGCTCAGCTTGTTAGGCACTTCCCTTTGAGAAGCAAGCTTTTATCTTTTCCCTAGAATTTCAGGGCACTTGAGGGACCGCTTGGAAAGATATTCCTACCTGTTCTTCCTCAAGATCCCTTTCCTCCACTAAGGGAATGGCTAGAGGCTCTGGGATAGTTTTTTAAGCAAATATTGCTGCTGCTTTTTGCCTAAGCAAGTGATTGTGTCTTTCTTTGAAGTGGTTTGGAAGAAATTAGAGTACGAGGCAGGCTTAGTTTTTTTTGTCCAGCATGCTCTGCTGCGCATGGCCTGAGTGCCCACTGCAGCCCTGTGGACCATAAGAAACCAGAGCCGACTCTTGCTCTTGTAGCGTTCCAGTGGTCAGAGAGCAGTGATTCTTACTCCTGTAGTTAGCCTTTGCGAGAATGGAGGCCCGGAACCACCCTCACTGTTTCCACAGGTGTCGTGTTTGGGCACTGCCCTGGAATGGTAGAGGTGGCTTATCCTTGCCCGTAAGTGTGCCTGGCTTCCATCCCATAGAAGAGAAACCAGTTTTGAACCCGGTGTCCTTAGCCCTCCGAGATACTGGCTTTCTCAGTGACCAGGAATGAGTGTGACAGTTAGGGACCTGGCATGACTGATCCTCTTAGAATTGTGAAGCCGTGCTCACAGCTTCTGGGCTCCCTCAGTCACCGAAGATGTGAAGTATGACTGCTCTCTCTCTCCTGAAGCTTAGGAAACTAGATGGTGCAATAGAAGACTGCACAAATGCAGTGAAGCTCGATGACACTTATATAAAAGCCTACTTGAGAAGAGCTCAGTGGTAAGTGGCGCTGGGGGGTGAGGGGAAGAGGGAGTTGCTGCCAGCCTGCCAGGGGGATTGAGTTATGGATGCTGAAGCAGCCCCAGGGATGTTGTGAGGTCATTTGGTCCTTCCCCCTGCCTCTAGGTGGGATTGTTCCAGCCCTAGACTCTCTTTATAGACCTCCAGCCGAGGAGATTGCACAGCTCCCTCAGTCTCCCATGCCTGTGTCTTACGCCCCTCACGGTCAGTAAGTTTCCTCTGATGCCTGACCCAAATTCCTTTTGTTAAAGTTTACACCCATTTCCTTTGGAGATTGTATTTTGTATTGTACACTTTTGCTCTAACTTGGCACAGTGCTTGGCACACAGTAGGTGCTCACTCAATAAATGTTTTGTCGAATGAATGTATGGTGCTTGGAGGAGGGAGACAGTTGGAGACATTTGAGAGTTCTGCTTCTCCTGTTTGTTCCAGGTTGCAGAAAACAGTCTTTTGGTCAGAAGGAATTTAATCTGGCTCAACCTCCCAGCAGTATAAGGAAGCCCCTTTTGAAATAACCTCTGTGTGAGTTGGAGAGTTAGGAGCCAGATGGGCCTGCCTAGATCTAGTGCCCGGATTTCCTTCAGAATCAGGGTGCTCCCCAGCTTACTTGTCCTCCTTACTCTTGGACCCACCACACTCTTTTCTACAGACAGGAACCTTCGCAAGGGCTAGGAGAGACCTCCCCAAAATCCACTTCTTATTTCAGATGATTTCCCAGACAGAGAAGAACATACTACCTTCAAAGTTCCAAAAGGAAGACCTATGTGTTGTATTCTAATCCTCCAATATTCATTCATTCCATTTCTTGTCCTGAAATGTCAGATCCAAAGAAGTGGTGCTACCAATGCCTGATGAGCCCATCATTCTTCAAGCTCTTTAGTCTCATTTTTGCAGGCCATGCCTGCCTCCTGTTTAGTTTTCCCAAAATGATCCACTTTTTTTTGAAAGCAGGAAAAGTGCTCCTGTGTGTAGTGCTTTTTTTTTTTTTAAGTGGATTTCTAAGTAGATGAGTAAGTCTATCCAACAGAAGCATACACAGAATTGTATCATAGATCCTGAGACCAGCTGTCAATCATCTCAAGTTTGCAAATTGCTGGCAGGCAAACATGGAAGCTTTGGAAGACAACAGGTACCCTGTGCCCCAGCTAAAGACTTATGGTAACAGAATACTATGTGCAGGTTTACTGTGATGTTATCTGTAGGAGCAAACAAGGAGTTTCCCCTAAGCGTCTAGTGGGGCAAGGGTGGCTAGGTATGTGACACCATGTCAACTCAGTGGATACTCTGCAGTGTTTGAACAGGGAATGGGGAGATAATATTCTTGTTTTTTTTAGGAAGATAAAGGGGTGGACAATTACATCCTCATATGTGTTCAATAAAGAAAAATTAAATGGCTTTAATCAAATAACTCCTTAAATTTATGATAGAAACAGAACTGTCCTTTGAGTGGCTCTGCCTTTGAGATCCCACCACAAGGCATGCACTTTGGGGCACAGTTGGCCAAGAACTTGGCAAACAGTCCCCTCAAGCAGCTGGGATTGACATGAAGTATTGGAGATTAGTTTAGGCCAGACCCTTACCAGAGTCCTGCCTGCCACCTCGCCTTATCTCTAAAGATGGGGAGATGCCACATCTCTCCTGCATCTCCCGTCCTGGGTTGGAGTTTCCCATTTTTCCTAAAGCTATACTTCTCTACATTTTCTTCAACTTAAAAAAAATATTTTTTAAAAATAAGTTTATAATTTTCATACAATGTTACAGTGTTTCAGGTGTATGACAATAGAAAAAAAACTTAAATGGAAAGATGTCCTTGAATTTTAAAAACACGTTAAATAAAATTGCAAATCACTGTAATACAGGCTTGTTTAATACATTCTAAAAGGGCATGGAAAGTTCACTAAGGTTGCTTATTTGACAGATGATTCTACTACACTTGGGAAAATCAGCTTATATTATTTCATCCTGTAAATGGGTTCTCTGAGCTCCTGGTAACATTTGTGCCCAGTGCCCACAGGGCACTGGTTTTTGTCACCATTGTTTAACACTGTAAATCAAGACATTGCCAGAAAATCAGAGATGCCTAAGAAGCTGGGCTTCTGTCTTGCCAGCCACACCAGCAGCACCCCTCTGGCTCTGGCCCCGAAGCCCAGCGGGGCACTGATGTTTGCACAGATGGGATGTGTGGTGGTGGTGTAGTAAGCTTGGCCTCTGTTGGGCAGTGGCTAGCTGTGCTGCTCAGTCACTCCTGCGCCCCAGCCAATAGGGTATGTCTCTAGAACTCCTACCATAGTCTGATTGATTGGTAGGCCAGTCTTGGCACCAGTGATCTCATCAGGACATGGAAAATGCCACTTTGCTTCTGTGGAAGAGAAGGTCTTAACAGGTCCGGCAATCAGCCTGTCAAGCTAGATTCCTCCCCTCTTGGGCCAGGACACCCCCCTCCTCACCCCCCCACTTCTTCTACACTACAGAAATAAAAGCAAGCCTGCATTTAGAGTCTCTTTTTCTTCCACTTACCTACATCTCAGATTGATTCGTCTTAATGGAGGCATTTGCCAGCAGCCACCATCTTGAACTTGATCCTTCTAGTGGCTCACTAATCCCACTTCTACTCTGGATGGGAGCTAGCCCTGCATGTTTCTGGCACTACAGGTTCAAAGCTTTTCCATATTCACTGCTCTCGCTTGATGATTTTTCTCCTGCGTTTCAATCCCAAGTAATTAGCCAAGTAGGTGCCTTCACATTGCCTGTCCCATGGCAGTCCAGATGCCTCTTAGTGGCTCTGTGAAATCAGAAGGAACTTTTCTCCCTTTGATTGCTTTCTGCTCCAAGCAGAGTATCACTTTGCTGGGTGGGTGCAAGTGGCATGAGACCTGTCTCTTTTTACTTGAGGAACTGGTAGTTAATTTCTTCTTACAGCTAGCTTAAGGACTCCTGTTTCATGAAGCATCTCAACCAAAAGTGTGTGTCTCTTGCTTGAGCCGTGCCTCTTCCTCCAGAGTGATACTGAAAGCCATTGGTATCTATGTTGATGGACCGTCCTGTATTTCTTTTTCAGTTACATGGACACAGAACAGTATGAAGAAGCAGTGCGGGACTATGAAAAAGTGTATCAGACGGAGAAAACAAAAGGTAAAGGTGTTTGGGAGCATGTTTCTCAGGGAAATGTGAGGTCTTACTCATAGGCCTTAAAACTGGACATAGTAGTTTGATTCAGGGATCAGGGAGGGACATACCTAGGGCTTATTTGAGCCCCAGCCAGGAAGAAATTAACAGAGACCCCAAGTGCAGGACAGGGCACTCATTTTCTGGCCCTGTATTCTCTCTATCACTTTCACTTCCTTTTATGTGTAATGAGGCTAATGTGCAGAACCGAAGTATGAGTAGTTTTGTTTTTTTAATCTTCAGGGAAAAAACACCATAAGAGCATCTGGTATGCGTGGTTAACAAGGCTTCTGACTGCAAGGCATCTGGGTTAGTAAGGGAATCCAGAGTCAGATTTGTCCATTTGACTCTAGATGTCTCCTTCTAGAACACAAACAGCTCCTAAAAAATGCACAGCTGGAACTGAAGAAGAGTAAGAGGAAAGATTACTATAAAATTCTGGGAGTGGACAAGAATGCCTCTGAGGATGAGATCAAGAAAGCTTACCGGAAACGGGCCTTGATGCACCATCCAGGTAGAGTGGGTGTGGAGAGGGGACTCAGTGGGAAGAACAAACCAAACGGGCTCTGCTGCACTCAGTCCAGAATGAAAGTTCCGGCTCTTCGAGCACCTGGGTGGCTCAGTTGCCTGGGCATCTGACTCTTGATTTCGTCTTAGGTCATAATCTTGTGGTTTGTAGAATTGAGCCCCGCCTCAGTCTCCAGGCTGACAGCACAGAGCCTGCTTGGGATTCTCTCTCTCCCCCTCTCTGCCTCTTACCCTGTGCTCACGCTCTCCCCCCCCTCCCCCCGCCTCTTAACCCCGTGCTCACTCGCTCTCCCCTTCTCCCTTCCTCTTTCTCTCAAAATAAATAAACTTTAAAAAGCAAGCAAGAAAGATAGTTTTTGGCTCTTCATAAGGTGTTGCTAAGTTCCATACCCTCCAAATTTTGGAAGTACCAAATTCTAAAATCGGACAATAAAGTGATCTTTCTCAACTTTGTTTTCTTGTGACCCTGAGTTCTTCCTGTACTCCTCCCTTTAGATCGGCACAGTGGAGCCAGTGCCGAAGTTCAGAAGGAGGAGGAGAAAAAGTTTAAAGAAGTTGGAGAAGCTTTTACTATCCTCTCTGATCCCAAGAAGAAGACTCGCTATGACAGTGGGCAGGACCTGGATGAGGAAGGCATGAACATGGGGGGTGAGTTGGTTGGGGCAGTCTGGGATGAACCTGACCACTGTGGATCTTTAGAGTTTTTCTAAAGACACTCCAACAGGGAGTCTGTGTAGCAGCTAGTGACGCATAGTGGTTTGTAAGGCCCACCCTGGATGAATACCCATAACATGTGAGGCACTGTGATGGGTGTCAGAAATAACAAAGTGAATCAAACAGGCTCCCTGAGCTCCAAGAACCCAGTCTAGGGCTTTGCAGACTGGCTCACAGGCCACTTGTGACCTCTGACCCCTGACCTCTGGATGTGGAATCCCAACAGGTACAGTCAAATGTAGCAGGTGCCCAGGGTGCAGAGGAGGTAAGCACTAGCAAGGGAAGGCTTGGAAGTGCAGAAATAATACCTTTGGGAGCTGTAAGGGGCTGAATGTAGAATAGAGAGTGCTCAAGGCAGGGAGTGCTGAGCTGTGAAGCCTGAGAGGAGCTGGATCCCCCCACAGGGGCTAGAGTAGGAAGTATGGGCTTTTTCCTGTTGGTTAGAAGTTTCCCCCCCACTATTGAAGGATCCTAAGTAGGGGAGCTGTGAACCAGAGTTAGGCCCAGAAGTATATCTGTGGTGGCAGTGAGGAGGGGTGAATTGGGGTGCTGAAGGGGGAGAGATGGAGGCGGGCATGCTGGGGAGGAGAGGGTCGGAGGGCACAGTGGGAGATGCAGCAGGAGTTGGTTGCTGCGTGTGTTGGAAGAGAGGAAGGATAAACTTGAGTGGCTTTGGATGGCTGACTCGACAGAGCCATTCCCTGAGCTGGGGGGCCCAAGGTGGGCAGATACAGAGAGGCAAGGAAGAATTTGCATTTGGATACAGTGTGCCTGCTGGGTCAACTGGTGGAGATGCATCCTCTGTGGAGCTTAGGAAGTGAGGAGCGGTATGGGCAGCGGACCTGCTGTGGCCTGGTGGTGAGGGCACAGCACTGGAGTCAGGCAGGAGTTGGAATGTTCAGGTCTGTTGCCTTCACTTGCCACGTGATCTTGGGCAAGTTACCTGAGCTCCTACTTGGTTGAGTATAAACTGGGAATGATGTAATGCATGCAGAGGACCCAGCACCGTGACTGGCACCTAGTAGGTACCTAATAAACCATGGCACTTTTTTTTTTTCTTGGCATACAGTCTAGACAGAGCATGGAATCAAATGAATACAATAAGTCTTAAAACTCCTGTATTTGTTGTTAGCACAGAAGTGATAAGATTTTAGCCTTTTTGGTAGCAGCCCGGCATCATAGGGAGACAGTGTGGGGAAAGTCTTGTGTCTGTAAGTGCAAACGGCATCCCAGTTGTTATGGAGGAGGTCCAGCAAAGTAAGTGGCAGTGAAGAAAGCTTTCCTTCAGGCTCTCACTAGGAAGGAGAAAGGAAGGTGTCCCAGGAGTGGCATTAGATTGGGGGGGGGGGGGACACGTGCCCATCCCGGTCAATGATGTTTAGGGAAAGGACGGACGTTAGGGGTGCATCTGTGAAGGGGGACTCATTCTCCATGTCATCGTAAGTTCCTATTAAGACAGGTCTAACTTTTGCACTTTTTTTTTCCCTTCCCTGTTTCTCACTTTGCTGCACAGATTTTGATGCAAACAATATCTTCAAGGCATTCTTTGGTGGTCCTGGGGGCTTCAGCTTTGAAGGTGGGTGTGCCCGCTGCTCTCAGGAATTTGCAAATCACAGGCCTGTAATGCGGCTCCCCGCTAAGGTAGCTCCCCACTAAGGTAGCTCTATGAGAGTCAAGGGGCCCCGTAAGTGGAGGTGGCAGAACCCCCATCCAGCAGGGTCCCGATCCACACAGGTGCTGCTGAGGATGGAGGTAGGGAGGTTCCTGGGTGCACCGTGCCTCAGGACCATTAGGACCACACCTCTGCAGGGTCTGGGAGGCGTCTACGCGGTCTAGTACCAGGGCCTCTCTGCAAGAGTGAGGGTTAGAAGCTGCACACACAGCTGCTGCCCTGATCCCCTTAGGCCCTCAGGCCTCAGGCTGTCGGTCGACTTGGCATTTTCTGTTTGAACTTGAAGCAGCCCTTGAAGACTTTCCCATAATCAGAGCAAAGTGGTCTTCCCGCACAGCCAACTAACAAGCCTTTCTTTCCCTTACAGCATCTGGTCCAGGGAATTTCTTTTTCCAGTTTGGCTAATGAAAGGAAACCATCCAGAACCCAGAAAGTGGAGACTTGCTCAATGTAACCTTGAACGTGGGCACAGTTCACCTCCTCCCTTCATCTCATCTCCCCGTCCTTAGAGCAGTTTCGTTTTCTTAGTTGGATACCCTGTGTCTGTGTGAGTGGGGGGAAGGAGAGGGAGCCAGCGCCGAAGACCGCAGGGAGGGGAGGGAGGCGGGGGTTGGACAGGGAGGCAGCTTGTGAATTTTTGTTTTACTGTTTAACTTTATTAAAAAAGAAAAAAAATTAAGAGAATAAAATGTTTTGACCCTTTCTGGCACTTTGCTCTGGCAGCTGCTTTGTGTCACTCCAGACTCGGTGGGCCAGAGCTGAGCCCCCAGTGCAGAGCTGGTGCTGACATGGACTTTAGGCTCCGCAAGCTGCTCCGCGGGGGACGTGGGCACCCAGGGCCCGATGGCAGGGGGAGGCTGGCTGCCTCTCCCAAGCCTGTTCGGTATGTGAGTGCCCCGCAGGCCCTCAGTATGCTGTTGGACCCCATGAGGTCAGTCATGGGGAAGCAGAGTTCAGAGAATGGGTTTATTTGAGGCTAAGGGCCACCATGAATCAGAAGCTGTGTGTCCAGAGTCACATGGAACATGGCTGGGGGCTAAGTGTCAGACTGAGCTGACACAGGAGGTTTACGTAGGCCCTTGCAGTCCTGCTGCCAGTGCCAGCTAAGAGAGGGACAAGGACAAACCCCTGGCCCATTCCAGGTGGGATGCACAGCTCCTGGGGCACGTTTAGCTCACATGGTCAGAAACAGCATTCTTAGCATATACTCCTCACTTTCTCCACTGGTGTCCCTTTCTGTGTGGGAGGCAAACTGGGGAAGGAAGCAGTGGCCGAGGTCCTGCTGTCCAGGTCAAATTCAGTGTTTGTGGCAAGTAATCTTTCTAGGAGTTCCGGGCAGAGACACTTGAGACTTTTGCTGAAGCTCAAACTTTTGGCGTTTCGGTAGTAGCGATGGCTGGGGAAAGACCGTGGACCAACCAGGTAACTTACACTTCTCTTCCTTCTGAGCCCCTGCCCCTTTTTCCAGTCTTCCCCCTTTGTCGCCAAAGCCATGGTGACGGGATGACCAAGGTAGGCCTGAGACCTTTGTACATTGGCCTGTACAAAACTTCTCAGTGTCAGGCACTGCCTGGTGTTTTGAGAGTGGCCCGTCCCTAGAGGACTGAGGGACCCAGGCTAGGGACCGTGGGTCTTGCTGGGCAGGTTCTCTCCTTGCTTGGGTGGGGGAGGGGGGGAAACACCTGTGGGCCCGTTGCTGCAGTCAGTGGGGGAGACAAGCTCCACATCCCTCAGACCCAGGCAGCCCCCACTTTCTGTGCACGTCTAAGATCAGCCTCTCTCCGTTCTGCCTCTTCATGAAAGCCAACACTGTTCAGCTGCCCAGCCTCACCACAGCTGTGCCCGGCCAGTAGAGGGGAGACAGGACCGATGGCCCCATGCTGCGGGACAAAGCCGGTCCTGATAACGCCAGCCCCGACCCCAGGGAGGCCTGAGCTGGGCACAGAAGGGTGAGAGAGATTGCACGCGGCCAGGATTAACACGGTTTATTTCACTGTCAGTCTTACAAGTCACTGAGGTTGGGCAAAGCCAGGATAGTAACTCAAGCACTTTCGTCCAGTAACAACCCAATGAGCAAGGCCTATTACTCAGCAGGGGGCAGTGGAGGGCACCCCAGGGACCGCAGCACGCACCGGTGTTCCACACCCCTTCCAGAGGCGCCAGGCAACTGCCCCACTGGCTCATGGTCCCTGCCGACTGACCCCATTCCGAGGCAGCACACGGGCCTCCAGCGGCAACAAGGAGGCAAGCTGGGCAGACAGCAAGATTGGAGCTTCCCCACCAAGGTACTTTCTCTGGCTTTGATCTCCCTGCCTGCACAGCAGAGCCACACGGCTGGAAAGGCGGCCAGCCCGCCCCCACCCCAGGAAAGGGGGAGACCTGTAGCCCTCCGGGATGTAGCTGTTGCTTACTGTTCTCTTTTGTCCCCTACTTATCAAACTGTTCCCTAGTTATAGTGTGAAGGAGGAGGGGACAGGCACTTAGGACCAAAGATGGGACGTAAACCCCCTTTTCTACCCTGGTAAAAAGCCCCAGCCTTCCTGGGGCTGCAATGATTAAGATCCAGGGTCAGCTTCCCATAGCCTGTGGGGACCTGCAGCTCTAAGGCGCCCCCTCTACCCGACCAGCCAGCTCTGGGCAGGGGGACCAGCGACAGGCAGCTGGGCTTGGGATTGGGGCTGCGGCTCCGGCCCGGCCCAGCCTCTCTGCTCTGGGCCCCTGAATGGCGCTCCCCACCCCCCTTGTGTTGAAAGCTTGGGCTTTAGCAGGGAGGAGGGCAGGCAGGAAAAGTTACTTCACAAGTTTTTAAAAAGTTACAGGAAGGTTAACTTGGAGTAAAAAAAAAAATCTTAAAGATCAAGCAGACGGCATGCTTCCCTCCCTCCCTCCCTTGTAAGGAGCAAGGGGCTGACCGCAGTGAGGACACTCAGATGATGGTGCAGGACTGAAAGGCACCCCCCTTGCGGCTGCCGTGCGTGGGCACAGGCTTGCCCTTGCCGTAGTACCCCGTGAAGATGGCCCTGACCTCCATCTTCTTGGCCAGGCTCAGCAGCCAGCGCCCATTGCCCAAGGAGTAGAGTTTGCCCCGGTTTAGCTCACCCACCTCCTCGCCTCGGCTGCCCCCTTTCTCCTGCCGCACGATCTCCAGGAGGTCGATGCCCGTCTGCACGGCCTCCACATCACCCGCGCAGCCGAGGGTGATGTGAGCGCGGCTGCCCCGGGGCAGGCTGTCTGAGGGGGACAGCTTGTCCACGTCATTTGGCCACAGCGGCAGCTCCTGCTCGCTCAGCTCCACCCGGGCACCAGTAGTCTTGGGCGTCACGAAGAGGGCCGTGACGGTCAGCGTGAAGGCCTTGCAGTAAGATTTCTTCACCACCTGTGGGGAGAGACGGACAGCGCTCAGCTAGAGGTGGTGGCCCCCGCGGTGGACAGCTGACCGCCAGTGGACCCGACAGAGGCGAGCACGACACGGCCAAGCCTTTGAGGAAGAGCCACACGCAGCCCGTGTGTCCCGGGAGGACATCTTTCCACGGACCCTATTCAGGCTGATGTGACCAAGCGAAGGTGCCAGACACAGGGCGGTGGGCAGAGTTGGAAGCCAGGCTTCCCAAACTCAGAACCTGGCGCCCCCTGCAGGAATCCAAGCGAGCTGTTTAACCTCGCTGCTGCGTTGGCTTATTCACCTGCACAACAGGAAGGGAACTAGAACCTACCTCAGTGCCTGGATTAAGGAGTATCTGGGTGAAGATTCTAGGAGAGTTACAAGCATGTAACATGTGCTCATGTCATTGCTATTCGATTCATCCTGGTAATCAGCCACCCTAGTACCCAGGCAGTATCCCAGAGAACAGGGTGAGGCCGGAAGTAAAGGCCTTTGATCAGAATCTGCCCTGTATACCTCAGTTTACATCTGATTACATGTCTGACTGTATTGGATTCTTTTCAGAAAGGGCCATTTCTCCTAAAAGGACGTAAACACATCTCCATTTTTGCTCACAATCCCTTGTGTCTAGTGTATTAACAGGTGCTTAATACTAAGTGCACAAGTGGCTGGGATGGTGATGCGACCCACTCATTCACGCAGCTACGGTAGGTGCCAAGAACACTACCATGAACCAACTAAAGCATGCAAGTTAGGAGCCTAATAAGCAATCAGTAGTAAGGTGGCTGCCTCGACCACCTAGGCAGACAAGTAGGGGAGGCGGGTGGAGGGCCAGAGGAAGGCCTCACTGAGAAGGCCACCATGGAGGCTGGAGACAGCAGCGCACAGCCTGGCGACACGCCTGCTGCATAAGGACCACGTGGCAGATGCCGTGGGTGGAAGCTGAGCTGGAGGGAAGGGTCTGGCATCCTGCAGTCAGTAGGCCTCACTATCCCTCGATGTACCCAACTCCAGGGCAAGGCCAGGCCCAGGACCTGGGGGCAGGGACCTCAGAGCACAAGGCTCCCTGGGGGCAGGGGACAGCTGGCCTTTGGAACCCCACACAATCTTAGAGAGGCCAGAGCAGGAGCACCAGTCTGCAAAAGTAAAAGGCTCTGGTGGGCAGGCCTTGGAGGTACATACACAGGCTGGTGGCAGTGCTGGGCAGGGGGTGCTCTCCAGAAAGGGTGGGTGACGTCTGTGCAACTGAGCCGGGGGGGGGGGGGGGGAAGGGGAGTAGATGCCATTTTTTCCGAGAGGCTGTCTGGTTTCTGGTCCCTGTCTTGAGCCAGCAGCGGTCTCCAGCAGACTTTCCCCCGTCCCCACCGCGGCTGGCTGTCCCCGGGGTTGGGGGGCACTCACATCCTGCTGGGCGTACTCTTCTGCCCCGGCAGCCTTCCCGTAGTCACAGAACTTGGTTGTGCAGTGCAGCACGCCTGGGGGTCTCTTCCCAAAGTAGGTGACCAGTTCAATCTTCTCCCTGGGTTCATCTCCAGAGACAACTGCAGGAGGAGAGAGGGGAGCAGTCAGGGCAGGAGAGCAGGGGCCATCCCAGCATCTTACCACGACCATGGAGGCCCAGGGGGAAAAACTGGACATCAAACAGCAGTTCTTAAGTAATCCAGTACAATCCACTCATTCATTAAGCTGGTCAAACAGCCACACCAGAGCTACAAAAAGGGGTCTGAATTCCCTGGTTTCATGTCAGGTTTTTAGATCTCTTCCAGATTTGAAAATGAAAGCACTTGTAACTCGGGGACAGGCAGCAGAGGCCAAGGGAATCTTGGCCTCAGCAGCTCCACATCTGAAAGAGGGAAGCAAGCCATGAAAAATCGGGTAGATTCCCTCTACCCGGTAGAGAGTGTTGGAATGGTGCAGTACAAGGGAAGGAACCAGAAAGAGCATAATTAATATCCCAGCCCACTCGCAAGCCCTTCAGCCTTAGCTGTCTGTCAGGCACCATCAGGGTGACCATACACCCATTTTCCCAGGGTCACCTGGGGAACCCTGAGTAGTGCCCCATTGCACTCAGGGCTTCCTGGACAAGAAGTTACTCGGCCACCATGACATGTACTTTGCAGGCCTGTTTGGTGGATGAAAGCATATTAGAAAGGGCCTCGTGTGCGACAGGCCTTGGGATATAATGAGGTGACATCACGTGGCAAGACCTGGAGTATCTGTGATTTCAGTTTCCAGACTCCAGGCCTGTGGCTAGCTTCTGAGTCACTAGGAATGTCCTATTTACTCCCAGAGTCGAGGCCCTGTGAGGATGTCGCATACCCTTCACGGGGGAGGGAGACCTCTGCTCTGAGAGGAGGCCTGTTACTTTTCTCCTGCCGGGTCACAGGCAGAAAAGGATTGTAGATTTTAAGGGTAAAAGCAGCTTCAAGAGGCAGCCACTCTCCAAGGCAGAGCCACCAGCTCTAACCAGGAGCCCTGCCTGGTGGGTGCTTTTCTGCCAAGCCATTCCGGGCTCAGGGGTCACATCTGGATGAGGTCACTGAAGGCTCACAGTCCCCTGGTTTCCCAGCATTCCAGCCTTAGGAGCCAAGAAGGGTTCTCTGAGCACACGTGCAGGCACAGATCACCTGCCTCTGGGTGATACACAGAAATGTGGGTGGGGATGTTGCAAGTAGGAAGATGATCTAAAATGGGGGAAAAATCAGAGATGGGGTAAAGGAACAGATGGATTCATGGGTGACATATCCCCAGTCGGCTACTGGAGGAGAATGAAGGCCACCAGGAGCAGACAGCCCTTGCCAGGAGAGAGCCAAGCCAACGTGAGGAGGCCCCCGCTAGAGGGGCTCCCGCCATGGCTTTGGGCAAGTCCCACATCCCTGCTGGGCATTTTCCCATCTGCCAACTGTGGGGTTCACACTAGGTTTGAAGCCATTCCCTGGAGCTGCAGGATGACACAGGAGGTGCAATGAGTAGCCGGAGACCTGGGAACCATCCCCAGTGAGGGAACAATAGTCCTAGCTGTGCTTTTGTGGCAGCTGAGATTTCCATGGAATATTTTGAATTTATATTTTTAGTAATCTGTGCCCAACACGGGGCTCAAACACATGACCCCGAGATCAAGAGCCACGTGCTCTTCCCTCGGAACCGCCAGGCAACCCCTCCGTGGAACAGCTCATTTCAGAAGATGGTTCTGCTGCTAAACACAAGTTAAACAACGGGGCCAGATCCTCCCTGTATGGTTATACGAAATGCCAACACACTTTCTGTTGTGACAGTAAATCAGTTCCCCCCCTTCCCCAAGACAGGGTCAGTGGTCTCCAATGGGGGGCGGGGAGGAAGGGTGCAGTGAGAGGAGAGGTGCCCCGGGAAGGGCCTCTCCACACAGCCCACCATGCCTCACACCAGGTGAGCCTCTGCTGGCTCCCAATGCCGGGACGCACACGGTGCGGGGCGCACAGCACCCAGTGCTCGGCTCGGGAGGCTCACGAATAAGGCTGCCCACCCGCACCCTGGCCAGCCTGCCACCTACAGTGCCGCAGCTCCTTCTTGAAGGCCTTGTGGTTCCCCAGCTCCTCCAGGAAGGCCTGGCCGGCTTTGCGAAGGCTCTCGGAGCTCTTCTTGGTCAGGAACCAGCCGAAGTAGAGTGGCAGGAAGTCCTTCTCCAGCCCCGGCTTCAGCTTCTTCAGCTCGTCAGCCGACAGCTGCCACTGATTCTTCTCCTTGAGCTGGGCACAGTCCAGCCGCCACGCCGTCTTGGGCTCCACCAGCACCACCTGGTACTGGTACTGGTCGGCCAGGTCAAAGAGCTGCTCCAGCCGCTCCCGCTCGTGGTTGGTGTCATCCAGCACCAGGACGCGGATGTCCCGGCGGCAGTAGGCGGCCAGGTCTTCGTCCAGCCGCTTGTACTCCTCAGAGAAGTCTCCTCGAATGCCGGGGTTGATCTTGTAAGCGTCAGCAGACACCATCTTGGTGCCATCACGGTACCTGTCCACAATGACCCGCGCCAGCGTGGACTTGCCACTCCCCGGCAGGCCTCGCAGGATGAAGAGCGTCTTGCACTCCTGCAGCGTGGCCACCGTCTCCTCATCCTGCAGGAAAGGAAACTGCAGCTCAGGCTTGTCCTTGGCCCCAGCGGAGGACATTCTGCGGAAGAAGATCTTGGGCAGGAACGCGTGGCTCTTTCTGGAGAAGCTTCTATTCTGTATGAGGAGGGGAAGAGCAGAGGTTAGCCAGCTCACGTGGGGCCTCCCCGCCAGGTTTGCCCCCTCGCCTCTGGCCTCGTTCTAATCGGTGGGGCTCCCAGCGATGAGTTACAAGCAGCTCCGGTGCTGCGGGCGTCCCCCCCGAGCCGCAGAGTGGACCTTTCCCTTCTCTGTACTACGGAGATGGAGGCTTCTGGTTGTGGACAAGGGAGGGGAGAGCTGTCTGGCCGCTGCTAGACTCTTAATTCCCTCTGGCTGGAGCTGTCGCTTCAAGGATCGCCTACTACTGCCACCGCTCAAGGGAACGTGTGCAGGAAGTGCGCGCCTGTGGTTCTAGGAGCGGACCCTAACTTTATATTCTTGGCACCTGTTAAGGATGACCTCTTTGGAGGTGGGGCTGCTATGTCTGGGCCAAGCCACAGCTGTCCTGGCTCTGGGGGTGCAGAGAAGGGTGGGGGTGGAGAAGGGTTACCCAAAGACTGCCTCCCTCCCCCCAACAACGGCAGCAACAGATAATACTCTCTTGTCTGGGATGGGGGGGGACAATGGTCCCACAGAAGGCCTGGTGGGGGGCAGGGCAGGAGAGCGACCAGACAAAGGGCCTCATTCACCAAGTCTGCCACCCCCTCCTCTGCCCTCGCCCCCCCCCCCAAGTCGTGGTCTTTGTGCCTGCCCCAGGGCCAGGCGGTCCAGGGCACCTGTGTCCAGGGGCCAGCTCTATCCACCACTTTGCTGTGCGTCAGCGGCACCCCTCTGAGCCACTTGTTTCCCATCCTGCTAAAAGCCACAAGTGACAGCACCTGTTGCGGTACGCGGTCTCCTCCACAGCGGCTCCACCTCCACGCAGCACTCTGAGCGCTGCGCTAGCACTCGCTTTGCTCAGACAAGGCCCGCGGGCCGGAAAAGGCGAGGAATGCTCGCCCCGCGCTACCCCCGACCCAGACTCGGTCTGCCGGCTCCCGCGGCGCCCGGTACCCGCCCTCCTCCAGCGGCCGTGCCCGCTCTCCGGCTCGATTCGCCTCCCCCCTACCTCGGGCTGCACTCTACCACCCACAAAGCCGGAGCTCAACTCCGGAACTTCGGGTGCTCATTTGCATGGCACTTCCTCCCGAAAATCCCCCCACACTCCCGTTTTCCGTTAAGGGTGCTTCCCTGATCGGCCCGCTCCCGCCTCCCCGCTTGCGCTCACCATGATGAGGGGGGCGCCGCCGCCGCCGCCGCCTTGGCAGGCACTAGCTCTCCGGGGCCGCCCGCCTGCGCGGAGGGACTCGGAGTCCAGCGGTGGCGCGACCCCCGCGGGGCCGCTTTATATAGCCCGCGGAGGGGGGAGGGAGGGGGGAGACGGAGCGCGCGCCGCGGGCCGGGGCGGGGCGAGGCGGGGCGGGGCTTTCCGCGCAGGCGCGGCGAATCGAAACCCGAAACTCCACGCGGGAGGAAGCGGCCGTCCGGCGCCCAGCTGTGCCTTGGCACACCTGTGCCCTCGAGCGTTCCCGCGGAGCTCTAGAAAGACGGAGGCAGTCACCCTTCCCCGCTCCTGCAGCAGGGTTAGGGTGAAGCCAGGGAGGCAGGGTCGTGCAAGAGCAAGGTTAGATCCTGTCTTTAAATTTTTACTTAAATTTTATCCATTGTGGGGTTTTGCGTTAATTTGGGTGTGTGTTTTACATTACCTTAAAATACTGTATCTCGGGGGCCGCCTGGGTGGCTCAGTCGGTTAAGTATCTGACTTCGGCTCAGTTCAAGATCTCATGGTTCCTGAGTTCAAGCCCTGTATTGGGCTCCGTGGTGACAGGTCAGAGCCTGGAGCCTGCTTCTGATTCCGTCTCCCTCTCTCTCTCTCTGCCCCTCCCTCTCCCTGCTGTCTCTCTCTCGCGCTCTCTCTCAAAAATAAATATTTTTTTTTAAAGACCAAATACTATATCTCGCTTACTGAGTTTCTTGGCACTCTATGAAATATTGCATCTGAAATGCCTCACTCACTTCACTCTAGTCGAGACCTGGTCCTAGCTAGCCTCATATCAGCCCTAACCCTTCCAAGGACTGTAGATGGAACGATGATGGCCATGGCCAAGGGACAGATGAATAATGTAGTGAAATCCTAGCTCATCCCCTAGGGTAGGTGTTCAGCTGCCACCTCCTCTGGGAAGCCACTGAAAGCTGGTTGGATTTTTGAGAGCTTCCTGTGTACCAAGCACTGTGCGAAGCACCCCTAGAAGCCTCACGCCAAGCCGGGAGGCAGATCCCCATTCTACAGAGGAGGAAACAAGCTTGTGGGAGCCTGATTTCCTTGACCTTGCCGCCTGGAAGTGGTGCAGGTGCAGCCCAGCCGCCACTCCAACTTGGGGCTGCTCCCTGTGCTTGGGCAGGAACCTTCTCCGTCCAGGCTCCTAGAGCACAGTGCCCGTCAGTGCCAGCATTCACTTCATCCTGCCTTCCAGGCTTCAGGGTTTACAAGTAGGTCTTCCTCACTGTGATGGCTGAGGCTGCCCCATCATTATTTCTTCCATAAAGCCTCCCACAGTGCCCTGAATATGCACTCAGCAGGATGGACAGATGGCCAGTGTCCGGGTGGACACACCTCTACTCCCCTCTGTAAGCTAGCCTGTTTCCTTGGAGCCCACCTGTTTCTTCACCCTCCTGAAACCTTTTCTTCTTAGCACCTCTCTCATTTCTTCCATGCGATCCTTCAGCAGGGCTTGGGGGAGAGGACCACACGTCCCACCTCGATCACGCTCTGTAGGCCTTGCTTGGAGTCTGTGTCACCTGGCCAAGGTTAAGGTCAGAGTTTCACCTGGGATGTGGTACCTTGAGCCAGGTTCTCTAAGGCTCTTGTGGGTGAGGAGGGAGGCAAAATGACAGACCGGGGGTTTGTAAGAATGAAATAAATCTATTTAACGGGAAAACAGTAACAGAATGAGGCAGAAGGGACTTGCGGGGCCCAGTCCAGATGTTCTCCCATCAAGGACAAATCTCAGCTTGAAAGTGCAGATTAAGATCCTCACAGCCCCGGGAACCACAAGCCGCCCCCCACCCCCGGGCCCCATGCCTGCTGACGACTACTTCATTCATCTGTTCCTCCATCTTTTTCCATTTCTTAAGCGTTTTCTGCCGTTGTCACTTCTGTTTCTCTTAGTTCTGTTTGCTCTACTTCTTCTGACTCGTTTCTGCTGCCTTCTGAAATTTTCCTCTCCAGTCCTTCCAACTCCTTTCCACTTAATTCTCCTGAGAGTTTCTGGTCCAAGTCTGAAGGCCTCCTGTAAATTTCTCTTGATTTCCTTCTGCTCACTTCTCCCGCTCTTTCTGCGCCTACTTCTCCAGACACACTCTTGGCAAAGTCTCTCGAATCTCGGCCCGTGGCCCCCAGCCCTATTCTCTGGAAGGAGTGGGCTTTCCCTCCTTCTGTCTGCCTGTTTTCTTCTCGTACAATCACTGTGGTCCCCAGAGCCTCCTGAGACAGCTCATCGTCCGTCTCCTTCTCGTTGACCAGCTCTCGTTCCCAGTGCTTCATCACCTTCTCGGGCTCATCTCTTCCTCTTCTCGTTGTTTCCTTCTCCTTCACCATCATGGCCTTCTTTTCCATTTCAGCCGCCTCTTCTGAAAAACAGGAGATAGGAGGGAAGAAAAGTAAAAGTTTGTCCATCTCTGGGTCTGGGTGAACCTCAAGGCATGGGAGCCTGTGCTTCTGAGAGATAGCACGCCTTTCCCAGAGCAGAGAAAGTGGATGGTTGTTTCCTGAGTGCCAGCCCTGCTCCAGGCATTGTGTGAGCTGCAGAGGTGATACCATTCGGTTGTCGTGGAATTGCATAATGTCAGTGATTCAAGTTCACAGTCAAAGGACCTGAGACTGATGACAGAAAACACAGCCAGTGGTCACACTGCAGATAAATAAATGGCAGGATCAGAATTTGAACCCAGGACGGTCTGCCCTCAGAGCACATTCTCCTTCCTGATGAAAAATAACACAGGAACTGGGGGATCACAGAGGGGTTCTCTTCTCCAGCACCCTCATTCTGCATTTCTCTTTGTCCCTGGGAAGCACAGTCATCACTTATTGGGAGGTTCCCTATCAAAATAGGAGCAGACTGTGAGCGGGAAGTTCAGCCTGAGAGCTATTTTTACAATCAAAGAGATCCTTGCCCCACGTTTTTCTGGGCTACAGAGAAAAGTCACAATCCCCTCCTGAGTTCTTCCATATTCTCTTTCTGGAAGCCCCTGGTCTAAGATGCCCTCAGGGGCCCTAAGTTCACAGCAGGGAAAAGGCCACCATTTGGCATGAAGACATATGCAATGCTGCCACCTGCTGTTCCCAGAGGGAAGTGCCTCCCCCAGTGGGTTTTCAGGATACCTTCCCAGGCCGGTGGCCCACCAAAGGGATGGGAAGCTGCTAGGAGCATCCGCCCCTTCCCTGTGTAGCTCTTCACATACATTGCCCCTGCGGCTTCTGAGCAGCTCTAAGGGCCTGTGGGAACAGAGGCCAATTCCTTCCGTGAGGAGGTCCAGCCACCACATGGCAGACTGCATAATAAAGGGCTGTCATCTGGCTGCCTGGGTGCCCAGAAACCTCACGCCCAGCTTCCCGCTGCTGCTGCTGCTGCTGTGCCTGAATCA
This sequence comes from Hyaena hyaena, assembly GCF_003009895.1. Classification (NCBI taxonomy): domain Eukaryota; kingdom Metazoa; phylum Chordata; class Mammalia; order Carnivora; family Hyaenidae; genus Hyaena; species Hyaena hyaena. The sequence goes on along the minus strand of NW_024081220.1, from coordinate 578,834 downwards.
GAGAGGACTCCAGCCTTGGTGCCTGGAAGGGGGCTCTGTCCTCCTGGGGACACGGAGCCCCAACCTAGCTGCCTCTCGCGGCGATGCAGCTGGAATGACACACCACCACAGAGGGGCAGGCGGAAACGGGGTAGAAGTATGGGTTCTAGGCCAGGCTGCCAGAGACAGAAAGCCACTATGGGACTTGAACCCTTCTGCCTCTGTGTCCTCATCCATAAAATCAGTAATACTCATTTCATAGTGTTCTGGAAGGGATCAGACGAGTTAGCTCATATAAAGCCCTTAGAGGAGGGCCTGGCACACAGGAAGCACTGAATGGAGAACATTCTTTCATCACCCCATCCCCTCTGGGGCCCACCCCCGCTCGCTGCCGTGGGGCTGGGGTTGCAGCCACCTCCTCTTCCCTCACTTCTTCCTAGAGCTGGAAGGGGCTGGGGGGAGGGGCGAGGCTTCCTTACTCCCTGGAGGCCAGACTGCTGCGTGCCCTCACCTGACCCGTGGCCTTGCATGCCGGCCAGGAGAGCAGTGTGACGCAGCAGAGGACAGCGTGGCTCCGAGTCAGACTGCTGTGTGACCCAGGCAGGTCACCCAACCTGACTCAGCCTCTATTGCCCCCCAGAAACAGCTGCTACCTGCTCTGGTGGTGAGGACTGAACCGGATCATTCCTGATCCTGTGCTGGGTGTGCAGGAAGAGCCCTCAGAGTGCAAGCTACTGTCGTTCTGCTGCTGTGTCCTCGTCCCCCCTATTTCCCACCAGCACCTCCTGCCTAGAAAGCCCGAGGGCATCTTTTGGAGCCTGAAACAGATGGTTCTTCCTCTTCAGAGCCTTCCCGATCTCCCCCAGACAGCCGGAGCTCTCCGCTTGTGCCCACAGAAGAGTGATTCCTCCCAGTCAGCAGGGCTTGCCTTCAGGAGCCCATTTGCTGACAACTCAAAATCACCTGGCTTTGCCCCCGGGCTGTGGGCTCCTCTGGGGCAGGGGCCAAGCCTCTGCCTCCCTCCCAGCGCTTGACAAGTGCTTAACAAATATCCGATGAATCAATTGGAGAAACACAGGAGTGGGCTCTCAGGGAACACAAGGTGGGCTCTGACCCCACCAGAGATAGGCTGGACCGCCCTCCTCTCCTGCCCCAGGAAGGGCTGGGGCTGGGGGGGAACACCTGGTGGGCAGTGCCAAGCCAGCACCGGAGAAGCTGCTGGGAAGGGCGGCTGAGGACGGACAGGAGAGAAGGCAGCAGAGAATCCTGAAGCTACTGGCACTCACCTTTCTCCCTCTTTTCTTTCAGTGTCTCCCTGTAGTTCGTTTTCTTCAGCTCTTCAATGATGCCCTTGTTAGCATCATCCAAGGCCTGTGGGTGGAGCGGAGCCATGAACTCGCTTAACCCCTGCTGGCACCTGCCCCTGCCCTTTCTCTAGCCAGGCCCCAGCCCCAGCAGGCGGGGCTCTGCAGCAGCCTGGCCACCCTCCATGGTCTCCTGGCTCCTCTGCAGATGCCTGCCCCGGGGCTAATTTATACTTACCGACTCGGAATTACCCACACCAAGTGGTAGGGGATACGCCACTGCTGGGAACTTGGACTTCACCTCCCTTGGGCTGAGCTGTGTACTTGGGAGCTGTCTCTGCTCATTTTGACCTCCTTACCAACAGCTTCTTTTGGCTTCAGCCAGTGTAGACAAGAAAGCCCCTAAGCACTCAGTAAGGCAGCGAGCCACAAAGGGGGCCTGGGAAACACACGCAGGTGGCGCTGCGGTGCTGGCACGCGGGAGCCATTGCGGAAGGACCACGGGGCCTGGTCCTGGGGGACGTTGGTCTGCCCATTAGTACACATTCCCACCTGGAGCTGCCAGTCCCGGAGGGCAAGGAGGCAGGTACCTGGTCTCCTGAGGTGTCACCTAGGGCCGAGGGGCCGTTTGGCCCAACGGGCACTTCCTTGTGCCTCTCATTTTCAAAATGCTGCCCTATCTTCAAGGCAGCCTCAGACCCTCCTGGACGGGAAAGCCCAGCCCTGCCTCCTGAGCTGGGCTCTCTCACTCCAGACCCCCTGGTCCCTGCCGCACTGGTCAGGAACAAGGGATTTTTGGTTTAACCTTCCCACTGACACAGCTTCCTGGCGGCCAGCACCACAGCTGTCCCCTCTGGGCTGGGCAGCTCAGAGCCAACTCTCAGACAGCAAGTGTTTACAGGACTGAACTGTCAATCCGTCTCTCTGCAGGGCAGTCATGCAGAAGGGCATCAAGTGGGAGAGACCATGCATGTGACCGGAGGACACACAGGGCTTTAGCGAAGGAACGCTCTTCCTCTGGAGGGCAAGGGGCATATTTGGGGAGCTGACCCCCGCCCCCCCAACGACGCTGGTGTGACGGGCCAGAGCTGCCCTGGGACAGGTGAGGGGAGGGCACAAACGGCCTCATGGTGGAATCTCTTGGGAGCAATTTTACCATGACAGGAAAGGGGTAGTCTCACCAGGGTCCTCACAAACCATGAGCTCACGTCTTAAAAAACTGAGTGAGGCATGTCTCTCCTCTGCCACTCCCAGCCCTTCAAGTCCGAGCTGGTCCACTGACCGCCTGGGGTTCTCTGGCCCTACTCCTGCCACGGTGAGCCAGCCTGTGCACCCAGATCCAGGGTCTCTTCTCCCTCCCACAGACTCGGCAGTGCCCATGGCCTCCTGTGCCTCAGCAGCTCTCACCCCTTCTCAGCCCAGCCAAACCTTGCTGTCCTGGTCCTTCGAAGCCCAGAATGAGGCCCACCTCCAACTGCAGCATCCTTGGCTGTCGCTTCCCAGGGTCCCTGCTCCCTTTCCGGAAAGCTTGCTGAACCTTCAGTCTGGTCCCTGAGGCCATCCATGCCCCTCATGGTGCCCCTAGTTATCATGTCTGGCCTCTCCTACCCATGGGGGCATGCTCCCCAAGGACCAGGGCCCTGCTTGTTGTTGTGTTAAGTAAGCTCCACGCCCAGCATGGAGCCTGACTTGGGGCTTGAACTCACAGCCCTGAGATCAAGACCTGAGCTGAGATAGGAGTGCCTGGGTGGCTCAGTTGGTTGAGTGTCCAACTTCGTCTCAGGTCACGATCTTGCAACTTGTGAGTTCGAGCCCCGCATCAGGCTCTGTGCTGACAGTTCAGAGCCTGGAGCCTGCTTCAGATTCTGTGTCTCTGCCTCTCTCTGCCCCAACCCCACTAGCTCTCTCTCGCGTGTGCTCTCTCTCTCTCAAGAATAAATAAACATTAAAAAAATAATAATAAATAAATAAAAGACCTGAGCTGAGATCAAGAGTCAGCCGTTCAATCAACTGAGCCATCTAGGCACCCCAGGACAGGGGCCCTGCTTAATTCACGCCGGCAGATGCTTACTGGGGTCCAGCCAGGTGCTTGCTGGTAGTAGCTCTGGAATTTCAAGATGCGGCAGCCTAGGGGACAGTGGGAGGTGGCGTGGCCAGGGGACTCATGCCAAACTGCCTATGCATCGTTGAGGCCATTGCACGGACCCTATTGAGGTTATGTGTTTCCCTGGAGTGACTCTGGGAACAGTGGCTAGAAGCCTGATGCACCTGCAGGCTTCCTGGCTCCCCCTCTGGTCTCTGCCTCCTGGAGCTTGCAGTCTAGGCCAGCACTAGCCAACAGAAATTTCCACCACCGTGAGAATCCTCTAGATCTGCAGTATGTGGTACCCCCAATCCACACGTGGCTATTGAGCATTTGAAATGTGGCTCATGTGACTGGGAAACTGAATTTTACATTTTATTTGCTCTCAATGCATTTTAATCTAAATAATCAGTGTGTGGCGGGTGGCCGCCTTAGTGACAGTGAGCAGCGCAGGTCTAGGTGTGTGAGGCTGTCACACTGTATTTCTTGTTGTCTCCTGGAGGAGGCAGCATTTTATACACTGTGAGTCCTAAAATCAATGGAGAAGGTTTCAACCAGCCTTAAAGAAAATGAAAACCCTAAGAGAATATAATAGGAGATATCAACATACATAGTAATGGGAAACATGTTTTGTAAAATTTTTGTTTCCATTGCTTATTTCAGTTAAAAAAATTTTTTTAACGTTTATTTTTGAGAGAGAGACAGAGGAGGCACAGAGCCCAACGCAGGACTCAAATTCATGAGCCGTGAGATCATGACCCAAGCTGAAGTCAGACGCTTAACCGACTGAGCCACCCAGGTGACCCCTCCTGTTTATTTCAAATAGAAATAGGGTCACCTGGGTGGCTCAGTCGGTTAAGCATCTACCCTTGTTTCGGGTCATGATCTCACGGTTCGTGAGTTTGACCCCAGCATCGGGCTCTCAGCTGTCAGCGCAGAGCCTGCTTCAGATCCTCTGTCTCCCTCTCTCTCTGCCCCTGCCCCACTCACACTCTCTCTTAAAAATAAATAAACTTTTGGGGCACCTGGGTGGCTTAGTCGGTTAAGCGTCCGACTTTCACTTAGGTCATGAACTCGCGGTTCGTGGGTTCAAGCCCCACGTCGGGCTCTGTGCTGACTGCCAGCTCAGAGCCTGGAGCCTGTTTCAGAGTCTGTGTCTCCCTCTCTCTGACCCTCCCCTGCTCACGCTGTCTCTCTCTCTCTCCTAGAAATAAATAAAAATTTAAAAAAAAATTTAAAAATAAATAAATAAACTTTAAACAAATAGAAATAAGTATGTCAGGTCGCTGAATAAACTGATGGCAGTAGCAAGCATTTGAAAGCCACTAGCCCTCCTAGAACGTGGCCTGACGTTGGTGGGCAATAAACACCTGTGGACTGGCCTGAAGGGTGAAGGGGCTGAGACCCACCCACCCCCTCCCCGCAGCCAGGGCCCATGGCGGGTGGGCAGCTCACGCTGATGATGGCCTGCTGTGCCTCGTTGTTATGGACCAGCTTCGCTCTCTCTAGGGCCTTCTCAAAGTTGCTCACAGCCGACTCGAAGTCTCTCAGCTTGACTGGAAAGCAGGGAGGGGGCACAGCACAGGTAGATTGTGGCAGTGTGTGGTGACACTGCCTGGCTGCTCCCAGGGTCACTGAGGAGCCCCAGGCCTTGGGCAGCATCACTGCCTAGCACCAGCCTTTCCATCACATTCCTGGGCCATCTCGCCACTAAGGACCAGAACCTAGGAGCCTGAGTCTTGGATAGCAGGCCATTCAGAGAAGTCATCAAGGAAAGAAGATCTGGGGTAGGGCCTGTGCACACATCATGTGTCTCCTGGGAAGTGGGACAACTCTGTCTTCCCTCAACTTCAGATTTTTCCAGAAGTGGTAATCCATATTTTAAAAATGTTCATTCAAATTGTACAAAAACCCGCAAAGGCCACGGAAATATCAAAAGGCTGGATGCGACTCGCGGCCCAGCAGCTGGAGTCCAGCCCCCGCACCTGTGGACCGGAACCCAGAGAGGAAGTGGCGCTGTCCGAGCCCCTTAGTGCTGGAGCTGGAACCCGATCCTTGACGGACTGACCGAGTGCCCGAGGTTCTGAGCCTGGAACGCCCAGAGCCCCCGCTCTGGCTGCAGAGCTGCGTGGCCTCTAGAACTCAGCAGCACCCAGGCTGCTGCATCTGAGTTTTCCCCTCCCAGGGAAGCTGAGAGCGGCCCAGCGGCCAGGAAAGTCCTCAAGGGTCGACCCAGGAAAATGTCAGTTCTGAGGGCTACATCGCATTTCCCCTTGAGCTTATACCATGACCTCCTAAGACTAGGAAGGGGTTCTAGGAAAAACTCCACTAATCACACTTTACCCCAGTTTACACCTTCCAGTGGAAGTTTCTATCTATGTCTTTAGGGAAGAATCTCTGATTTTTTTTTTTTATGTTTATTTATTCTTGAGAGAGAGACAGAGACAGAATGCGAGCAGGGAGGGGACAGAGAGAGAAGGAGACAGAATCTGAAGCAGGCTCCAGGCTCTGAGCTGTCAGCACAGAGCCGGATGGCAGGCTCGAACTCACAAACCGTGAGATCATGACCTGAGCTAAAGTCAGACATTTAACAGACTGAGCCACCCAGGCGCCCCAAGAATCTCTGATTTGTAAATGAGGCCCATGAGGCTCTGTGGATCTGCCCCTCATCAACCTCCCCCACTCCAGACCTCCCTGGCCTCCCAGGGGCTCCAGCTGACACTGGTCTCCCTCAGCTTCTTAAATCAGCCAAACTCCTCTCCACCTTCTAAATGCTGTTCCTTTGGCTGGAAAGCTCTGTCCTCAGCTCTTGGAACAGCTGGTACCTTCTCATCCTTAATGTTCCTGCTTAAAAGTGACTTTCCTTGGATATGAAGGTAGGACATGGTTATCAATGGCCAGCCCCACTGTAGGCCCAACTTGGTGCCTAGAAGGTGCCAAGGAACTATTTGCAGTATGAGCGAATGAAGGATGATGCCCTGGATTATAGCACCTGCTGCATTTCCTCCCTTGCTGGGGGTCAGCTGCTCCGCCAGGGCAGGGCACTGGGCTCTGGTCCCAGCTTCATTGCTTCCTAACCTGTGACCTGCATCTATTTCCTTTTCAGCTTTGTGTTATGTGTGTATTTCAAATACACACGAAGTAGATGGAGTAGTACAATGAGCCCTCACTGCTCACCCAGCTTTGACAATGATCAAAGTCACCAATCTTGTTTCATCTACTCCTCCTCACCCCTGCTCCCTTGCTAGTCTATTTTTGACAATTTCATTGAGATGTAACTTTCATTATTATAAAGTGCACATTTGTAAGCATACAGTCCAGCGATTTTTAGTAACTTCATGGAGTTACAACTCAATGGAAGGGTGCAATGCTCCCCACAACTCAGTTTCAGAATACTTCCATCACTCTGTAAAGGCTCCTCGTGTGACCTGGGGCAAGCTGCTGAACCAGGCAGCGCCTCTTCCCCCACCCCACCCCCCACCAACCTCCCCACCCCCCATCTGCAAAAATGAGGAAAATAATGCCTTCCTCATTGGCTCACATGGTGAGTGAGTGTGAGAATGCGTGTGCCCAGAGCACCAGGGCTGGGGGAAGCGGTGCCCCTCTGACAATGGTAGAGTGCTATGCCAGTCTGCAGCAGAGCTCTTCAACAGCAGGGCCTGCTTCCGGGGTGCCCCAAACTCTGTCTGAGCTTAGCTTAACGAAGGCACTGAGCACACGCTGGTCAAAACGGAGGGGTTTATCACCCACCCTCAGAGTCAGAATTCATCTGGCCAGGCTAGGGGCGCCTGGGGGGGCTCAGTCAGTTGTGCATCTGACATCGGCTCAGGTCGTGCTCTCACAGTTTGTGGGTTCGAGTCCCGCATCGGGCTCTGTGCTGACAGCTTGGAGCCTGGAGCCTGCTTCAGATTCTGTCTCCATCTCTGCCCCTCCCACACACGCTCTTTCTCTCTCTCAAAAATAAATAAACATAAAAAAAATGAATCTAGCCAGGGACACACTGAGGGTATGGCAGCGGGCCCTGAGGGCTGGGAAAGGTAGGGCAGTCGTCTCTGGGCCCATACCTTGTGCCTGTGCCACCAGAACACTGGCGTTCAGCTGCCACTCGATGTCCCCTTCTTCCTCAGCGCACTGCTGGGACTTCTCGCCGTACTGCTGGGCCTGCCAGGCCTGGTCCAGCTCTAAGTAGCAGCGGCCGATCTCGTGGAACAGCCAGGTCTTCTCCAGCGCGGTTTTTGCCAGAGGGATCTTCTCCTCCCACCTAGAACATGAAGAACCAGGGTCACTCTTCCCACCCAAACCCTGTACTCAGCCACAGGAGCCCAGGGCTCCTTCCCAGCAACAGAACAGAACTTGTGCTCCAGCTACCAGCTCTTTCAGACATGGGGGTAGAGCCAATAAGCCCTAAGATATTTTCAAACTAACAAAGCTATTTTGGTACAAGTAATAGAATCTGATACAATCGGAAATAATGTTTATAAACTTGCATTTCAAATAACATAGGGGTGTCCAGGTGGCTCAGTCGGTTAAGTGTCCCGCTTTGGCTCAGGTCATGATTTCAAGGGCCTACATCGGGCTCTGTGCTGACAGCTCAGAGCTTAGAGCCTGATTCAGATTCTATGTCTCCCTCTCTCTCTGCTCTTCCCTACCTCGTGCTCTGTCTCTCTCTCTCTCTCTCAAATAGAGTAGCCACTTAAAAAAAATTTTTTTTAATGTTGTATTTATTTCTGAAAGAGAGACAGCATGAGCAGGGGAGGGTCAGAGAGAGAGAGGGAGACACAGAATCTGAAGCAGGCTCCAGGCTCTGAGCTAGGTGTCAGCACAGAGCCTGATGCAGGGCTCAAACCCATGAACCGTGAGATCATGACTTGAGCCGAAGTCGGGCATTCAACTGACTGAGCCACCCAAATGCCCTGAATAACTACTTTTTAAGGGGTGTCTGGGTGGCTCAGTTGGTTGGGTGTCTGACTTCAGCTCAGGTCATGATCTCACAGTTTGTGAGTTCAAGCCCCACGTCCAGCCCTGTGCTGACACCTTGGAGCCTGGAGCCTGTTTCAGATTCTTTGTCTTTCTGCACCTCCCCTGCTGTCTTTCTCTCTCTCTGTCTCTATCTCTCTTTCTCAAACATAAAACATAAAAAATATTTTTAAAAAATCTTTGAAAATAACATAAAAATAACATTGAAGAATCTCATTAAATATACAGAAAACAAAATCAATACAGAGAAAGGATTAGAATAAAAAATATAAGACCTCAATAAAATAAGAGCAAGATCAGATTTAGTCATTGTCTTTGGGAGGTGACACTGAGTAGTTTTTCCGTTACTTTTCCACATTTTCCAAATTAATGATTTTAACAATAAGCACAGATTTACTACAAAACATTCTCTTTCTTTCTTTTATTTTAAAGTAGGCTTCACACCCAGGGCAGAGTCCAATGCAGGGCATGAACTCACAACCATGAGATCATGACCTGAGCTGAGACCAAGAGTCAGACACTTAACCCACTGAGCCACCCAGGAGCCCCTAAGACATTTTCTTATAACAAGATGCAAATGGGTGGGTGAACTCTCAAACCCCTCCATCTTTCGGAACATAGACACCAAGGGCCATTCAGGAAACCAAGTGGAGGACAGGGTCCCAGTGAACGAGTCTATTTCGATACAGCACTGGGTGCCAGAAAGACAGCTGCTCTCAGGGCTAAGCAAGCAGGCCCGTGGAGCCTCCCCATGCAGGCTGGGCGCCAGGCAGGCCAGGCTCTCTCCTGAGCCTCCCTGGGGCCAAGTTGCCCCACTAGAGTTGATCGCCAGCCCGGGCTTGCGCATCAAAAGTTCAGCGGTTAGGTCACCTGGAGAATTCAGCCTCTCTTCCCAGGGACTCCACGTTGACTGCACAGAGTCACGGAAGAGTCTCAGAAGAGGTTCCCAAGGTCAGGTAGTTCCTGAACTTGGCCAAGGTGAGGACCATCTGGAGTGCTTGTTAAACCCAGCTTCCTGGGCTCCAACCCAGACCTGTAGAATCAGAATTTCCAGTGCAGAGACCCCCAGTAATTCATATACCTGTGCTCCAGGTGACTCTTGTCATTGGGAAACTTCAAGAAGATGCCGATTCCAGTCAATTAATTTAGCAAATGAGCCTCAGAGCTTACAAAGGGCTTGCCCCTGGTCACCTAGCAGAGCCTGGAGCCAAACTGGCGTCTTCTGATGCCTCTTTGCCTGGCATGCTGGCCCCAGGCTGGGAGTCTGGTGTAAAGGTGGGAAATCTTGACCCAAGGATGGGGGAGAGGCAGCCCTTGCTCACTCACGTGTCAATGGCTTGCTGGAATTTCCCAACTCTGGCAAAAACCCTGCCAATGTTGTCAAGGGCTCTTGACTTAGCATCAGGGAGGTCACTGTGGGTGAAAAGGAGGATAAGGTGTTCACTAGAAGTTGGCCATTGAAAACAAGCAAAGACAAGGCCTCTGGCCTCAGGGATGTGGGGTCCATTTGGAGGGATGATATCCAGGAGGCCAAGCTGTGGCACACAGGCCCTTTCGTGCCCTGTGGCCATGAAAGAACACCCTGGAATCTTTCCAGAGAAGAATCACTCAAGAGCTTACCACATGTCCTTTGATGCAGCAATTTCCCTTCCAGGAACTTACCTCCAGAAGATAACATGACCAGAGCATTCGTTAAAGCACTCTTTATAATGGTAAGCATTGTAAACAAGCTGAACCAGTGCCCTCGTGCTAGCAACTTTTGTGTATAAAAAAAATAAACGCCCCTCAGATATTAAGTTAAAAAGTCAGATTATGGGGGCACCCGGGTGACTCAGTTGGTTAAGCATCTGACTCTTGACTTCGGCTCAGGTCATGATCTCACTGTTTGTGAGTTCGAGCCCCAAGTCAGGCTCCATGCTAGTGGCATGGAGCCTGCTTGGGATTCTCTTTTCCTCCCACTCTCTCTCTGCCCCTACCCTGCTTGCTCTCTTTCTTGGTCTCAAAATAAATAAATAAACTTATAAAATAAAAAGTCAGATTATAGGAGTATATAGTAGGTCTGTTGCTCTGTTTGTGCCAAAAATAAACATGCAGGCCTAAGGCTCAATATCGTGCCGCTGGCCTGACGATGGAGGAAGGTACCGTGGATGAGGTGCGCAAAGCACGGGGTACAAGTGTAGAAGGTGGAAAAGGCTAGAAACAGATCCTCCCCAGAGCCTGGGGAGGGAACACAGCCCTGCCAACACATTGGTTCTGGCCCCGTGACAATGGCTTCAGACTCCTAGCCTTCTGATCTCTAGGAGAATGAGCACGTGTTGTTTTAACTCACCAAAAAAGAAGTGAATGGAAATAAAATGGGCATCTTTTTAAAGATTTTCTCTTCTTTTTAATAAGGTTTATTTATTTACTTTGAGAGAGAAAGAGAGCGTGAGCGTGCGTGGGAGGGACAGAGAGAGAGAGGGAGAGAGAGAATCCCAAGCAGGCTCCACACTGTCGCACAGAGCCCTATGTGGGGCTCAGACTCATGAACTGTGAGATCATGACCTGAGCTGAAATCCAGAGTCGGATACTTAACTATCGCCCAGGCTCCCCTAAAGATTTTATTTTCAAGCAATCTCTACACCCAATGTGGGGCTTGAACTCAACCCCAAAGTCACAAATTGCATGCTCCATGGACTGAGCCACCTCATTTTTAGGGCCACCTGGGTGGCTCAGTTGGTTAATTGGCCGACTTCAGATCAGGTCATGATCTCATGGCTCCTGGGTTTAAGCCCCACATCCGGCTCTGTGCTGACAGCTTGGAGCCTGGAGCCTATTTGGATTCTGTGCCTCCCTCTCTCTCTGCCTCTCTCTTGTTCACTCTGCGTCTCTCTCTCTCTCTCTTTCTCTCTCTCTCTCTCAAAAATAAATAAACATTGAAAAAAATTTTAATGGGCATTTTAAAAAGCAGTTGAGAGGATGGAAGTCTAGCTGTTAACAATGATTACCCAGGGGAAATGAGAGTATGAGGAAAACTATTCATTTATCCATATTGTTTAAATTGTTTACAGTATTCCTGTAACAACAGAAAAGAGATTAAGATAGTTCTGTAAAGAAAAACACAATTGTTGCCCTTACATTGGTTCTTTAACATTACCACCATATGAATACTCTAATTCGTTAAAAAATTCCTCCCCAACAAAGAACATAAGAAAACCTTCCTCCAGTGCTCCCCCATCCCCAGCATCTCCTCCCACTCTTTCCCTCCTCCTCACTCCTCAAGGCCCTGCCTTTCAGCGAGCTCCCATGTCCCCCATGAAACTTTGCTCCTCAGACTCATTCTCCCCACTGTGACAGAGCCTGCCTTTCAAACACGCACAACTCATCAGGCTATTCCTCTCCCTGTAGAAACATGCACACAAATGAGCTGAGTCACCCTGTACTGCTGTGCATGAGGACAAAAATGGAACATCCTGTGTGTTTGCCCACAGGGACATAGCTAAAGAAATTACTGTGTGTGTTGAAATTCCTTTCTCTGAAACCATTTAAAGGATGAGACCCTTTCCAAGACACATGCTTTTTAAACACCATAAAAATGAGTTGCTTTTGTTTTGAGAATCCTAGGTATGTGCTTATGTGTAGAAATACACAGGTAAACACATTGAAAAGGGGCCAGAAGGCCGCAGGTCAACATGGCCCCAGGGAAGTGAGGGGAGTGTGGTGCTGGGAGCTAGCTGGGGGAGGAGGAGGGGACTCCCAAGTTCTGTGCCACAGAGCTCGGGACCAAGTACCAGACTCACTTTAGTACTTGTGTAAAAACACATGGGTCCTTGGCCCTCAGTCCTCCTCAGCCTGGGGTCTAGACTGCCACTCCCCATAGGTCCTGCCCCGCCCCTGGGCGGCTTCCGCACCCCCTTGCCCCCCAGCTTCCACCCCACCTGCTTCTCTCCGGCTGGGGTGCCCTCCTCCCTCTCCCCTCGGCTGACCTGTCCTCATTGAGGCCCCCTCAGCCCCCACCTGCCTCTCCTCGAACCTTCGACCATGTGTGCACCCGCTGCTCTGACGGCAACCCCCCCAGATGGCGCCCTCCCTCCCCCTTCTAAAGAGGGTGCTCTGCTGCGGTGTGATGAATGAATGAAAGAATGAATGTTAATTTATTCATCATACTGTGCAACAAGAAATAACAATAGCAATGGGAAAGCATGCAATCTAGAGTGTCTGAAGGGAGAAATGAGGGCTGGCAGGTTCTGGATGTGGGAGGCACATGTAGGGTGTGGCTGATTAGAATGAGGGAGGACCTGAACTCTCAAACGGAACTGGAGGCCCCTTCATGGGTGTTCAAAAGGGCCTAACATTACCAAAAGAACACCTCTGTTTGTTTAGCCACTTGGCGTGCATTTGTCACATGCCCACTACATGGCAGGGCCTGGGATGAGAAAGGGGTATAAGATAGTCCCTTCCAAAGTCCAGAGTCTAACTGAGGAGACAAGATCCATGCGGAGTGTGGAGAGGGAACATTAAAAGGCGGTTTCTATATCACCCAGGGACACATGGAACTTTGCTGATGGGAGACACACATTTAAAATTAGAAGGATGCGGGGTGGGTGCTTGAGTTTCTCAGTCAGTTAAGCAGCAGACTCCCAGATTTCAGCTCAGGTCATGATCTCAAGGTTTGTGAGATCAAGCCCCACATTGGGCTCCACGGTGACAGGGACAGTGCATGAAGTCTGCTTTTGATGCTCTCTCTCCCTCCCCAACTGGTGCTCTCTCTCTCAAAACAAATAAACTAAAAAAAATTTCTTTTAGTAAATAAAATTTGCAGGATGGGAAGGAGGGAGTTGATAAAGAAAGTGCTGGCGAGAGAGAAGGGAGGAACAGAGCCACAAGATGCTGGCTGAGGCACGAGCTGCCCAGGGGCCTGGAGAGAACTGGGTCAGGCGGGGCCAGCACAAGCCCGGTCAGGAAGGGCAGACCAGGCCGGGCAGAACTGCGAGCGGGAACTTCATCCCGACCCACCACTGGGCTTGTTTTGCACAGAAGGACCAGCCGGGCTCCTGGAAACCCAGGTTGGAAGAATCAGTCTAGAAGTGAGGAGGGTCCGGGCTGAGCTGTGGGAGGGAGACGGAAGCACCTAGGAGACAGGCAGGAGGAGGCCCAGGCAATGCGTAGGCTGGCTGGGCGTGAGCGTGGAGGGGAGGGAGGACTCTGGGAAGCTGCCTGGGCTCCTTCTTGGGGACCAAGTGGCCAACAGTGTCATCCTCGCAGACAGAGGCCCCTGGAGCAAGAGGTTTGGGAGGAAAAACAGCGGTTCCACTTTGGGCTTGTTAAATTTGGGATTTCCGTGGGACATCCAAGTGACAGTGCGTTCGATTCGGTTGGCTATGCAGGCCCGGGGCTCGGGAGGGAGGTGTGATGATCATCAAAGATAATAAGTAAGTCTCTGGGGCCAGGGAGATGGCTGGATCCATGGCACTGTAAATACATATCTGATTTAATCCTCGTAATCTCTGAGTTGGTATTATTATGCCTTCATCAGAGATGGGCAAACTGAGGAGATGAGCAACTTAATCAAATCCACACAGCTTCTGAATCAAAATCAGTTCTGTCTCCAAAGCTGCTGGGTTGCTTTCTACTCCCAGAATGGCCAGTGTGGGATACTCCCCAGCACAGCAAAGGCCAGTGAGAAATGAATGGGGAACAAATAGCACATGGGGCTCAGGTGAGTGAGGAGAGGGTGGGAGGCAGGAGCCTTCAGGAAATATGTTCTGACCAAGGGATGCCTGGGTGGCTCAGTCAGTTGAGCACCCGACTTTGGCTCAGGTCAAGGTCTCGCGGTTTGTGGGCCCCACATCAGGCTCTATGCTGACAGCTCAGAGCCTGGAGCCTGCTTCAGATTCTGTGCCTCCCTCTCTCTCTGCCCTTCTCCCACCTACACTGTGTCTTTCTCTCTCTCTGTCTCTGTCTCTCAAAAATAAATAAATATTAAAGATGAAAAAAAGAAAAAGAAAGAAAGAAAGAAAGAAAGAAAGAAAGAAAGAAAGAAAGAAAGAGGGTTTGACCCAAATGGAGGAGTGACAGGGAGCGCTGTGCAGAAGTGGGTTCACAAGGAGCCTTGAGTGCCAAGCAAAGGCAGGTGGTTTGAACCCGCAGGCAACAAGGGGCCAAGGCTAGTGTGTCAACAGGGGAAGAAAGGTTGGGGAATGAAAGGCAGGTCTCTGGAGGTGATGCGTGGGAGCAGCTGGAGGCAGGGAGAGCCGAGCCCCGAACCTGTGACTGGGAATGGGATGGAGGGAGGTGGGGGAGAGACTCAGACTGTGGGCAAATGGAAACCGAGTAGGGGTAAGTCATGGAGGACTCCACAGGCTACATCCAGGATGCCTGGAGAGTGATGGTATCTTTGAGAGGGGCCCTCAAGTCTTGGGAAGAGCTGATAGTTGGTATTCGTACTATCTTGGATACCCGGCACTATCCTGAGATCTTTACATGGACTTCTGCGTGGCTTCTTCCTTCCCCCCATCAGGAAGGGGGTATTGTTACACCCACTGACAGAGGACACCTGGCTGGGAGAGGGGGAGCGCCTTGCTCAAGGCCCCACTGCTGCGGTGTTGGCGGCAAGGTCCAATTCCAAAGCCCAGGTCAGGCTGACTCCAGAGCCCAGGCTCTTGGTCAGCATATGGAAACCATAGTTTCCAAGGCCCTGCTCCATCTGACCCCTGCCACTTGGCCTGGCTTCCTCTTGGTCACTCCTCTGGCAATACTCTGTGCTCTCCAGCATCAAGCTTCCATCTGCCTCATTCAGGGGCCTCCCACAGACCAAGTGTGATCCCCAATGCCCAGTCCAATGCTCTCGGAACATACTCCTCATAGCACCGGGCCCTGTACTTGTCCTTCACGACACATCCCATGATTACCATTTATTAGCTATGTCACTTTTTGTTTTACGTCTGCAGGGAGATGACCCTTGCATTGGGGCACTGCCGTGTTCCTGATGTTAGCAGCATCTGGCAAGTCTGGGGTTGATGTACACATGTGGAGATGATTTAAGAACAGAAATACCTTTGGGGCACCTGGGGGGGCTCAGCCGGCTAAGCAACCACTCTTGATTTCGGCTCAGGTCATGATCTTGCAGTTTGTGAGATAGAACCCCGAGTCTGGCTCTGCATGGACAGCATGGAGCCTGCTTGGGACTCTCTCTCTCTCTCTCTCTCTCTCTCTCTCTCCCTCCCTTTCTCTCTTTCTTTCTCTCTCTCTGCCCCTCCCTCACACATGTTCACAAGCTCACTCGAGTGCGCTCTCTCTCTCTCTCAAAATAAATAAATGAAGAAAAACTTAAAGAAATAAAGAAATGTCCCCTCAGAGCCAAATCTCTGAGCTTTCTGGCATTTTGGGCTACTTCCTTCCTCTTTGTGGCAAAAAAGCTGACAGTCTAGGTCTGCCTCTTAGCCTCAGTCCTGGGAGCTGACCCGTCAGCAGACCTGGCAAGAGGCCAGGCATGACCCCTGCCCCCCTCGTCCACAGCTGCTCAGCCATCCCTGGGCACTCACTATTCCTTGGCGATCTCCAGGTCCTTCCTGTGGTTCTGTAGGGCTGTGACCATCTGCCCTAGCTCAATCTGGGCGTTCCCTATGCAGCTGTACAAGTTTCCAAGCAGCTCATCCTTGTTGGGTACGTCCTCTTTGTTCCATTCCAGCACTTTCTTCAGCACCTTCTCAGCCTTCTGAAGGCTCCCTTCAGCACTGCCGCTGCTCAGCACTAGGAAGGGGAACAGGGGACAGGGAGGTGGGAGCAGCCTTCTCTGGCTGAGGGGAGGACCCGCCTCCCCGCAGATACCATCCACAGGCCAGCAAACCACAGTCTCGGGCCACCATGCTGCTCTTCCACCACCTGGCAGAGGCCTCGCCCTTCCGAGAAAGCTACTCACACATGTCGATGTCCTCGAGGCTCTTGAGGATGTAATGGGCTGTCTGTGAGGGACGGCGTCTGCGGTCTCGCAGCCATTTCTCTTGCATCAGCTTCCGGTCGCGCTCCCTGGCGTAGATGGGCTTCTGCTGTCTCCAGAAGTTACTGCGGCTGTCCAGGTAGTTGATGCCTGTCATGATGAGGTCCTCCACGGTCAGGCCGTGCTTGATGGTGCCTTTGATCAGGTCTGGGGAGAAGGGTGTGAGGAGAAACCGACTGGAACAGGCGTCTAAGGAAGCCACCTCTTCTTGGCTGGGGATCCTTGCTGCTGGGGCCCCTGTGGGGCTTTCTGTTTTGAGTTGAAGAAAGCGAGGGCATGCAGGTGGCAGAGTGGCCCTATGTGGATACAGGTGAGGCCAGAGCCCCCTTTCCAGGTGCTCGCAGGGTGCTGAACTCAGTGCACAGGCCCCTTGAGGCAAGACAGAAGGAGCTGGCAGAAGAGTCAGCTGGTGGATAGCTTTCCGAAAGGACCCCAACCCTCAGGGTTCCCTTATTTCAGGTTATGTCCTCTGGGAAAACTAAGTATGAAGGCACAACCTGGTCCAGCTTGCCAATGCCAAGTGATTCCCCAGGAGCCAGTGGATCAGTGCGAGCTGGGAGCTGGGGGCGGGGCATGCCCAGGCTCCGCCCACCTGCCTGATAGAAGGTTAGAGCTGGTAGCGAAACTATAGAGCTTCTTGCGGGTAAATTTCAGGCTACCCCTTCCTCCACGGAAGCTCTTCTGGAGGGAAGGAAGCTTTTAGGCCTCTTAGAGACGTGCCAGCAGTGAAGCTGTTTCGGAGACATAGACCTGCGGGGCGTCCTGCAGATGACCCTAGGAAGTCAGTTCTGGAGAAAAGGTATTTGATTCAAGGATGGGCCCTGCTTAGGCTTATCCGCTAATGGCAAGACTCCCACCTTCCCATTTCATTTCGAGGCTCTGCTCTATTTTCTGCCATTGGTAGCCCAGTATGGTGGAAAGAGTGCTGGACCCGAGGTTAGGAGGCTGGCCTCTGGTGTCAACTTTGCCATGAACTTGCTTGTCACCTTGGACAAGTTAGTTCCCATTCAGGATCTCTCTTTCCTTATCTATAAAAGCAGGGGGATTACACCAGACGAGGTTTCGGAACATTCGAGTACTAGTATCATAGGATTCCCCTCCTAACACGTCCCAGCTAGATTCTTTTGCCTTTTGTACAAAGTGAAGGCTCAGGGGGTACCCCTGTAAGAACCATGGTGGTAAAGGAACGCACATTTCTGGTGTTCCCTCCCAGGGCACCTAGGGCCAAAAGTACTGGTTCTGCAACTGGACGTCCTAAGATTCAAAACCGCTGTTTACCTATGTGCCATCTTAGGTGAGTTACTCAACCTTTCGGCACCTGGGTTTCCTCATCTGCAAATGAGAACGCAGGGAAAACCTGTCCTTAGGAGCACAGCGGCTAATGCTTCGCGACAGGCTGTCTCCAGCTCACGCATTAAGCACCCGTCCCAGATTTCTTCTGCGCCAAGTTCCCTGTTGCAAACAAAGTGTCTGAAACCTTCATCCAAAAGGAGCTTCTCCAGATACTCCTTGTCCACGTGGAGCTCGCCCAGGAGCTGGCGGACAATCTTCTCACTCTTTAACGAGCCCTTCCGCTTGGACTCTGCCTTGGGGTGGTGTACGAGGTGTCTCACGGGATGAGGCTTCTGCTGGGCTTTCATATTCTGGGAAGATGGAGCGACACCCAACAGAGCCTCAACAAGGATCACAAGGTCCCCAGCCATGGTCCCAGAGTCTATGATCCTAGACATCTCTTCCAGGGCCCTCTCTGTGGGCCGGAAACCATGGAGGGTGTCTGGTCTGGGAACAAGACCCCTCTGGGGCTGGGGCAGAACCCCATGGCCGCCCGTGATGGGCAGGAGCTGACTGCCCCCAGCTAAGAGGGCCACTGAGACCTGTGCTGCTCAGGCCCATGTGGGCTTTTCTGGGAGGGATGTGTAATCAGAACCAAGGCTCTCACCTCAGCCTGCTTGCTCAAGAAGGAAAGGTTCCCTTTGTTCTCCAGCTTAATGGAAGAAGGACCTGGGAAGAAAGAAGTCCGGCTCAGGTCTGCTAGGCCCTTGGGCATGTCCTATCTCCTATTTTTATGTAGAAATGGCTGCCTTTGGCAGGGGGTGGTGGAGGTTGTGGCAAAGCTGGCTCTGAGCCAGACCAGCAGGTTAATGGTACGGGGTGTTTAGAAGAAATAAAGCCTCCTAAGAGCTAGGCAGCCCCCACTAGCCCATGGCCAAGGCAGCCAGATTCCCAAACAAAGGCAGACCCTGTGCACAGCGGGAGCTCTCCAACTCCAGGCATTTCCACACTCCGCCACCCACAGAGGGTAAACTCTTGCTCTCTCCCCTCCTCCCCCTGACATTAAGCTCTCCTCCCGCCTCCCCCTGCTACTAACCTGACAGGTAAGGTCAGTCTGTGGATGTGGTAAGAGAGGAAGCCAGGGCCTAGGGAAGGCTCCGCTCAGAACCCCATTCTACCCTATGAAACCAGGCCAAAGACAGGCCTAATATGAGTAGCCTTCTCATCTGGCTTAGAGCAGAACCAGAAGTTTCAGAGCTGAGCACAGTGGCTCAGGAGCTCGTCCTCTGGGTAGACAGTTCCTAATCTTCAACAAAATCAGCAGCAAAGAAATCTAAGCGTAGGACTCCCTGCAGGCCTGGTGGTGGCTGCTCTCTCACTGTATCTCCAAGCCTAAGGATTCTAACAGGCTCCCTGGACAACGGCCTGGGTCCAACGGTCACTCACTTCCCACTGAGTTGTTGATGGCTTCCTGGGCTTTCTGAATTCCAACTTTGAATTCTCGGTCAGGCCGCAGCTTGTAGCCTCGATGATAGAACACCAGGGCAAACTCAAAGTCTCCCATGGTGTACAGGGTCTCAGCCTTTTGTAAAATCCCCTGAAATGAGAGAAGTCAAATCGAGGTGGACAGACAAGGCCTTATGGGACTTAGGCGTGGTGGAACAGAGGGTCCTGGGTTGACGATCGAGGGGTCAGGGTAATACAGGATACAGGGATACAGGGGGAGGTAAGTGACCCAAGGCAAGAAAATGGCATCAAACCCTAGGCAGTCTGGTTAGCCTGGGTCCTCCCACCCATACATAGCAGTCACCTTGCAGAAAGTTGGGTCACCCTGGAGTGAAGCCTCAGCATCCTTCAGAGATTTCTCCAACTCTCCCATCCTCAGGAAGCACTTAGACCGGGCCACCAGGCAGTTCTTATCTCCATTCTGAAGGTGAAGAGCCTAAGAAATGAACCATCCAGGTCGGCAGGCACCAGGCAGCACGAGGTAGAAGTGGGACTGGAAAGGGGCTCCCAAGCCCTCCTGCCAGGACTCGCAGGGGACCCCTCAGGCCAGCACACAAGTCTCTGGATCTGATCAGACCCAGAAGCAGCACAACACTGGTCTTCATTCTGCCACCTCGATTGTCTGCACATAGCTCCTCTGGAACATGGTCAGATCACGAGCTATTGTGGAAGCGACTGGCTGAGATGTACGGAGATACCACTCTGTGGATATCCTGAATTTCCCCAAATGTCTCGGATTCCTCCGGTCCACTCAGGTGATAGAAGCTTAGGAGTTTAACGCATATCAAATTCACCCACAAACCTCAAAAGGCTGCACGACACTCAAAAATATATTTGTGAGGCTAAGGGTTCTGAAGGCTAATGAAATGAATTTTAGGACATCTGCTACTTGAGGCATCCATTCCCCTAGCTCTCTCTTCTTTAGTAGCTTATTGAGAATGAATCACTATTACAGGAGATCAAGATGAAAATGCTAGCAAAACCGAAACTATGATTTGGGTGGTATCCTCTCTTCTGTTTGAAATCCTCATTGGTGCTTTGATGTCCTGTTCTTCCTGAGGCATCAGACTGTACTCACAGCTTTCTAAGGCCTTTCTACTTTTGCAGGAAGAGGAAGTAGCTACTGGCTTTTATGAAAGAAGGTTACTTCTCACCCAAAGCTATTTTCCCGCAGGGTGTTCTTTTCTCTCTGCCTGAGCTTCTCTAGGATGGAATGTGATCCAGAAAGAGGAGACTGGGTGGGGGCAGACCTCCTGAATTCAACCGTTGACCCATCAGGCCAACCAGTTCTGGTTTTAGAGTGGCTGGTGATCCAAAAGGACAAAGGACTTTGGGTAGCAGAAGAGAAGCTTGACTTTAGGGGGAGTCTTGGGACTGGTTAGAGGACTATCCTACCACTCCCTCCGGAATAAGGATTGGTTGTAAAAGAAATTGTGTTAAGAACATCTAACAGCTTACTTGTGAGGTGGTTAGTATCTAGTACTGGCATCTGACTATCTGAGTTTGAATCTTTCTTTTGCCAGTTCAGTGATCTCGGGCATGTAATCAACTTCTCTAACAGTTCCTCGTCCATAAAATAGAGTAATAACAGAACCTCTCTCATAGGGTCCTAGGGTGCTTAGCACCGTAGGGTGGGGTGGATCAATTCATACTAAGGTTATGTATAATGTTAGTTACACACTGACCATCTTCTGTGAGCAACTGTGTGTCAGAGATTTCACCACTTATACATGCAGCTTCCAAAAGTAATTAAGGCTGCTCTGTGGAAAGAGGCCAGTGAGTCACAAAACATTTAGTAAAAAGTATTAGTCACTGTTAATGCAGAGAATGGTTATTAACCGTCAAGCAGAAGGCAAGTGAGAATTGGTAGAAAATGGCCAAGCACCGCCAGTAGTGACAGTAGAGCGTCAATTAGGCACAGGGAATAATAGAAACAATAGGGTCCTTCAGGCACCACGGAGCCCTCCGCGTTATCAGGAATTAGAAGGGGTGATGGGTGATTGGTACGTTCAGAGCGCGACTCACGTTGCTGAAGCTCTGGGCGGCCTTCGAGAACTCCCCGCACAGATACAACCGCTCGCCCTCCGCCATGTAAGAGGGAAAGGTGCTTCGCAAGGTGTCAGTTTCTGGGTCCGACATGGTGACCGGACGCGGTGACGCTGAAGCAGAAAAAGGGAGGCAAAGAAGCCTGAGAACCTCTGCTTGGCGTGTGGAAGCCCCGTCTCTTAGCAACCGGGAGGCATAGAGGTGCTTCCGGCCCCTCCCCTCGCTCCTTAGGGGCTGGAGTCCCCGGGACAACCACCTCCGGCGTGCGCATGCGCTGGCCCTGCGGCGCACTGGGCGAGGGCGTGAACTGCGCGTGTCTGGTGACTGCAAGGTGTTTGCAAAGCGGCTGCGGTGGGCCGTGTATACTTTTGCGTGCTCCGTTAGTTCTTTCCCAAGTTGCATCGTGTCCAAAATTTACAGCCAGCAAAGTGGGAAGAGGATTGGAGGCAGCATTCCAAATAGGGAAAGGCATACGTGGCAAGAATGTGTGCAGCGTGTACCGCCATATGCAGGATGTGAGGATTTGCAAAAGACAATGTGGCAGATACTGTTGGGTTGAACTTTAGTTTCACACATTTATTTAGCACCTGGTAAGGGTAGGCTCTCTGATCGAAGCCTTTTCTGACTTCTTTCCCCATTGCCTCACTCTCTCAACAAGGTAGACTAGGTTATTTCAGGTTGCAACAAACAACCTGCCTTTGCGACATTAGTTTTTTGTTTTTTTTTTTAAGTTGATTTTGAGAGAGAGAGAGAGTGCTCGCGGGCAGAGAGGGAGGGGGAGAGAAAGAATCCCAAGTAGGCTCTGCACTGCCAGCACAGAGCCCTATGACGCTGGGCTCCATCTCACAACCATGAGATCATGACCTGAGCTAAAACCAAGAGTCCAGGACTTAACCGACGAAGCCATTCAGGCACCCCTGCGACGTTACTTTTTAAACGTCAACTTCCAGGGGCCCCTGAGGCTCAGTCGGTTGAGTGTCTGACTCAGGTTCAACTCAGGTTGTCATCTCACTGTTCTTGGGTTCCAGCCCTGGGTCCAGCTCCATGCTGGCAGTGCGGAGCCTACTTGGGATTCTCTCTGTCTCTCTGTCTGTCTCTCTGTCTCTGTCTCTCTCCCTCTCTCTCTGCCTCTCCCCAACTTGCACTGTCTTGGTCTCTCTCAAAAAGAAATAAATAAACTTTTTTTTTTTAATATTTTTATTTATTTCTAGGAGAGAGAGAGAGACAGCGTGAGCAGGGGAGGGTCAGAGAGAGAGGGAGACACAGAATCTGAAACAGGCTCCAGGCTCTGAGCTGGCAGTCAGTACAGAGCCCGACGCAGGGCTGGAACCCACGAACCGCAAGATCATGACCTAAGCGAAAGTCAGACGCTCAACCGACTAAGCCACCCAGGCGCCCCAATAAACTTTTAACAAAATATAAAAAAATTAAATAAACATCAACTTCCAGAGCCAACGAGATTGTGACCTCCATTAAGGCAAGGACCTTGTCATAATCTTTTATTTCCAGATATCAACTCTCTGGCACATAGGTGGGGGCTAAATAAATCATTGTTAAAGTTTAAACAGTAAAAACATGGCCTTAATACACACATGTACACAAAAATGGATACATGGAAAACTAGGGATATCTGAGTAAGATCACTGAATCATACCTATTTTGTGTTATTGATTGTACTCAAGTTTTTCAAAGTGTTGCCATTGGGGGATAATGGGTAGAGGGTACATGGAATCTTTTTATTATTTCTTATTACAACTGCCTATGAATTTACAATTATCTCAAAATAAAAGTGTAATTAAGAATGTCTTTAAGAGGCTCCTGAGTGGCTTGGTAGGTTAAGCGTCTGACTTGGGCTCAGGTCATGATCTCACAGTTTGTGAGTTCAAGCTCGGTATCCAGCTCTGTGCTGACAGCTCAGAGCCTGGAGTCTGCTTCAGAGTCTGTGTCTCCCTCTCTCTTTGCCCTTCCCCTGCTCACACTCTGTCTCTGTCTCTCTCAAAAATAAATAAGGATTAAAAAATTAAAAAAAGAATGTCTTTAATAGCAAGATAAAAAATAACATATTTCCAGGGTACCTGGATGGCTCAGTTGGTTAAGCATCAGACTCTTGATTTCAGCTCAGGTCATGATCTCATGGTCTGTGGAATTGAGCCCCGCATCTGGCTTGGAATTCTCTCCCTCTCTCTTGGCCCATCCTCTGCTGGCGTGCACACTCTCTCAAAATAAATAAATAAATTTAAAATATTTAAAAAGTAATAAACATTAAGAACACCCCACAATCAGAGATGGTGCTGGGCCACCTGACATACTGGCGGATTCAATTCAGGTGGAGAGTTGGAGTCACAGGCTCCGCTATGCTGGAGTGGTGCTCCGCAGGTGTTCACAGAGAACCTGAGTGCATGATGGTGGCCTTGCATGGGTGACTAACGGCCATTGGCCGAGGAAGTCGTGGCGACTTCAAGGATATCACCCCTGACAAACTTCTCTTGGCCGTCAAGACCACAGTTTTCCTGGCCATCAAGCTAAGCCCAGCCCAGCTGGGGACATCTGCACAGGAAATGTGCTTCAGCTCAAGGCCAGAGCATTCATGGCCCAAATCACTCTGTTTATGAGTGACACCCCAGAGACTGACTTTGTCTACTGTCAACAGACAGTGTTCATCTGGGCTCCAGGCTAACATAGCTGGTAGCATCACAAATGGGTCTTAGGATATTGGCATGGCTTGTGGGTAAACACTTCTTTCTGCCAGAGCTTATCAACCAACTTCCAACAATAAAACTAATTTTCATCTCCAAAAACAAACAAACAACAAACCCACAATCAGGTACTACTACACACCTGCAGGATGGTTAAAATAAAGACTGGCTTTATTAGATGTTGGCAAGGATGTTGAGCAATTGTACTCTTAAGTGCCGCTGGTAGGAATGTAAAATGGCATTATCACTTTGTGAAACAGTCTGGCAGCTTCTTAAAATGTTAACCATATGCTTACCCTATGACTCAGCCATTCCTCAATTCTTG
The DNA here is from genome assembly GCF_003009895.1 of Hyaena hyaena. Taxonomy (NCBI): domain Eukaryota; kingdom Metazoa; phylum Chordata; class Mammalia; order Carnivora; family Hyaenidae; genus Hyaena; species Hyaena hyaena. The sequence goes on along the minus strand of NW_024081220.1, from coordinate 554,668 downwards.
GGACTTTATCTAAGGGAATTCAAAGCTGTACACAAACATTTATAGCAGCTTTATTTGGATAGCCCCAAACTAGAAACACATCCATCGGCAGGTAAAAGGATCAAAAAACGATAGTTTAACCACATAATGGGATACTACTCAGCGATAAAAAGGAAAGAACTAGTGATACATACATAATATGGATAAATGTCAAAATAACAATGCTGAGTGAAAGAATGCAGATGAAAAAGATTATATGAGTCCATTTATATAAAATTCTAGAAAATTCAGGGGCACCTGTGTGGCTTCATCGGTTAAGCCTTTAACTCTTGATTTTGCCTCAGGTCATGATCTCACAGTTGTGAGATGGAGCTCAGAGTGGATCCTGCTTGAGATTCTCTTTCTTTCTCCCTCTACCACTGTCCCACTCAAATGCACTTGTGTACGCACCCTCTCTACCTCTCTCTCTCTCTCTTAAAAAAATTCTAGAAAATACATACTTAATGTACATTGCCCAAAAGAAAATTGTGCCTCCTAGGAATATGGATGTAAGGGGGGGGTGCCTGGGTGGCTCAGTCAGTTCTGTGGCTGACTTCAGCTCAGGTCATGATCTCACGGTTGGTGAGTTCGAGTCCCACGTCAGGCTCTGTGCTGACGGCTCAGAGCCTGGAGCCTGCTTTGGATTCTGTGTCTCTCTCTCTACTCTCGCTCTCTCTCTTTCTCAAAAATGAATAAACATTTAAAAAAAATTTTTTAAAGAAAAAAGAAAAGCTTTAAAGAAAAGAATATGGACATAGGACAGGGATAGAAGACAAAGGAGCACAAGTAGCTTTTGGGGGGCGGGGGTGAAGGATATGTGCATTGTCTTGGTTGTGGCAATGTTTTCATGGTGTATACCTGTGTTAAAACTCACCTAGTTGTATGCTTTAAATATGTACAGTTTATTGTACACCAATTACATATCAATAAAGCCATTAATTAAAAAAACCACAGTTAAATAGCAATAATAATGAGCCCTTTGGGCAGATTACAAAGCACATTGTGATCTTTTTTTTAATGCTTATTTTTTGAGATAGAGAGAAACAGAGCATGAGTGTGGGAGGAGCAGGGAGAGAGGGAGACACAGAATCCAAAGCAGGCCCTGGGCTCTGAGCTGTCAGCATAGAACCTGATATGGGGCTCGAACCCATGAACTGTGAGATCATGACCTGAGCTGAAGTTGGAGGCTTAATCGACTCAGCCACCCAGGCATTCCAAGCACGTTGTGATCTTGACAGCACCCAGATGAAGGATGGAGCCAGGCCCTATTTTCCTGGTTCACGGATGGAACAATGAGGCTGAGAGAGGTGACAGGGTTTGCTAGAAGCCACAGCACCAGCAAATAGGTTGATCTGGGCTGGGGCCCATGCCTTAGGTTGGATCAATTAGGGTAAAAAGCACTGGAATTAGTTCCTAACATGTCCCAGCCATTTATTAGCTGGGCTTCTGTTATTTCTTTATATCTCCTTTTTCTCCCTTTACATCTCCTTCTGTTATGAAATATAACACAAGTACAAAAACATACATAAAATATACTCATACAGTTTACTAGATAATTATAAAACGAACACACATGTAATCATCACACAAGTAAGTCAAGATACATTGTCAACAGGGGGCACCTGTGAGCCTCTCCTTAATCACAATCTCATCCCTGAACTAGCCCCTCCCCAGATAACCACCACCTTCCTGGTTACTGCCCTGCTCTTAGCCCACATGGGCTCCCTCCAGGATTACTGCAATATCCTTTTTTTTTTTTTCCTGTAACGTTTATTCAGTTTTGAGAGACAGAGAAAGACAGAGCATGAGTGGGGGAAGGGCAGAGAGAGAGGGAGACACAGAATCCGAAGCAGGCTCCAGGCTCTGAGCTGTCAGCATAGAGCCTGACCTGGTGCTCAAACTCAACGGACCACCGTGAGATCATGACCTGAGACAAAGTCAGTTGCCCAACCAACTGAGCCACCCAGGCGCCCCTACTGCAATATCCTTTTTTTTTTAATTTTATTTTAATGTTTTATTTATTTCTGAGAGAGAGAGAGACAGCATGAGCAGGGGAGGGTCAGAGAAAGAGGGAGACACAGAATCTGAAACAGGCTCCAGGCTCTGAGCTGGCAGTCAGCACAGAGCGCGACGCGGGACTCAAACCCATGAACCGTGAGATCATGACCTGAGCTGAAGTCGGATGCTTAACCCACTGCACCACCCAGGTGCCCCTGCAATATCTTTTTAACTAGATTTTTTTTTTTTTTTTTTTTTTTTTTACTTTTACCCCTTCCTTCTCAGCATACCAGTTAGAATATTCCATTAAGGGGCACCTGGCTGGCTCAGTGGGTAGAGTATGTGACTCTTGATGTTGGGGTCATGAGTCCAAACTCCATGTTGGGCATAAAGCTTACTTAAAAAAAAAAAAAGGATGTAAAAATATAAAGTTATCCTATTAAAGAAAAAATATATATTTCTTTTATTTTTTAAAAATATTTATCTTATTTTTGAGAGAGAGACAGTATAAGTAGGGGAGGGGTAGAGAGAGAGAGAGAGAGAGAGGGAGACAGAATCCAAAGCAGGCGCTAGGCTCTGAGCTGCCTAGTGCAGAGCCCAACATGGGGCTCGAACCCATGAACCTTGAGATCATGACCTGAGCTGAAGTTGAATGCTTAACCAACTGAGCCACCCAAGCACCCCTGTATATATATTTAAAAGGAATTTATATATATATATATATATATATATATTCCTTTTAAAATGCAAGTCAGATCCTGTCACTCCCCTACCATGGGCCCCCATTTCATTCTGAATTATGGCTACTCTCTCCATCACTCCCTATGCCATGTGGTCTCTTTACAGTTCCTTGAACAGGAAAATAGCAGACATGCTGCTTCGTAGGGCTCTGGGTATTGTCTCAGCACCAAATGGCTTGAAATTGATTTGCAACGCTCCCTCCTAGCCACTTAACTGACCCCTTCCCCTCCTTCATGTATTTGTTCAAATTTCTCCTTTGTAATGAGGCTTCCCCCTTCTACCCTATTTAAAACTGCAACCTACTTGCCCTTGTTCATTGCCATTTCCTCTGATGAAATGTGAGCTACACAAGGCTGAGCATCTTTGCTTATTTCATTCATTGGTGCTCCAGTGCCTAGAATAGTACCTGGTACACTGCAGGTATTCAGTAAATATGTATTGAATAAAAGAACTAGGATCCGGGGCGCCTGGGTGGCTTAGTCGGTTAAGCGTCCGACTTTCGCTTAGGTCGTGAACTCGCGGTTCGTGGGTTTGAGCCCCGTGTCAGGCTCTGTGCTGACTGCCAGCTCGGAGCCTGGAGTCTGTTTCAGAGTCTGTGTCTCCCTCTCTCTCTGACCCTCCCCTGCTCACGCTGTCTCTCTCTCTCTCTCCTAGAAATAAAAAAAAAAAAAAAAAAGAACTAGGATCCAATTTTTGGTGATAATCATTTCCTTTCGAGTCTTGGTTGCTTCCCCACCTTTGTGTATCCGTTCCAAATAATATAGTTTAGGTTTGTCTCTTTGAACTCTATGTAAATGGAATCATACTCTATATACACTGTTTCTGTTTCACTTTCTTTTGCTCAACGTTATGTTTTTGAGATCCGTTCATGTCGTTGCGGGTGGCTGCAATTCATTCATTTTCCCTTGCTGTCAAGTTTTTCCTTGTATGAGCGGCCAACCATTCAACCATTGAAGGAAATTTGGGCACTGTCCAGTTTTGCGACAATCTCCCATGAATCTCCTGACACGTGTGTACACGTGTGTATATGAGATTCTCCTGGGTACATACTTGGAGTGGAGCTGTATGGCCTTTGTGTATGTGACTCCCCAGTTCTATGAGATAATGCCAAATGGTTTCCAAAGTGGTTGCATCCATCTGCCCTGCTATCTGCAGTATGGTTATCTCTTTGGGCCTCAGTTTCCCCTGCACTTCCTTTGTAAAATAAGAGGATTGGACGAGAGGATTTCTGAGGTCTCTTTTGGTTCTGATGAGATGAGAAGTGAGATCACCACCTGAGCTGAAGTCAGACACAACTGACTGAGCCATCTAGGCGTCCCCATGACTGCTGCTTCTGCTTGCCCTTGAGAGAATTTCCAAGCACAGAGCATGGCAAAGAGAGACAAGAAACAAAAATAATGAGTTCATTCAGAGATGAGGTTAAAGATGTCAAGTGAAAGTCAAGGTTAAGCGATGTGTGTGTGGGAGGGGCCGTGTAGGTTCTGTTTTGGGATAAGAAGGGGTAAAGTGGAGGAGTGCCCCCCGAAAGAGGAGGCAATTCCAGAGGAACACACCTAATGAGCATGAGGCAGTGACAGTTTTTAAGACAGGTTGAGGACAGAGTTGGGGGTGGGGGGATGCTGGGAAGAAGCCAGACAGGAGCTGGGTGGGCTGGCTGGAGAATGGTTCCTGAGCACAGAAGCTGGTTCTGGCCGTACCTCCTTGGGGAGCTTCCTCAGGATATACGGGCTCTTGGCCCTTGGCTCCAATTAGAGACCGATCAGTGCTGGGCAAAAAGTGAATGTTGCTGGAGTGAGAACTTCCCTGGTTCCTCACAGGGTGGGTCATGATGGGCCTCTGCTGTAAGCCCCTGTCTCTGGTGATCACAAGGAGACAGATTTGTTTAGAAGTGCACACTCAGATAGACCCATATCCTGGCTGCATCCCCTCCCTCCTCCCCTGACCTTCTATAATTTCCTTCCTACCTTCACATAGGTATACAGCATTTATTCAGTCATGTATACAGAGAGTGCCTAATGTGTGCCTAGCACCACGCTAGGCCCTGGGGATGCCAAAAAGAACAAGGCACAGTCCTAGGGCTTGAGGAGCTTCTAGCCAAATAGGGGAGGCTCACTGGATATGATTTCTTTTCCCTCCTCCTCACCTGCAGCAGGTGGCAGTGGACAGGGCAAGGGACCTGGCAGTGGACAGGGCAAGGGACCTGGCAGCGGAGGGTCAGTTGTTCATCGGGAAAATGATGATGACGTTCGGCTCAAGGGGTTGTTGTGAAGAGTCTGCATTAGCACACATGCCTTTCACATAGTAGGTGCTCAATGAATATTAGCTAAAGTGGAATAAATCTAGGGGGGAGCCACTGGATAGTCTAAGGCTACTGAAACTGTAACCTGGGCATGGAGATGGTGCCCATATCCTTTTGTTTCGGGGGGGCATGGACTTGTCTTCCGGCCCCATCTAGAAGAGGAGAGAGGTGACTCAAATGGCAAAAACAGAGTTGCCTGGGTGGCTTAGTCAGTTAAGGATCTGGCTCTTGATTTCAGTTCAGGTCATGATTTCACCATTTGTGAATTGACCAATTCAGAGCAGAAGAGCCTCTGCAGGAGCATGGTGGAGTAAGGAGAGAGTTTTCCCTGGGGAGGTCGAAGGCTGTGGGGAAAGACCTAGCACTGAACCACTCAGAGAACTGAAAAATCCCAGTGCTTGGCTAGCTCATGGACCCTCCGGCCAGCACCTCTCCTCCCCTCACTCCCTGGACAGTTCTTTTCTTATTGCCCCCACCTGGGGCTTGTCCCATTTGGGCCCAGCAATACCTATATGGGGGACTCAATCACTCAGCAAGTATTTATTGATCATTTACTATGTACCAGGCCCTACTCAATGTGCTGGAGACACAGCAGTGAAGCAAACAAAGAGCTTCATCTTCGCGTACATATGCAGGTATACATGAAGGATAAATTGTTTGTAATGGAATTGCTGGGGCAAAAGAATGTGCATTTAAAGTTTTTATCGATATTGCCACATTGATGAACATTTTGTTACAGTTTATGTTCAACTGGATGAGTTGTATCTCTCTCTTTATTTATTTATTTTTTTTTTAAATGTTTTTTTATTTATTTCTAGGAGAGAGAGAGAGAGACAGCGCGAGCAGGGGAGGGTCAGAGAGAGAGGGATTCACAGACTGAAACAGGCTCCAGGCTCTGAGTTGGCAGTCAGCACAGAGCTCTACGCGGGGCTCGAACCCACGAACCGCGAGATCATGACCTAAGCGAAAGTCAGACGCTCAACCGACTAAGCCACCCAGGCGCCCCTGTATCTCTCTCTTTAAATGCTTTTTATTTATTTCTGAGAGACACACACACAGCATGAGCAGGGGAGGGTCAGAGAGAGAGACACACAGACTCTGAAACAGGTTCCAGGCTCTGAGCTGGCTGTCAGCACAGAGCCCGACACGGGGCTCGAACCCATGAACCGTGAGATCATGACCTGAGCCGAAGTCGGACACTTAACCGACTGAGCCACCCAGGCACCTCTCTTTGAAAAGATTCTTGATAGGGTTGGAGCTCAATCGATAGATTGATTGTTGGTTGATCCCTAGGGCCAACAAGAGAGAGGAGGTGAGGAGTTGTTCTTTGAAAAGGACCATTGGGAGAGAAGCAACCAGAAAGTGAGCACTTGGTTCAGGCATGGGCAGCTCCACTCCTGGCTACAACTGGATTGGAGAAAGAGGGCTTCGGAAAGTTTTTGTCCCAAAGACTGTTGCAACATTATTGCAGTGTGTCTACATGACCCAAGTGCTTGGCAGAGGCTCAGGCATGGGTGATCCTCCCCATACTGGGCTGACTCCTTCACCTGAGTTGGTCAGTGCTCCACTGATTTCTCCTTCCTGGAGCTACATAAGTAGTTGTTGGGGTCCCAGAGCTGCTCCTGAGACCTACAGGACTGGGGTGAAAGCTTCAGAATGTTGGAGCAGTAAATATATGTCCTGATTTCCAGGACTGCCTGATTTCAAATATTCTGCCCCCCTAGTTCACCAGCACCTGTCAGACCAGGTGTCCCAGTTTTTCGTTTGGAAAATAGCCTGTCTCACAGGTAATGGAGAAGGGGGAGGCAACAGTTCATTCATTCCAGCGTGGAAGCTTGGGATGGTGGGTAAGGGAAGGAGACCTGCATAGATGGCCCCAGCCAGAATCTCTCATTGAAGTCTCAGCTCCGCGTGGAGGTGAGGTGAGTGGGACGCACAGCGGTGTGACTGGCACCCACCTCGCCCCACCCGCTCACCCCATCCCCCTCCCTGTCCCACATTGGTAGGTCTACCTGATATCTCAGTTCAGCCCCACCAGCTCAATGGAGAGGGCCCAAGTGTAAATGCAAAAGCAGTCTGCCACCGCTACGTAAAAAGCGGGTCTAAGCAACTGGGTTCAGTGTGACCAATTTTAGTAGCAGGGATGCGGACGTTAGTTTCTCCCAGGGGAAAAGAAGGAGACTCCAGGTCCCTAAAACTGTGCAACACCCTGTTCTGCCAACCCCACCCCTCACCCCCCCACCGCTCCCTTCGGAGTGGCGGTCGGCCCAGCCCCTAAGTGATCAGGCCACAGCCCCCCGCCGCGTCCGTTCTCCTCCCAGCGTAGTCCGGCCCATCTCCCCACCCGAAGCCCCGCCCCCGGCCCCGCCCCGGCCCTACCGGCCCCGGAGAGGCGGTGCCCGCCAGCCCTCCGGACGGACGCGCCACCCGGACTTCAAGTCCCAGCAGCCCTTGAGTCCCGCCTCCGGGGGCGGAGCTATATCCGGCAGCAAATTCGGAGGAGCCTTGGCACTCAGGCTAGGGAACGCGTGTGACCAATCGCGGGGCCGCTCACGCGTGTGCCGATGGGGGCGGGGAGAACCCGCAGGAGCCCGGACAAAAGCCGGATCCCGGGCGGCAGCCTAAGGTGGGAGCGCTCCGCGCACTGGGCGGCGCGGCGGGACCTGCTGAGGGAGCGCTGCGCAAGGGCTTTCGGAGAAAGGTGAGTGTTGGGCGGCTGCTTTCGCCCGAGGGACTCCACCTGCCCTAGGAGCTTCCCGCCTCCCTCTTCCAACCCGGAACCGCTTTCCCTGGCGCCGGCTTGGCGCTCACGCGTCCTCCCTGGCTCCTGCTTGGAAGTTTGGAGGGGTGTTGGGGGGGGGGTGGTCTTCGCTTTAGGTTAGCCTTCGCTCGGAGCCCCGGCAGGTGGCCGCGTGTCGACCACCCCACCCCCACTCTCCCACATTCCAGTTTCTGGGAGTTTGCACAGGGTGTGCCGCCGCCCTCGCTTCTTTTCCTTCCGCCAAATTGCATTTGCACCAGCCAGGCCCCCCTGATCCCGACCGGGGCCAGTCCTCGAGCCTCTTCGGGCTTTAGCGCCCCCCCCCTTCCCCTTGTCCCCATCCGGGTCTCCCAGCCAGATGCGGGGGACGGGAAGTAGAGCGGAGGCCACTCGCCCCACTCCTCCCCGGGCTCGGGCGCTTCTCTTTTTTTGTGAAGAAGCAACGGAGTCCCGCGCCGAAAGTGGAGGGAGCGAGCCGTGCGCATAGCCTTGGCGGGCCACGCGGAGCCGGGCTGCCCCAGGGTGCCCGAGGCCTGGTCTCGCCCGCAAGGACCAGGCTGTGGAGCAGCGGCGCGGGAAGGACTTTCCAAGCTCAGGGGGTGCCGTCGGGCCCAGCCTCTAAGCGACAGATGGCCGGGGTGCCAGTCTCCCTCCCCACTCCCGGCGCTGACGCCTGTGCTCAGCCTGGCCACGGCGAGGTCCTGAAGAAGCTTGAGGATGCCGCCGCCGCCCTCCTGGAGGGCCTGGCAGAGGGCCAGAACCAGAGCCTGCTGCCCTCTCCAACCTTGGCAGATACCTTGCGGTACCGAGGAGTTCTGCCACTGGGTGGTCCCCGGAGGTCTGCCTGGCAGGAGGATTTTGAAGAGCGGGGAGGAGTAGTAATGGCACCAGTTTGGCCAGCCAGCCCACGCCTTCCACCCATTAACTTTGCTCTGTCTTTCAGCCAGCTCAGATCCTTGGGTTTCTGAAATACGGGGTGAGGAAAAGCTGGTAGACCCCAGCTACCCTGGGCAGGGGTGGTGATTTTGATCTCTTAGAGAACTTAAAAAGCTTGTGCCAAGATGACGGGAGGAGCCTTTGGAAACCAGGCAGCTGGTGTCTCCATCCCCATTCTGACCTTATGCTTGCTGCATCAGGGGACCCTCACAGAATTCTGCCTCTTCTTTACTCCTGGAAGTGCTTGTCCTCTCAAAACAAAAAACAAAAAAACACACAAAAGCCAACAAAACCAGAAAAACACAAAACACCACACAATAAAACACAAAAACCAATCCTATGGATACTGACCTAAAAAGGAACGCTCTTTGCTTTCCCGGAGAGAGACCTTAAGTAGCATCTCCAGTGGTTCCTCGGCATGGGCTGTGTTTCAGGGATACATTCCTGGGAAACAGCTTTCATTCAGCTTTCCCTGCGGGCTGCTTCAGTCCTCAGTGGCTGCTGTGGATGAACTCAATCCTGGGTCACTTACCCTGTCTGCAGAAAAGACCCCATTCAGCTCCTAAAGTCCTTCCTTGAAGGAGGAGAGAGAGAGAAGATTGTGTGTGTGTGTGTGTGTGTGTGTGTGTGTGTTCAGGTTCCTCGGCATGATTTCCCCCACTTGTCATTAGGTGACAGTTCCTGGGGCCCCTGGGGTCTTAGCTTTATCCTAAAACCACCTATCACCAGTTTGAGAGCCTATTCAATTCCCGAGGAGGCAGCCTAGGACTTTGGGGGGAGTGGATTCCCCAGACCCAGAATGGTATACGCGTTCAGCCCCATGGTCCCTGTAGAGTGCATGCTCTTACCTGGTAGTCTGTGGTCATAATCATAAGCATCTTGAAATGATGTGCGCGGTTTTGGGGGCTTTTCTTCATGCACTGAGGAATCTGAGGCCTCGAATAGGTTAAGAGCCGCTGCCCTAGAGAGAGTTCCAAGATGCCTCTGAATGACTAGTTTTGCGAATTCTCTCCACTGAGTCGCCTCCTTGGGTTTGTGAGCCTTCTTTCCTGCATTGGTGACAGTAACATGCAGAGGCCAGATTCTTTCACCACTTTTTTTTCTTAAAATTTTTTAATGTTTTATTTATTTCTGAGAGAGAGAGACAGCGTAGGCAGGGGAGGGTCAGAGAGAGAGAGAGAGAGGGAGATACATAATGTGAAGCAGGCTCTAGGCTCTGAGCTAGCTGTCAGCACAGAACCCGACACGGGGCTCGAACCCACGAACCATGAGATCATGACCTGAGCCGAAGTTGGACGCTTAACCGACTGAGCCACCCAGGTGCCCACTTTTATTCTATCGTACAAATCCTGTCTTGGCCTTGACAGGGCCTGCCCGGCTGTCTAAGTCAAAGTGCTCTGGTGGCATACCTTATTTTCGTAAGCTGGCAAATCTGGTCTATCCTATATCATCTCCTCATTGTGTCCGCCACTCCCCGCCCCCCGCCCCAACCACCCTATGGGAATGAACTCTTGCCTTGCCTGGGACTCAAGAAAGTTGTGATTTCTCAGCTCCAGAACGACCCGTTTCTTACCCTTTTCTTTCATCTGCTTTGGGAGGTGCCAGCTTTGGGGGGTTGTTCTGGTAGTGTCTATCACACTGTTCTCTGCTCAGGGAGGCTTAGCAAACTCCTGGAGTTCGTCATCGCAGGGGCCTGATGTGTCTGAGCCGCTGAAGGTGATCAGCAGCTGCCCTAGGTTGCACTCTGTTTGGGAGGGGGGTGAGGGCAGGTATACCCATCTGATTTCAGGACCAGTTTTTCTGGTCTGAAGTCAAGGAGGTTGGGAAATGGAGCTGGAGTGGGTGGGGGGTGGAGGGCTGCGGGACATGGGGGCTGGTTGAGGCATCACCTTTGGAAACACTTATCAAGGAGGAGCCGGAAGTCATCCCAGGGGAAGGCCAGAAAAGGGGACATCTGTTTTGAGCCCCTTCCCAGCTACCCCACTTTGGGCCAGACACCAGACTGAAAGCACCCATTGTGCTGAGCTGGAGACTAGCTGGGAGGCTGAGGGGGCCAGTCAAGCCGGGGTTAGAACCTGAGGCCCCAGCCTGGTCAGTTGGGAGGGCGGTGGAGAGTGGCCTGTGAAACTTGGGCCTTCCCTCAGCTGGAGATGGAGCCCCACCTTCCTATGCGTCTAAACCAGCCAGTCCCCGAGTTCTGCCGCCTTTTATTTGAACTGGACTTTTCAGCAAATCCAGCAACTTCAGTTCTAAGTCTCTGTGGGAGAGATTGGAGTGACTTTTCCTGAGGAGGCCAAGTTCTTAGCCTGAGTGACTTGGTTTCCTTTCCCTCCCCCTCCCCCTGTTCCTCTCCTCAATTTGCTCCCATGGGAGAATGGGTGTATCAGGACAAAGCGTGGGGGGGGGGCGGGGAGATGGAGAGATTGTCATCACAGACCCTTTTGTGAGGTGAAAGGGGCGCATGGCGTGGTCCTGGGAGAAATGGTCTTTTCTCTCTGGCTGACGTATGTGTGATTTTCTGGGGAGCAGGAATGAGAGGATTTGGGTTCAAGTCCTGGGTCCCCTGCTTATTTGTTTGGCTTTTTGGGCAAGTTACTATAGTTCCTCTGAGCTATTATTCCTCATCTAAGAAGTTGGATTATGAATCTCAGTGTATCTCACAAGGTTCGTACGAGATGAGCTTCTATATTCATGTGACCAGGGATGACCTTTGCCTCCTCCCTCAGCTTTGGCTCAGCTAGAAGTGACCAGTACAGGGTGCTCCCCAGAGAGGCCTCTGTTTTGCTCTAAATAAGCATGCTGAGTGACTCAGTGGGGCGGGTGGGATGTACTGAAGGTCACGGTTCCCCTGCCCGATTGTTTGCCCTGAACTCAGGGGTGGGAGTCTAGTGTCCTGGGAAAAATGGACGCTGAGACAACTCTCCACTCCTTGAGGGTTCGATCCTGCCTGAGGTTAAGTAAACTCACCTGCCTGGCCTATAGCCTGGTGGTGAGTGTAAGTGTGTGAAATGGGTGAGTCTGGGTGTGGGGGAGACGAAACCCGTAGTGGGGGGTAAGGGCGGGATTGCGCAATTCTGGCTGTACGCCCGTAGGTCACAGAACCAAAGGGTGTGTGCCAGTGTCTGTGTGGGACCTCGGGTGGGACCAGCACGCAGGTCTGGGTCTCCCCACTGGTATTCCCGTGTCCCCAGCCAGCTGCCTTTTGCTCCAAGACAAATGTGAGCTGGTTTGCTTAGAGGAAGTAGAGACGGGGTTGAGGCCAAGAGACCTGGGGGAAATGCCACCTTTGTTTATCTCCACCATCTTGTCTCTCCCTTTACTTCCTGATCCTCCTTCCCTGCTGTCAGAAGTGCTCACTGTGGCCTCACTTCCTTTCCTCCTGCTAGGCTAGTCCCCTTTCTCCCGCCCGAGAAGGCTGCGATCTGGGGGCAGCCGGACATGGGGCTGTTTCCTGGCCCCTGCCCACCAGCTCCTGCTCCCCCCCCACAGGTAGAGCAGGTCCCTCCGCAGCCATGTCAGCCAAGGCGATTTCAGAGCAGACGGGCAAAGAACTCCTTTACAAGTACATCTGCACCACCTCGGCCATCCAGAACCGGTTCAAGTATGCCCGGGTCACCCCTGACACCGACTGGGCCCACCTGCTGCAGGACCACCCCTGGCTGCTCACCCAGGTGAGCCCGCCCTCCCCGGGCCCTTCTTCCGGGGCTGGGGCGGGGAGTCAGAGGAAGAGGAAGGATCGGTTTGGTAGAGTTGTCCCAGGGGGTCACACGATGGCCGACTGCCCGCCCGCATCAGTGGGCAGCATGCGGTGGGCTGAGCGGGGGTTTTGTGTTCAGCTCTGGGCCCCGCATGTTGATGAGCCCTAGCTGGGGAACATGGGCTTGGGATGAGACAAACTGGAGTCCAGACTGAAGCTCTCTGTTGATTAACCTTGTGGCCTGGAACAAGCTGTTTTACATCTCTTGAGTGGCAGATTTGCCATCTGTCAGATGGGCGGGACATTCACCCCGCAAGCTATAAAGATTAGCAGTAATGTCTGGAGAGCATTCGGTGTGCCACCTGGCACTTGGTAGGTGCTCAGTAAAAGCAGGTATCGGCTCCACTCGCCCCAAGTGCGTCGTATTAGGGATGTGATCGGGCCATGACGAAGTGTGACTTTGTGTGGAAAGGCTGATGGCCTCCGGCAGCCAGCCCAGAGTAGAGGCTGCTCTGTCCGGGTCCCTGTGGGGCCATTGTTGGGAGACTTCTTGAGAAGGGCCGGGAGAGCGGGGCTAGGAGCCACGGCGAGGTAGCCTACCCGTGAAAGGAGCTGCCTCAGGAGGCGGTGTGTTTCCTGGCTGGGAGCATGTGAGCAGGGCTTAGGGGCTGCTTGCTGGGCTTGTAGATGGGCCCAGATGGGACTGACCAGACCTCTAGGTCCTCAAGGCTCTGTCCTCCTGTTCTTCCTTTTGGAACACAGGTGCTGGTCCCTTTCTTGAGGACATATGGTTTAGTGGAGCTAAGATGTCACATGGGAGGGCAGGGAATCACTTGTGCGGCAGGTATTTGGCAAGGCCCCATCTGGGGCATGGATGGCTCCGGATTCCTGGGCGTCAGAAGAAAGGTGTAGGCTCGGATAGGTGAGAAAAGCTTCTAGGAGTTGACATTGAAGAACAGATGGGAAGGAAGCCACGCAGGTTGTCCTGTACGTTGGGTCCCCAGACTGTACTCTCTTACTCTCCCCTTTCTTTCCTTTCCCTCTTGTTCCAGAACTTGGTGGTCAAGCCAGACCAGCTGATCAAACGGCGTGGAAAGCTGGGCCTAGTTGGGGTCAACCTCACTCTGGAAGGTGTTAAGTCCTGGCTGAAACCACGGCTGGGACAGGAGGCCACCGTGAGTACGGGTGTAGGTTGGGGCGGGGGTGCTGTGGTAACAGAAGCAAGTGTGGTCATCCCCAGAGGAGCAGCTGTGTGGCTTACCGCCTACTCGGCCTCGCTGCAGCCTGGGGTAGGCGCAGGTCCGGCAGGGCTGCCTGGTGACACCGCCAGTCTTGGTGTTCGCTCCCGCTCCCAGCTCTGCCACCAGCGAAAGGCAAGATGGGTGGCAAAAGTAACCCCAGTGCAGTTCATGGGCAGGTAGAAAAGTTCTGTTGATTTTATTTGTTTGTTTACTTATTTAGAGAAGGAGAGCGGGCACACAGGTGGGGGAAGGGCCGAGAGACTCCCAAGAGGGTCCACACTGTTGGTGCGGAGCCTCATGCGGAGTTCAGACCGCGAGATCGTGACCCAAGCTGAAGTCAGACACTTAACTGACTGAGCCACCCACGCGCCCCAGAAAGGGTCTGTTTCTTTAATAGACCCATCACGGAGATGAGACTCTGAGGCCCGCTCTGGAAATCCTTTTCTGTTTCCAGAAAGGGCACAGCAGCTTGTCATGACGTGTATACCTAAGACGGCGAGCAAGGAGAAATTGCAGAAGGGAGGTGCAGAGTCTCTTAGGCAGAGACGTTATTGGACCAAGAGCCTGGGATGAGACTGTTAACACTGAAAAGTAAATTCAGTCTGGGCGTCCCCAGCTTGGTAATTAATGTCAGCTCTGTAGATGAGAGAGCTGAAGTGAAATGTGGTTGTTCCCGGACGGGACTGGAGAAGAGGCGAGGAGGAGTAGGCTTAGGGGGACGTGACCCGGGAAGGGTGTGCTGTCAATGCCCGGCTTTGTCCCGTCTTGGGTGGCTGTGACCAGGGTTGATCTGGTCTCTTCCTTGGCTGTCCTGGAAGTAGGGTGAGGATGACCATGGGGCTGTCTTCCTCTCTTCCTGGGCTTTCTCACAGCAGCTCTTTGTTCCTGGCTCTTGAAGTAAAGAGGGCTTCTTAAAGTCCTTATGTGCACCTGGGGAGGGAGGGATCCTGACTGGGCTTTTTGCTTGCAGGCCATTGGGGCTCTGACGGCCCGGCTGAGGGCCGAGTGGTGTCCCCAGGGAGGTCTGTACGCTCCTTTCTCCTCAGCTGGCTGTTGGGAGGGGGCCGTCAGCGACGTCTGAGCTGGCAGCAGTGTCAGCCTTGCGGCTCATTACCTCTGACAGCTCACTGTCTGGTCCCTGAGTCAGCAGTGACGCACACGAGTGGGCGGGGGCCTTGGGACACGCTGGGATGAGGGCTGTCTCGCCTCGGCGGCCGCCAGGGACCCACTCAAACTGATTAGCTCTGCAAGCCTGTTGTCCTCAGCCAGGAAAGTGTGCGTGAAGTTTTCCCTGTCAAGCTCTCCCTCCCTTCCCCCGGCCCCATCCCTGCTCTTCCCCAGGCCTAGACTTCTGACCTTGCAATGGGTCTCTCTGCTTGAGGTCGGGGATGGAGAGCCGTGATTTGTCTGGGCTCTTGAACTTGGGCGACTGATGGCAGGAGGGAGAGGAGCTCTGATGTTTGTGTTGTGGGGGCTGTGGCAGCACTTGTTTGCCCAGCTCATGGTGTCACCCTCCAGAGGACGCAGAGAAAGAACGTGTGAGGCCAGTACACTGCAGAGTGTGGCTGGCAGTGGGGAGAAGAGGATATCTCATGAAAATGTCTTCAGCCTAGGGGTCTGTAAGCCCATTGCCCTGGTTTCTGGAGAATCTCTCTCTGTCAGATGTTGTGGCGGTAGTACCTGAGCCCCGCCTCCGATGGGACGGCCAGATGGAGAGAGCAGAGGGCAGTCCTGCCCTGAGGGATGAGACACGCTGTCCATCTAAGCTTTGTCTTCCTCAATCTCCATAGGTTGGCAAGGCCAGAGGCTTCCTCAAGAACTTTCTGATCGAACCCTTTGTTCCCCACAGTCAGGTATGTGTGACCTGGCTCCAAGCTGGGTCTTCTCCCCCACTTTGTGTTTGTCAGCCCTAAAATGATGAGAGGAGAAGTCAAGCTGCTGGAGAAAAGTCAAAAGGACCAGAGTTTCTGAAGCTGCACTGAGGGTCCGAGGGTGCCGTGGAATAGGGAGTCTGGAGATGAAGGAAAAGGCATAGTTTGTAGCAGGGAGGACTCAGGGCTGCTAACAGAGGGGACTTCCCAGTGCTGGGATGAGAAAGACTTGCAGGCAGGCACCCTCCCCCAGATCGGGTCACAGTGGCTGAGTCTGGACTGTCAGCTAGCTAGGAAATGGCTTCTGCTCTCTTGTCCCCGAGCGGAAGTTGGTGACCATGTCTCTCCTGGTAAGTGTTCTCTGCTAGGTTGTTTTTTTGTTGTTTTTTTTTTTTAAATGTTTGTTTATTTTTTGAGCGAGATAGAGTGTGAACAGGGAAGGGGCAGAGAGAAAGGGAGACACAGAATATGAAGCAGGCTCCAGGCTGTCAGCACAGAGCCCAATGCGGGGCTTGAACTCATGAACCTTGAGATCATGACTTGAGCTGAAGTCAGACGCTTAACCTGCGCCACCCAGGCGCCCCTTATGTTTTTTTAACTTATTTATTTTGAGAGAGAGAGGGAGATCGAATCCCAAGCAGGCTTCCCACCGTCAGCTCAAGAGCCAGACTCGGGGCTCGAACTCCCCAACCGTGAGATTGTGACCTGAGCCAAAACCAAGAGTCAGATGCTTAACTGACTGAGCCACCCAGGCGCCCCTTTACTAGGGTTTTAGAAATGAGCCCATGGGGGTTGGGCTCGCCAGGTCAGTACCCCTCCCCACGTGGTGCTGTCTTCCCCTGCAAGGTGGAGGAGTTCTACGTCTGCATCTATGCTACCCGAGAAGGGGACTACGTCCTGTTCCACCACGAAGGTGGGGTGGACGTGGGTGACGTGGATGCCAAAGCCCAGAAACTGCTCGTTGGTGTGGACAAGAAACTGAATCCCGAGGACATCAAGAAACACCTGTTGGTCCACGCTCCTGGAGACAAGAAAGAGTTGAGTGAGAGGGAGGGCGGGCAGGTGGCAGCGGGGGATCGGGGAAGGCCGACAAGGCACAGGGCGGGGAAAGCAGGGTGGTCTTCCCTGTGTGGGGATCTGCGTGAGGGGAGGCACAGCCCCTCCCTGTCCCAAGGAGGGGAGCAGGGGCCAGACAGGAGGCTGGCTCAGACTGAAGTATGCTGGTAGCATCCCTCACCTCACTGACCCTCTGTCTGGCGCTCTGTGAAGCCTCCAGCTTCATGCCTGACAGCTCCTTTCCGCCTCAGTGGCTGAAGAGTGATGTCCAGGGAGCAGGCTTTACGGAGGGAAGTGAGAGGTTGTCAGGGCAGGCTTTGGGAAGAAGCGCTGTCAGAGAGATTGCTGTGGGGAGGGGGTGGGGGTTGGGACGTGCTGCCAAGCCGGCTCCCTGATTGACTGTCCCCCCTCCCTCCCCCCTCTAGGATTCTGGCCAGTTTTATCTCCGGCCTCTTCAATTTCTATGAGGATCTGTACTTCACCTACCTCGAGATCAACCCCCTTGGTAACTGGCTCTGCTGGGGTGGGCCTGGGCCCAGAGCAGTTATAACAGGGTCGCAGTGCCTGGGGTAAACCTGGCCTTGACGTTCGACACACCAAATCCCCCACTCACAGAGGGCGGCACAGGGTGTGTGTGTGTGTGTAGAGGGATGTCTGGGCTCTTGGGGTGCACTGTCTGGTTTCTGAGCTCTCAGAAGACCATGATAATTCCTCTTTTTAATGTTTTTGTTTTTATTTATTTTTGAGAGAGAGATACACACAGAGTACAAGTGGGGAAGGGGCGGAGAGAGAGGGAGACACAGAACCCACGAAGCAGACTCAGAACCCGATGTGGGGCTCGAATCTGTGAACCACAAGATCATGACCTGAGCCGAAGTCGGACACTCAACAGACTAAGACACCCAGGCGCCCCAATTATTCCTCTTTTTAACCAACTCCAGCTTTCGTTGGTCTTAAATTTTTCTGTGATGGGGAAGTCCTCTGATTTTGACCTGACCCTCCTTAGTGGCTCTTTCTTGCAGAGGGTTAGGCTGTTCTGCCAGGATATCGGCTGCCTGCTTGCCTGCCTGCCTCTTCAAGCCCTTATTTCCTCTTCATGCGCTTGGATCAACTCCCCAGCCCCCTGCCCAGGAGTTGGTCAATCATTGATCCCCAAGGCTGGGAAGACCTTGGTCCAAGCCTCTCAGGCTGTGAGGGAGGCAGGTGGCGTGAGCTGGCTCTGGCCAGGGCTGCTCAGGGCAAAGTCCGGATTCCAGGTTCCAGATTCCGGCTGGGGATGTAGCCCCTCTAATGGACCAGAAGGCCGTTTGCTAACTTAATTTGCTAAATGATCCTGAAGTAAAGGGAAAGTGGATGTCCATTTAATGGGCAGTAAATGACTCATGCTGGCTGGGGGCCCAGTGCACCCAATGGTTTCCTGCTTCCCCTGGCCAACCTCAGGAAACCCACATATGTACACTTGGTGTGGCGTGGGGGTAGGGGCTCTCCTGATAGCAGCCAGTACCTTAACACTTTATGTTTTAAGGGTAGGGCTGTGGATGGGTGAGTGGCTAGATATTTAAGGCATGGAGTGTAGCTTCTCAAAAAATGTTTAAAAATTGCCATGGCAACTAAAACAGACATCCCTGTCATCTTGCCTAGAAGTCAGGGAGGGAGGGAGGGGAGTGGTCTTAAAAAATTTATCTTTCTTTTAATGGGGGAAAAGCTATGTGGAAGGGCCATCCGGTTTCTTGTGGATCTGGGCAGTTGTTAGGTGTGGGTAGGACCCCAGGGAGGAGGTGTGTGGGGAAGCCTGGCCGGGGGGCGGGGGTCATTGGAGGTTGCCACCCCCTCTGCCTGGGGCTGGCATCTGATTGCCTCTGCTTTTCTCACAGTGGTGACCAAAGATGGCGTCTATGTCCTTGACCTGGCGGCCAAGGTAGATGCCACAGCCGACTATGTCTGCAAAGTGAAGTGGGGTGACATAGAGTTCCCTCCTCCCTTCGGGCGGGAGGCTTATCCAGAGGTAAGGCTGGCTGCTCTGGGGAGGAGATGGAGGGTGACGGGGACGTGGGGGAGGGTGACGGATCTCAGAGGAGCATCGGGCCCCCCTCACGCGCTGTTTCTTTGGCAGGAAAGGAAGGTCGAGGACCATTTAATTTTCTGAAAACCCCAAAGGAGGTGGGGGTGGGAGTCAGCCAAGCCTCTGAATCCCAGCCAGAAATCCTTTTAGGCTCCTCTCTCAATCAGCCTCCCTGGGCTCTTAACTTGATTTGTTGATAATTCTGAGTGGATCTTGCTCATCCTGCCAGGAGAAGGTAGTTCTCTTGGCCGCTTGCTGAGAATTTTAATTGCTCTTTCCCACCCCATCATCTGACAGGTCTTCACAGCAGGATTAGGCCTGTGAGTTGTAACCCAGGCCAGTGCAGGAGGCTGGGCTGGGAGAAGGGAACTGTGATGAGCCAGGAAGGCAGACGTTAGGATTGGGGGCTATTTAGAAGCACTGTGACCTAGTGAGACGTGGGGCTTGGGCAGAGGGTCTGGGACCTGAGGTCAGAGAGAAAGGAGTTGGGAAGTGTGTCCCCAGCCAGTGACTGTGGCCACGGGTGGTTTCTGGTCCTTGAGGACATCATCCTGTTTTGTCCCAGGCACGCAGGACCCTGCACAGCCTCTCTCCCTGACCCTCTTAAGACAGTTGAAGACCTCTTCATGTGTCTTCAGGGACAGGGGCAGGATCGCGGGTGCTGGGACCAGGTGGAGAGGGTACCCCCAGGACCCACCTGTTGCTGTCTGGTCCCCAGGAAGCTTACATCGCAGACCTGGATGCCAAAAGTGGGGCGAGCCTGAAGCTGACCTTGCTGAATCCCAAGGGGAGGATCTGGACCATGGTGGCCGGAGGTGGTGCCTCTGTCGTGTACAGGTGACTGACACCTGTGACATCCTGACCTGAGCTGAAATCACAGAGTTAAGACACTCAAGCGACTGAGCCACCCCGGAGCCCCTTGTTTATTTTTTATTTTTTTTTAAATCATTATAGTTAGTGATATGTGCTTCCTACAGAGATACAATAAATACAGAAAAGGGCCCAAAAGTAAACTTCGCTGGGCTGTTTCCCTATCCCTCTTGCTACTAGGTCACCACAGAGAATGTGTTGCTGTGTGTCTTTCTGGCTGTTGTAATGCCTGTATGAGTATTCATGCTCTGACAGCTTATAAGAATACTGGGATCACATTCCATACTCTTTGCTGCAATTAGTGGTTTTTCACTTAAAGCCCCGTAGACATCTGCCCGTTTCTAGGCAATAATCTGCCACGTCCCTTGCATGCCTGCTTGGGCTCTCTGCTAGTTGTGACCATCTTCCTTCTCCAGGCAGGGACTCCTGGGATATGTGACTTTTCTCTGTGTTGGGAGGTGCTTTTTGTTCCTTTTACTTACTGTTGTCGATCAAGGGCCCGCCTGGGGCTGGCAGGGAGCACTGCCTGGGAGAGCCTGATGCAATGCAATTCACCTTCAGGTGTGCCTTCTGTGGCCTTTGAGGGTCTGAGGCCCGAGAGGTTGGTTCCATAGGCCGACTACAGGGCTTTGGGGTATCTGCCTGCGCTCATCGGCACCAGCCTCCCACCTTCAGCCACTGGAGTCCGAAGCTGTACTGACTTCCTTGTCTCCCTGACAGTGATACCATCTGCGACCTAGGGGGTGTCAATGAGCTGGCGAACTACGGCGAGTACTCAGGTGCCCCCAGCGAGCAGCAGACCTATGACTATGCCAAGACTATCCTCTCCCTCATGACCCGGGAGAAGCACCCAGATGGTGAGAGACATGTGCCCCTTCCCCAGGATGGCCCATTGTGCCGCGGTGGGAGCAGGTTTGGGCGAGGAGGCTCTGGGGTTGTGACCCTGCTGCTTTGCGGCCTGGGGTTGGTCATTTAGCTTCTGGACCTCTTTCTCCCGACTGTACAGTGGCAGTGTGGCCTCTGTCAGATGGGGGCTCCGGGGAGGCTAGGAAGCAATATGTACGTAAAGCCCTGTGAGCAGGTATGAGGGAAGAGGCAGCAGTGTGCTCTTACTTACAGACTTCTAGAAACTCAGTTCTCAGTGGTCCACTTCTACACTTACCCTCTGGGCTATGGGATTCCCAGCTTCGCCTTACCATCTGTCCAGGGTTTGGGGCTATGCATACCAGTCCCCCTTCCTTTGAGCCAGTAGAGATTCCTATCAGGGGTATCCAGAAACTAAACTGGGTTTCTCAGTGCCAGCCAAGAATGGCATAGAGGTTCTGTGGGTTTGGATTAACCACCTGCTCAATGGCATGGGTGATGGAGAGCTGAGTTGGTTAAGACTGAATGGACATCAGGAGGGGCCAGCCTGCTCCCCGCCCCACCCAGCCTCTGCACTGATGCCTCCGAACAGTTGGGGGCCCCTTGCTTAAAGAAGAGAGAACTCCCTCTGTTGGATTTCTGGTAGGATATCTGCATCTACTTTTCTAAGCCGTTTTGATCTTCTCTGACTCCAAACACAGGCAAGATCCTCATCATTGGAGGCAGCATTGCCAACTTCACCAATGTGGCTGCCACATTCAAGGTAACCAGCCACAGGCGACCGTGCAGTCTCGGGGGAACATGGGTTTGGGAGAAGCCCAGAAGCAAGGTTTCCGCAAGCAAGGTTTGAGGCAGAAGCAGGTTTTAATGGCTTACCCAGCTGAGTAGGGGCTCTTGTCCCAGGCTCCCTTGTTGGGGACGCAGAAGACACTGGGATGGATTTGGGTCTTCTCCAAAAGGTCAGAATGAGGAAAATGGGTCGATGACCTGGGGGGCTCTTGCTCATCCAGCCGAGGCCTGTCAGCCCGGTCCCTGGGCTTAGGTCACAGGTGTGGGCACACAGGTCCGAGTGTGACTCCTGGTCAGGAAGGGCGACAGAACTCACCTGGCTCGAGAGTCGTCCTCTTCCAAGCAGCCACCTCAGGAGGCTGTTTCTTGTTCTGTACTTTCTGACGGTCAGTGAGTGTCCCTTCTGGTAGCATATGTGTTTTGAGAATGATGCATAAATAAACATCAGACTTGAAAGACTGAGCTCTCAACAAGTGGGGGACCAGACCTCGTATGTCTTTCCTAAAACAAAGTCTCTCTAATTGGTCCTGATTCAACAGATCAATCTGAAACAGGCAAACCTTGGCAGCTTTATTTTAACTTCCGAGCAACCCTATAACAAAGGCGGCCCTGTCGATAAGAGCAGTGATGTCTGGAGCAGGAACTGGGCAGCATGCCTTAGGTGACAGAAATTAGACTTCTGACTCCAGAGCGGCCACACTAGTGCACACCTGTTCATTCTCCCAGATTGTTTCCAGAGTTGACACCCATGGCAAGGGCAGCTCTCCGAAATTGCTGGAAGAAGCTTTAGTAGGACTTTGATGTTTAAGTGGGCTGTGTCTCCATACCTCTGAGAATGCTTGCAGAGGACCCTGGTCCAGATCCCTCCCTCCCCCTGGGCTGCAATAAGAGTTAACAAGAATGACTGGAGACAGCACCCCAGTCATTGGGGGGTGTGACTCCCAGGTACTCCCAACTCTACCTCAGCAGCATCACAAGTGGTTGCGTGTCCTGGGCCTTTGGTTGCTTGTGTGTAGTCCAGTCCTCACGTGTGACGTTCTTGACGACTGGGCTGCCATGCTTCTTCGTGGGAAGCAACCCTAGTTAGGTACAGCTGTGATGCTTGTTCATCATGATTATAAATAACTGACTGCCTTATTTTTAGTCACATGTCTGTCGTCCCTTCCTGCTTCCAGGGCATCGTGAGAGCCATTCGAGATTACCAGGGTCCCCTGAAGGAGCATGAGGTCACGATCTTTGTCCGAAGAGGTGGCCCCAACTATCAGGAGGGCTTGCGGGTGATGGGAGAAGTCGGTAAGATGGTGACCTTTTCTCTACCCGGTGGTCTGTGGTGGCCTGTGTCCCAGGGACTCCTATGAGAGGGTGGGTTGTCAGGCACTTTGGACACGTACTTCTACTTCCAGTCTGCGTGCTTCTCTGATGCAGGGCCCGACCTGAACTTCACAATGGCTCATAAAGCATTTCCATTCAGCTGTTCATTTAATGAAACACCCGCTCTGTGTGGGCTCTGTGCCTAGCACTGGGGTTACAGCTGTTGGGTATACGTGTGACCGACAGCAGCCCTTGTGCTGTTGAGAACATTGACAGTAATGTCAGGTGGCGCTAGGTGCCATGAAGGCACACAAAGCCGAATAAAGAGATAGCATGTGTGGGAGGGCACAGTGCCGGTTTTAATGGGGTGATTGGTGAATGCCCCGCCAAACGGTGACATTTGAGCGGTGACCTGGAGGAGAGGAGGGAGCACTCAGCAGTGTCTGCAGAGGGAAGGGCCAGTCCCAAGGCCCTGGATGGGAGCGTGCTGGTGTGCACGACCAGCAAGCAGGGCCCAGGGGCCGAGGGCAGGCTGTTAGCAGGTAAGGCTGGGAGCCAGTGGGAGCTATGTGGGGCCGGTTCAGGTGCGGGGACCTGGGCTGGCAACCTCTGGAAGACTTTGAGGGAGTGACACAACTTGCTTTTGGGTTAGAAGCATTGTTCTGGGTGGTGCTGGGTGGAACCCGGGCTCAAGGGCAGCAGGGTGGAGACCACTCGGGCAGTGGGAGAGAAGTGGGGAAAGTTGGTTGATTGGTATCAACCAACCGAGAGCCTTGTCCCTCGCTAAGATGAGGGGCTAGAGGGTGGTAGCATCCATTTTGGTTTCCTTCCCCCCTTCTGCAGTTTGAGTATTTCCCGTAGGTTCATGAGACTTCACGTTTAGAGCTTTCCAGAAGCTGAGGATCTCCTCTCAGTCTGGACTAAAATTGTGTCTTGCTAAGTTGACCTCCTGAAGCCTGAGACACTTGAACTTCATGACCCGCAGCTTTGGTCTTGAGTAAAGTGCAGACTTCATTGTTAGGAGCACTTCTGTGGGGAGCAGGGATTCATGTGAAATGTTGGAGGGGCGACAGACGTGTGCCGTGCCCTTTGATTGGAGGGTCAAAAGCTTTCCGTCTTCCTATGCTTGCAGATCTGGTATCCATGGCAAATAGGAACCTTCCTAAATCACCCAAAGAGTTAGGGTTAGGGTTAGGGTTAGTTTTCACTACAGCTGGGTTCCTGCCATGGGCCCAGCCCTCAGGACAGCACGGTGAATGTTAGTAACGGTCCGGTCATTAAACTCACAGAACATTAATTAAATAAACAGTTACTAAAAGAAGATGCTGTCAGACAGGGATGTGTCCAGCGAAGTGGCAGGCGAGGTGGAGGAGGTGGTGGCAGGTGACCAGTGGGCTCTGCACAGAGGACGGAGCCGGGCTGGAGCCCCGTGGAAATGAGCCCGGGAGCTCAGGCACAGAGGCCAGGCTGGGCGGACGCCGAGGTGGAGGGGTGGGAGGGCCAGGGTCTCGCTGCCCACAGCAGGACAGTGCCCGTGGCTGCACTGCAGGGTGTCAGTAAGGCCAGCTCTTGCTCTTCTTATCAGCAGGTGGCCTTTACAAGGATTTGTTTGGTGGTGAAAATATGATGGTTGGTCTGTCCTGGATAATTGGCCTTGTGCTGAAGGCACTAGATGCCAGGCAGGGGCCCTTGCAGAGCCATGGGGACTTGGACACTTATTGGAAGACTTGAATGATGGATTCCTCTCTTTTCTCTCACAGGGAAGACTACTGGGATCCCCATCCATGTCTTTGGAACCGAGACTCACATGACAGCCATTGTGGGCATGGCCCTAGGCCACCGGCCCATCCCCAACCAGCCTCCCACAGCGGCCCACACTGCAAACTTCCTCCTCAATGCCAGTGGGAGTACCTCGGTAGGTGCCCCCTCTTCTCTACCTTAAAGCCTGCCATGTCATCTTTGTTGCCCCCTCCTACCTCCTTCCCATCCAGGACACAGGTGCCCCTCCTCTGTCCCTAGTCACCTGGGGGCATTGGAGAAAGACGGGTTGGTGTCTATATCCCTGCTGCGTTTTTTTCCTGCCCAGTCAAGGCAATGTAATGGAAAGTCCACCAGGTTTTATTATTTTATTTTAGTTTTTTAGGTAAGCTCTTTACCCAACTTGGGACTTGAACTCACAACCCTGAGATCAAGAGTTGCATGGTCCACAGTTTAACTAAGCCAGGTGCCCTAAGACCAGGGGGTTTTAAATCAAAATGAGTTCAAATCCTGTTGAGGGAGAAACCTTGGCAGATGTCTTACTCTCTCAGAACCTCAGTCTGCTTATCTGTGACATGGGATAATACTAATTCCTTCCTCAAGAGGGTTGTTAGAGTGGTACTTTTGGAGGCACTTAGTAGAGGATAGTGCTGTAGGTGATTCTTGTTACCTGATTTCTTTGGGGCCTTAAGGACCCAAAGCTTAAGGACTAATAGTTCTTTTCCCCAGTTGCTACCTGTGACTCTTTATCTTTTCTCTGCATCCCATCCCAGACTCCAGCCCCCAGTAGGACGGCATCTTTTTCTGAGTCCAGGGCTGATGAGGTGGCACCTGCAAAGAAGGCCAAGCCTGCCATGCCACAAGGTACGTGTCAGCCAGCAGGTCCAGGCACCCTCTGTCTGTCTGTCCTTTTCAGGCCCTGCCGGCCCACTGGAACATGGTTTGGGCTGTGCTATAAGACCGTGCATGGCACATGGGCCAAATGGACACAAGGACCTGAAGAGTCAAGCCTTCCTGAGCCTTCCCTTGGGCTCCCTATGCTGTGCCTGGGTTGCCTTGCTCCCCACTGTCTTCCCCTCTGCCCCCTTACTTCCTGTGGGGATGTGTGAGACGGGTGGGGAAGCTGCAGAGGAGACAGGGCGACTGAAATACCTGGGGGTGGCAAGGTCTGCCAGACTCCCTTCCTCTCCTCCCCTCCCCCCCCCTCCCCTCCCCTCCCCTCCCCTCTTCCCTCTTCCCTTTTCCCTTTTCCCTTTTCCCTTCCCCTTTTCCCCTCCCTTCCCTTCCCCTTCCCCCTTCCCTTTCCCTTTCCCTTCCCTCTTTTTTTTAATGTTTATTTTTGAGAGAGAGAGACCACATGAGTGGAGCAGGGGCAGAGAAAGAGAGAGACACAGAATCTGAGGCAGGCTCCAGGCTCTGAGCTGTCAGCACAGATCCCAATGTTGGGCTTGAATGCATGAACCATGAGATCACGACCTGAACTGAAGTCAGACACTTGACCTGCTGAGCCATGCAGGTGCCCCTCTCAGACTCCACTTCTAAGTGGAGATCAGGAGCCAGTACAGCAGAGCAGGCGCCCGCACAGCAGTTCCTGCCTGCCCAACCCTGTGGGGCTCCTACAACGACCCCCTTCCTGTAAGCTTTTCCTGTAAGAGCACACGCCATTTACCTGCCCATCTGCAGTTTGCCTCCTCTGTCTGTCCGTCCTCTGGTTCATCAGATGCGACCCCTACCACCACCCAGCCCTTGCAACCAGTGTTAGATAGCCTGTGCCAGTCAGCACTGGGCTAATGCAGCCCCTTCCCAGTCCAGGCAGTCTGCACTTGAGGCATTTTGGGAAATTGTTTCACTGGCTTCCAGGCACTCAAGATTGTACACTATTTCCCTGCAGTCCCCAAACCAGCAGCTTTGTCCACAGAAGGACAGGTCCAGCCCTACGATAACCTGATCGTCGTACTGTGCTTCATGGGGTCCAGACGGGATTGGCGTTATAAGGGGGGGATGGGGCCGGCTGTCCCTCCCCTCGGCTTGGGGGCTTTTGGTGTCCCTTCAAGTCTTCTCGCTCCTTCTGCCCCCCTCTCTGCCCCTTTGGCCCTTTGCCCTTTCTTCTGCTGTGCTGATCAGCACGCTCTGCTCTTCTGTTGGCTTCACTCCTGTTTATTGTGGAATAGATGAGACTTACCTAGTGAGGGCGTCAGCCCTATGAGGCGTGTCCTTGGGACCTTTCCCTCTTCCCACCCTCTCCCTTTAAAGCCTTCAGCCACCAGTGGGCGATTCAGTTACTTTGGTCATTTTCTTTGACAGATTCAGTCCCAAGTCCAAGATCCCTGCAAGGTAGGATGCCCCTGCCCCGCTCCAGCTCTGTGTGTGGCTTTGTTAGCGGGTTATAGTCTTACTGTATGCTTTGTCCCCCACCCCCCCACGAGTCCTAGTCCTTGGTCTCCCTCGCCTTCCCACCCCTGCCTGGTCACTCCCACCCCCACTCAGTGCTCTTCTGGCCGGCTGTCTCTGGCTCTACACTCAGGATAGGACATGGCAGGGAGCGCAGAAGCAAGAGCCAGGCCCAGTGCCTTGGAGAGTGGGGGTGGCGCCTACTGAAGAGGGAGGGGTGTCCCAAGAAGGAGGGAGCCAGGGACGCTGAAGTGGGGTGGGGTGGCAACATCGGGGCACAGAAGGCAGCCTCAGCCCTCCCGATTCCCATCTGGGTCTCACGGTCTCTTCTTCCTTTTCCCACCGAGCCTCACCACTGCCCGCTGCATCCCTGAGCTCTCAGTGCCAGCCACGGGTTCAGATTTCTCTGAGTTTTGGTGGAAGACAGGCTGAACAAGGAGGGAAGTAGAAGCCTGGACGGCTGTCCAATTAATCTGTACAAGGGATCTGGGTTTGGTCTGGTGAATGAGGTCACTGCTTACGAGGGACATTTCCAGTGCTCACTCACACATTCACTCAAACACACACGCGTCTATTGACTAAAGTGAATGGATTCGTTGCTTCAAAGCATTGGGGCTTCTGCTTGACTTTTTGACATTCACAGCTATGAGAGATTTTGCCCCCGGGGGATAGGGAAAAACTTCTGATGATGACCTTTGATCCCTCGCTAAGGGGAGGGGAAGGGCACCTAGGCTAGGGTCAGGTATTCCCTGGAAAGGCCAGGAATGCAGTCCTCTGACCATATGCCTTTAATCCTTCTTTCCCAGTCTCTGGTGAGATCCTTTGTTACCTGAATGACCTTGGCCCTGTGCCGGGAGAACAGGGATCTCCTCCAGTTCTGTGAGCTCTTCCATCTAAGGGGTGGGCTTATCTTACTGTTAGTTCCTGAGCCAGACTGCGGAGGGAGAGGATGGATAGTGCAGCTTGTAGGGGAGCTGGTGGGAGCGTTAGTCCTACAGCAGGGGTTCTCTGGGGCCCTTGCTGCTGGTGAGCTGGGGATGACAACCTTCCCTGTGCTCTAATTCTGCATCTTTCATGCTGGAGGTACAGTTGGTCTTGGAGAGATTCCAGGTTTTGTCCCCTTTGTATAGTCTCTTGGGTAGACAGATGTGTGTATGCGTGCTTGGTCACACTCTGACTTGGGTCCGTCTAGGCCTCCCCCTTCCCGAGGGTGGGGAGTGGCTGGGCCACCCTGGTTTATATCCCCCTTCCTCCCTTGCACAGTTGAGCTGCATCTTAAATTAGTGTATAATCTGGCTCTGATGCTAGATGACAGGATCTCTATCACTTGGCATCTCCAAGCTTCAGGTTCCTGGGACTGGGAGGTGAGGGAACCGGATTAGGTGACTTCCTTTGTTCCGTGATCCCAAGTCTCATGAGAACCCAGATGGGTCCGGTGACAGTAAGTCCCAGGTATTTGGAACAGCAGGAGCTTTCTGTTCTTAGAAGCTTACAGCTGGGAGGGAAGAAGCAAGCCTGCGTAGGGATGAGAACCCTACATACCTTGGGAGACTGATCTCAAATTTATTTAATCAGACCTTGAACCTGATTAGCAAAGCCTGCACTAGTACACTAGGTTAATTAATACCAGATGGCCATGGAGCTCAGTGCGTTGATTTCCCTGGGGGAGCTGGGAACCTCACTGGGGGGCTACTTTCTTCCAGCAGGACTTGCAGAGAAGGGAGAGTCAGGTCACCTGCTTGCAGGGTGATGAAGGAACCTTTCCCTTCAGGCCGTGGGAGCATTTCTGACCCCTTTCTCTCCCCTTCTTTTTTGCCTTTTCTTCCTGCCTAGCAGGACCAGCCAAGAGCATTGTTCAGATCAGAAAGGGCCAGAGGGAGGAGGGCAGGAGGGATAGCGCAGAGAAGGTGGGAAGGTGCTAAGAAGCCAGTGTGCTTAGACCAGGATCTCAGGTAGACATGAGGCCATACCCAGCTTCTACTTTGGACCTACATGACCTAGAATCATGAGGATTTGGATCCTGACCCGAGCTGGTTTATGTCCAGATTTAGAGCTGGTGATTGTTGGGTTGTTTAAAATCCTGCGGCCACTAGAATTGGGGAGCTTATTGTTTTTTTTCTCAGTGACTTTTAAACTAATTTACCAAGTCTTCAGTTGCACGTAAGCAAAATGCTGATTATACTCTTTTCCTGTGAAGGTGAGCAGGACCTGTGGAGCCTCTCTGCCTGTGGGCCTTTTCTCTGCGTGGGAGTCCTTTCTGTGTTCATTGCTAGCTCTTTACCGGCCAGGCAGGTCCCCTTAGCTCTCTCTGTCACCTCTTTCCAGAGAAAATGAGGCACCTCTCCCTCAGGTTCTCAGAACCCCATTCTCTTGACGTTCCTCTGCTGTGGTGATGAGCCCCCTCCCCGGACCTGGGCATGGAGGGGTATGGCAGCCCCTGTGGGTTGCCTGGGGGTGTGTGTTCTGGGTGCACTCGCTGTGTCTTTGCCCACCAGGGAAGAGTGCCACCCTCTTCAGCCGCCACACAAAGGCCATTGTGTGGGGCATGCAGACCCGGGCCGTACAAGGCATGCTGGACTTTGACTACGTCTGCTCCCGAGATGAGCCCTCCGTGGCCGCCATGGTGTATCCTTTCACGTGAGTCCCCCCCAGCCGGAAGCTAGAGGTGGCTGCCAAGTACGATTTCCTCATCTCCTCACCCTCACCAAGACACAGCTGGGGGAAGCCCGCAAGATTATTCCCTTGCCAGACCGGGGCGATCCATATTCCTGGGGGATCTTTTCCCCAGAGGTTGGAACTCTTTGAAGGCAGAGCCCCTCTGTCTTTCCCCCTTCTAGATGAAGTTCCTCCCTTGGCTTCCCCCCCAGCCCTGACAGTTTGAGGGTGTCCTGACCCCTCCTCCTCCTCTCTCACAGCGGGGACCACAAGCAGAAGTTTTACTGGGGTCACAAGGAGATCCTGATCCCTGTCTTCAAGAACATGGCTGATGCCATGAAGAAACACCCAGAAGTAGACGTGTTGATTAACTTTGCCTCTCTCCGCTCAGCCTATGACAGTACCATCGAGACCATGAATTATGCACAGGTAGATCACCAAGCCCTGGGGTGGGGAAGCAGGGAAAGCCCTTGAACAGTGTCTGCCGGCACCGCTGCCTGGAGTAAAGGGCTGGGCACTCGGGACTGGCAGGCGATTAAAAGTGGTTGGATACACTTGATCTTCCGAAGGTAGGGTGGTAACCGAGGGCGGGCAAGCTGGACAAGGCTGCTTACCTAGGCTAACAGAATCCGTTCAAGACCATCTACTCCTACCAGAGCCTCCCTATGCTGCTAGAGCTGGCTCTGACAACAGAACCAAAAGCAGTTTCTTAGGAAGTCATTACATACTTGTTACAGAGAAAACTTAAGTCCTGTAATTCATTTTTTTCAGTTACTCTTTCTAGATCAATAATTATTTATTGGCAACATCGGTTTTGCTTTATCAGGCCTTGTGGTGAGCATCTTAGATGAACATTTGCATGGATCTCCCCAGCACAAATGTCTATAAACTAGTCAGACTGCTGCATCAGAACGTACAGATTTGAAAGCCTTTGTTTGATCCATCCTGCCCAGGTGCCCTCCAGAAAAACTGTCTGGACATAAACTCCATACTAGTCCAAGAATGCCTGCTTCCCCCGTACCCTGGCTGACACTTGAATGTCTGTATTATAAAAACACTTATTTGACAAGTGATAGGCATTCTACCTAATTTGCATATCTTTGATCATTAAGATGAGCTTTTAAAAACATTTGCTGACCGTTTATATTTTATAACTTGCTCTCCCTTCTTTTTTTTCTGTTGAGGTTTTTTTTTGTGTTACTGATTTGTACGTGTCTTTATAGATTAAGATATTGATTCTGTTCAAAATTATTGTCTGATCCCAGACTGGCCTAGTTCGGCTTACGACTGGAGAATGTAAACTTGCATTGCCATCTCAGAAGCAAAAACAAAAGCACACCTGCTGAAAATAAGCTGTTTTTTTTTTTATTCTCGAGCAAAAGTTAACAGACTAAAGCCTAAGGGTCATACTTAGGCCTCTGTGTGTTTTTATAAGTAAAGTTTTATTGGAACACAGCCATATTTCACTCATTTACATATTGTCCCTGGCTGCCTTCATGCTACACAGGCAAAGTTTGGTAGTTACTGCAGAGATCACGTGACCAATGAAGCCAGAAAAAGTTTGCTAGTTCTGAGAGCCAAATAGAGATAGTTCTCAATCTTTTCTGCCCAACTCTCCCACCCTCCACCTTGGCTTTCTCCCCCAACCCAGGCTCTGGTCTGAGTGTGGAAACAGCTCATGTCCCATGCTGCCCTGGGACATAGAGTCAGAGACTCAGAGGGTATAGTGGAGAAAGCTATAGATACTTGCTTAATGAGCAGGCGTCAGGACAGGTGGGGAACAGGTGGGTCTGAGCCTTGAGGGTTTTGGATGGGAGAGAATATAGCCACTTTGATGGCTGGGGGTTTTCAGAAACATTTGCTCCTGCTTGGTTACTGAGTTGCTATGGTATTAACCAATGGAGATTGGTTTCGGGTGTCTACGCCTGTCTTTTTGGAAGAGGATTGGAGTGGGGAGGCTGGGAACAGAGGCCTGTGGGAGGAAGGGGTTGCATACTATTAACATTGCTTCATTCTTAGAGTCTGGAAGGGGGCATAGACGGTTGGTCCTGTATAGGTTGTTGCCTCGTTGCTTCATCTAAGGCACAGAGTTAACAGGAAGGGACTGTTCTTTAGATCCGGACCATTGCCATCATAGCTGAAGGCATCCCTGAGGCCCTCACAAGGAAGCTGATCAAGAAGGCAGACCAGAAGGGAGTGACCATCATTGGACCTGCCACTGTGAGTGTCCTTTTCTGGAAACCTATTTTGTTTTGTTTTATATTTATTTTATTTTATATTTTTTAATTTATTTTTTAAATTTTATTTGTATTAAAAAAATTTTTTTTTACGTTTATTTTTGAGAGAGACAGAGTGCAAGCTGGGGAGGGGCAGAGAGAGAGGTAGACAGAATCTGAAGCAGGCTCCAGGCTCTGAGCTCTCAGTGTTAGGACAGAGTTGGATGCGTGGCTCAAACCCATGAATCGTGAGACCATGACCAGAGCCAAAGTCAGATACTTAACAGACTGAGCCACTCAGGCCACCCTATTTTGTTTTTAATTTTTAATGTTTATTTATTTTTGAGAGAGAAGCACAGTGTGAATGGGGGAGGAGCCGAGAGAGAAACACACAGACTCTGAAGCAGGCTCCAGGCTCCCAGCTGTCAGCCCAGAGCCTGCGCGGGGCTCAGACTCATGAACTATGAGATCATGACCTGAGGTGAAATCAGACATTTAACCGGCTGAGCCACCCAGGTGACCCAAGTCTTTTAAGTTCAAGGCTATCTTACAAAGTTCTGGGCCCACAGAAAGCTAAGTTGATGACTTCTGTTTCCCTCTTAAGTTGAAAAGATTCAGAGAGTACCTATTGAAAATGCGTATCTACTTCAAAGTGCTTTCTCACCAGGCCATGGCACTTTTATAGTTTTAAGGGACTAAATGGGAGATTTTCTGTGTTTGTCCACCTTCACACAGAGTGATCTTTGATTATTTTTTTAATCATAAACCAAAGAAAAATCTATGGGTTTTATTTGCCGAAAGGTCTTCAACATAGAAATTGCTCTGTGACTATTTTGTTGTTGTTTTTACTTAGTGGTTGAGTTAAAAATTTTGTCCAAAGCTAAGATTTTTAAATGGGGCAAGCGGCCTTCCATTTTAGAGGCAGGGGCTGGTTTTGAGCAAAGGCACACACCTGTGTGTCATAGTCTAATGGGTGCTGTCACCCTTTTAGAGCCAAGGCAACTTAACCCTGAGTATACATATCTGAATGTGCAGCAGTAAGCCGCATTTTACAAGTAAGGTTCTCGTTTATTCTGCATAATGTCTCTTGTGGGAGAGACGAGATTCGTAAGCCGGAAACCCAGTGTGTAGGTGTTAACTCTTGTAACGATTTCTCCCCGTCCTGACCAGAGAGGGTTAAGCAGGCAGTATTGGGCTTAGGGACGCTCCCGAGCTCTGTGGGACCAATCAAGAGCTTCCCCTTCCTCCCTGACTGCTGTTTCTGGCCTTGCAGGTTGGGGGCATCAAGCCTGGGTGCTTTAAGATTGGGAACACAGGTGGGATGCTGGACAACATCCTGGCCTCCAAGCTGTACCGCCCTGGCAGCGTGGCCTACGTCTCACGTTCTGGGGGCATGTCCAACGAGCTCAACAACATCATCTCTCGGACCACGGATGGCGTCTATGAGGGTGTGGCCATTGGTGGGGACAGGTGAGCAGCTGGGCCAAGGTGGGCCTCTCACACTTGGGAGAGGCAGGCCGGAAGATGGAGCAGTGGGATCCTCTAACCTCTGCTCGCTGCCACTGAGTTCAATCCGTGAAACGGGCCATCTCTACCCTGTCTCAGGACTGACATGGGCATAGTATCAGAAGAAAACAGGAAAAGGTGTTTTTCAAAGGTATTTGGGCTTTGGGGGTAATTCTGTTTGCTGTCTCGGAGTTGTGGCCATAGGGAGGCAGCAGAGTGCGGGGGTTGGCAGGACTAATTCTGAAATCAGACAGGTGGGGTTCGAATCCCAGTGTCTCTTTTTACCAGGTAGGCATTCTGGGCAGGTCCCTTACCTTCCCTGGAGATCTCTGATCCTTATAGATCACGTGGATAAACTAATAGCACCCGCCTCATGGAGTTGTCGAGAGGATTACATGAGGTCATATTTCTAGAAGGTGGCTAATGCAGGGGCTGGCACTTAGCAAGTACTCAGCAGGTGTTAACTGTAGTCTGTAATAGTGAAAGGAAGAACTGTTTCTTTACTCTCTACCTTGACCCCACTCACACTCTGGTTACTAAATGTTGAGATTCTGTTCCCCATACCAAGCAGTTCTCCAATTCTCTGTGGATACCAGCTGGGTGTCCTCCAGTTTATTTCAGTTCTGATTGTATCTACCTGGAGTTAGCACCAGATCCCACAGGTGAAGGGCCCAGTCCCACAAGACTGCCCCCACTTCAGATGCTAATCATAAGTCTGAGCTTCTGGTATTCCTGAGCAACTGGCTATACATTGAGGGTCCCCGCAACCCCCCCTCCCTTCTTGGGTTGGTAATTTGCTAGAACAGCCAGATGGAAGAATTGCATAGGGCAAGTTATAGGGGGCAGCACATGGAGCTTCCATGCCCCCTCTGGGCATGCCACTCTCCTAGCACTGTGATGTATTCACCAGCCCACAGGGTTTCCAAACCCCTTTCTTTAGGTAATTTTATGGAGACTTCATCATGTAGGCATGATGGATTATTAATTCAATCTCTAGCCCTTCTCCCTTCCCCATAGAGTGGTGAGTAGGGGCAAAAATTCCAGGACTCTAGTCATATCTTGGTCTTCTAAAACATTTTTTTTTTTTTTTTATTTTTTTTTTTTTTTTTTTGAGAGAGAGAGAGAGAGAGACAGCGTGAGCAGGGGAGGGTCAGAGAGAGAGGGAGTCACAGACTGAAACAGGCTCCAGGCTCTGAGCTGGCAGTCAGCACAGAGCCCGACGCGGGGCTCGAACCCACCAACCGCGAGATCATGACCTAAGCGAAAGTCGGACGCTCAACCGACTAAGCCACCCAGGCGCCCCTTCTAAAACATTTTTTAATGTTCATTCATTTTTGAGAAAGAGAAAAGAGAGAAAAAGAATGGGTGAGGGGCAGAGAGAGAGAGAGAGAGACCCACCAAATCCAAAACAGGCTTCAGGCTCTGAGCTGTCAGTGTGGAGCCTAATGCAGGGCTGAAACCTGAGATCATGATTGAGCGTCAGACGCTTAATTGACGGAACCACCCAAGGCGCCTCACGGCTTGGTCTTCTAGAGACCAGCCCCCATCCAGGAGCTCTGCAGGCACCTACCAAGTTGCCTTATAATAACAAGACACTCCTGTCACCCAGGAAATTCCAGCAGATTCAGGAGCTCTCTGTAGCACCCTGGTCACTCAGAAGATACGATGGTTTTAGGAGCTCTGCATCAGGAACTGGGGGGCCATAGACCTAGTAGACATTTCTTATTATCTCACGAAGAGCATACTCATTGTTTCTGTTAGTGGGAACAATAATAGTAACCAGTAGGTCATCGATAGGGTATTTTATTGTGTATAAGTAATGCCTAGTACTTAATATCATGGCATGTGTTAGCCATTGCTTTTTTTTTTTAACATTTATTTTAGTTTTGAGAGAGCGATAGAGAGCATGAGTGGGGGAGGGACAGAGAGAGACAGAGAGAGAGAATCCTAAGAAGGCTTCATGCTGTAATGCAGAACCCAACATGGGGCTCCAACTCACGAACCTGTGAGATCATGATCTGAGCTAAGATCAAGAGTCGGACGCTTAACCCACTGAGCCACCCAGGTGTGCGAGCCATTGCTGTTTATTATTACCACTGCTGCTGTTTGCCTCAACCAGACGCTGTCGGGAGAGCCGGTTACGGCTATGGCCTGGGGGACCCTTGTCCCTGGTGCTCTCTGACAATGGGCTCCGGCTCAAATAATAAGTCTGGGCAGTTACCCTCTCCTCTTGGGATTTAAAATGCTCTTGAAGGGGTGCCTAGGTGGCTCAGTCCGTTGCATGTCTGACGTTGGCTCAAGTCATGATATCATAGTTCGTGAGTTCAAGCCCCACATCAGGCTTTGTGCTGACATCTCAGAGCCTGGAGCCTGCTTTGGATTCTGTGTCTCCCCCTCTGTCCCTCCTCTGCTCATGCTCTGATTCTCTCTCAAAAAGGAAACAAACATTTTAAAAAATAAATAAATAAAAATTAAAAAAATAAAATGCTCTTGAAGATCTGCAGAGAGGCATCCTTGGCCTTAAACAATCGTTTTATAAACTGTGACAGGAGAAAATAAAAAAATATAGAGGACCTTCAAACAACACGGGTTTGAACTGCACAGGTCTGCTTCTATCCAGATTTTCAAAAATAAATACAGTACAGTACAATAAATGTATTTTCTATATGGTTTTGTTAATATTTTCTTTAGCTTCCTTTAGTGTAAGAATACAGTATATAATGCACATAACACAAAATACATGTTAATCAACTGTTTATGTAGTCAGTAAAGCTTCTAGTTAAGAATAGGCTATTAGAGGGAGCCTAGGTAGGTCAGTCAGTTAAGCGCCTCAGGTCATGGTCTCATGATCTGAGCTCATCTGACCTCAGCTCAGGTCATGATCTCATGGTTCATGGGTTTGGGCCCTGTGTCGGACTCTGTGCTGACAGCTCAGAGCCTGGAGCCTGCCTCAGATTCTGTGTCTCCCTCTCTCTGCCCCTTCCCCTCTCGCACTCTGTCTCTTTCTCTCTCAAAAATAAATAAATGTCTTAAAAAAAAAAAAAAAAGAATAGGCTATTAGTAGTTAAGTTTTTGGGGAGTCAAAAGATATACTTGGATTTTCCGCTGCATGTGGTGGGGGGTTAGCGTTCCTAACGCCCATATTGCTCAAGGGTCAATTATGTATATAGACCTATGTATATAGACCTAGCAATAGCCTGCCAATCCTGGGACATCAGTTGGCAGACTGTATTATTATCTATTGCTGTGTTAAAAAAAAAAATCATGCAAGGGCGCCTGGGTGGCTTAGTCGGTTAAGCGTCCGACTTTCGCTTAGGTCATGATCTCGCGGTTCGTGGGTTCGAGTCCCGCGTCGGGCTCTGTGCTGACTGCCAGCTCAGAGCCTGGAGCCTGTTTCAGTCTGTGACTCCCTCTCTCTCTGACCCTCCCCTGCTCACGCTGTCTCTCTCTCTCTCTCTCCTGGAAATAGATAAAACATTAAAAAAAAAATCATGCAAACCAGTGGCTTCAAACTATAATAAAATATTTGTGGGATACCTGGATGGCTCAGTTGGTTGAGCGTCTGACTCTTAATCTCCGCTCAGGTCATGATCCCAGGGTCAAGGGATCAAGTCCCTCTTTCTCTCTCTGGAATGAAAATTTAGAACAACAATAAGAAAACCCCACCTTTGTCCTTACGGTTTCTGTGGTCAGGACTCTGGGCAGCTCAAGTGGGCAGTTCCGGCTTACGGGAGGGGTGGCTTGCAGTGGAGTGTGAGGTGTCAGCAATGCTGCAGGTGGGCCTGAGGCTGGATGTGGCTCATGCACAGGGCTCACAAGGTGGCTGTCCTCTGTGGGCTTCTCCATAGGCTGCTTAATGTCCTCAGGACACAATGGCCGGCATCGCCCTGAGAGAGCAAGTCAAGACAGAGCGCCAGACAGAAGCAAATTTTTTTATAACCCCGCCATGGAAGTCACTGTCCTCAAATCGCTCCTGCCACACCTTGTTTATTTTATTTATTTACTTTTAAACTTTATTTTTTATTATTATTATTTTTTTATTTCTGAGAGACAGAGAGAGAGAGAGAGAGTGAGCAGGGGAGGGTCAGAGAGAGAGGGAGACACAGAATCTGAAACAGGCTCCAGGCTCTGAGCTAGCTGTCAGCACAGAGCCCGATGTGGGGCTCAAACCCACGAACCATGAGATCATGACCTCAGCTGAAGTCGGCCGCTCAACTGACTGAGCCACCCAGGCACCCCACATCTTGTTTTTTGTTTTTTTGTTTTTTTGTTTGTTTCTTTTATGTTTTATTTATTGCTGAGAGAGAGAGAAAGAGAGACAGTGTGAGCAGGGGATGGTCAGAGAGAGAGAGATACAGAATCTGAAATAGGCTCCAGGCTCTGAGCTGTCAGCACAGAGCCCGACGCTGGGCTTGAACCCATGAACAGTGAGATCATGACCTGAGCTGAAGTCGGACGCTTAACCGACTGAGCCACCCAGGCGCCCCCACATCTTGTTTATTAGAAGCATTAAGTCTGACCCATATTCAAGAGAGGCACAAGGTTCTACCTTGTTAAAAGAACTTGCCGCCATATCTTATTTATTTATTGTTTTAGTGCAAACATGTGAGCAGGAGAGAGGGACAGAGGGGGAGAGGGAGAGAGAGAATCTTAAGCAGTCTTCACACTCAGCTCAGATCCTGATGTGGGACTCGACCCTGGGACTGCCACCTGAGCCGAAATCAAGGGTCAGATGCTCAACCTACTGAGCCCCCCAGGGGCCCCGCAGCCATATTTTAAAGCCCCCCCAAATGTGCTCCAGGCGTCTCTTAGTGCCAAGCAAACCTCCGTTCCCCTCCTTCTCTTCCCTTGTGCCTCGTTTACTTACCACCCCGCCCCCATTGTTCTTGAGGCATCTCTTGGCCTTCCCTGGACACCATGCTCACGAAGAACCCCAGAGCATTCCTGGGGCTAGCATGCATCCCACACGTGTACACACGCCTCCCCAAGCCCCCTGACCCCGTGTGTCCTCTCTGCCCTCACCAGGTACCCAGGCTCAACGTTCATGGATCATGTGCTCCGTTACCAGGACACACCAGGCGTCAAAATGATTGTGGTGCTTGGAGAGGTGAGTTTTGGGTTTTTTTTGAGAGAGAGAGAGAGAGAGAGAGATCATGTGGGGGGAGGGGCAGAGGGAAAGAGAACCCTAAGCAGGCTCCACACCCAGCATGGAGCTCAGCATGGAGCTTGACCCCATGACCCTGGGATCATGGCCTGAACCACCCAGTTCCCCCTCTTTTGTTTGTTTGTTTGTTTTTAATTTTGTTTTTAATTTATTTTTGAGAGAGAGAGCACATGAGCATGCAGGGGAGGGACAGAGAAGGAAAGAGACAGAGAATCTGAAGCAGGCTCCATGCTGTGAGGACAGCCCGACCCGGGGCCCAAACTCACGACTGTGAGATCACAACCTGAGCCGAAACCAAGAGTCACCCAGGCACCCCTGCTTATATATAAGTTAAAGTGACCGTCCCTGGTATTCGTGTTCCCTACCTACCCTCTGGGGCTTAGAAGTTGTCACTGTTAACACTGCTATGTTTTCTCCTGAAAAAGTCCTTGCCTCTTGGTGTCACAAGACATTTTAGTGCCAATAAAGCTTTTGGCTGGCCTTGGTCTCTTGGGAAGTGCATAGCTAGAGTAAGAAGTGTACTTTTTTTTTTGTTTTGTTTTCTTATGTTTGTTTGTTTTTGAGAGAGAGGGAGAGAGAGAGAGATGGAGCACCCTGGGAGGAGGCGCAGAGAGAGAGGGAGACACAGAATCTGAAGCAGCCTCCAGGCTCTGAGCTGTCAGCACAGAGCCTGACACGGGGCTTAAACTTGTGACCTGCGAGACCTGAACCACCTGAGTCGAATGCTTAACCGACTGAGCCACCCAGGTGTCCCGGAAGTGCACGTTTTTAGTTTGGGAAAGTCCTAGAAGCCCTGTTCTTGCCTGTACCTCTGAGCAGGTCAGATCTGATCAGATTAGATCCTGGTTAGATCAGGGATCAGGGACTCCCAGGGGAGTTCCAGGGAATCCAGAGGGTTCCCAGTGCCCTTTTACAACTCTTCCTTGCACACCATCTCAATTTTCCAGCCTGCTGTTTGACCAAAGCCAGTGTCTTCGTTTTCTAGCCAAGCTGACGGTCAGGACTCTTGGTGCCTCTGAGCCCTGCCTGATTTGGGACAGATTTTCCCGCTGCGGTGCTGCCCACGGCAAGTCTGGATGGGTTTCACTAACTAAGGGCTCTTTCTTGTTCCTTGGCAGATCGGGGGCACTGAGGAATATAAGATCTGCCGGGGCATCAAGGAGGGCCGCATCACCAAGCCTGTGGTCTGCTGGTGCATTGGGACCTGTGCCACCATGTTCTCCTCTGAGGTATGGCTGGGACAGGTCACTCCTGGACAGGAAGGCCAAAGGGGGCATTCGAGGTGAACCGTGTAGTTCTCATAAAGCAGCTGGTTCCTCCGATGAACCTGTACTACTTGCCTGGTTACCACAAGGTCTGGTCAGGGTCTTGCTCTCTAGGAGGTTAAATCCAGTTCAGGGAGGCGGCCAGTTCTGGGTCCCTGCTTGGTGCAGGGCACACTTCTGTCTGGAGGAGTGGAGATGGCTTCACAGGGAAGATCACGCTTATACTGAGAAGGAGTTTGCTGAGCGAGAGGGACGTGGAGGAGGGAGAGCACGCACCCCAGATGCATTGCTGGGGCGGGGAGCCAGGAGAGGCTGGAGGGCAAGCCGGGTTTGTTCTGGATGGTTCTGGATGCGTTAACATGAGGCTGCACCGGAAAGTGCCCAGAGGCATATAGTAAGTGCAGCTCACTGGCGCCCAGTATAAGCGCTTCCTGGCTACCTGGCACCTGTTGAGTGTGGCAGCCAGGCCGCAGCCCCAGTACTCCAGCTCCCAGGCCCCTCTGTCTTGAACGTGGCCCATCTGGTGATGACAAAACTGAGGAGACCAACACTCGTCACTGATCAGCGATCAATAGTGGGGTAGGCTCTTAGGCTCTTGAGTGTGAAGCCCTATGTGCTGGGTGCAGATGAAGGTAACGGCTGGCCAGAAGGCTTCCTGAAACAGTGATAGTCCCTACACCGGAGCCCTCCCCCCTCCCCGCCAGTAAGCCTGCGACCCTGTTCTTTCTCCCTGGAATGCCTGCCTTCCCCTGAGATTCCGTACCCGCATCACAGTGGCAATATTGGTGCATTTGCAAAACGCACCCCTCCTTCGAACCAGCAGTTCCGTTCCTGCAGATTTATCATAGGGCTCTGTGTGCAAAAATATTGCCATGTGCGTGCAATGATACTCGCCATGTTGTAATGGCAGGCTGGTGCTGGCCGGGAGGGGATATGTCATCATCGCGAAGCCATATGATAGAAAACCGGGCAGGCAGGAGGAGAATGAGGTCAATCTTGATATGTTAATGTAGAAAGACTACGTTACACAAACTAATGAAAGAGCAGGATGCAGTAAATGGTTATAATGTGATTTTGTTCATTAATGGTGCGAGTATTTTTTTTTTTCCAAGTAAATAAGAGGAAATGGGGAGGTCATGGAATCACGCCCATCCTTCAGACATGACCTCTACTTTCACAGGTTAGAATCAGCTCTCAGTGGATCTGTGTGACTAGGGCAGGTCATTTGGCCTCTCCGTGCCTTAGTTTCTTGAGCTATAAAATGGGGTTGATTCTGGATTGTTGTGTGACTCTCGTAAGAAAGTAATTGAAAAGGTCTGGCACATACAGGTCTTAACAGATGCTCATTCCCATTCTTTAATTCACCTGTTCCATGAAGCTCTTCCTGATTCTTCTTGACTGTTCTCTCCACCTCAGCAGCCAAAAATAATTCTTCCCTCCCCCTGCATTGTTTCTCTTAACCAGCTCTCCATTACTAGCCCTCCACCTCCGTACCCCTACTATGCTGAGGACACCCCCCCAAGAGGTCAAGGACTTCACTCTTGTGTTTCTGGCTGGGCACCCCTCATCACCCCAGGGATAGGACAGGCCCTCAAGGTGTTTTATTTTGTCTTTGAATTAAATGTTTTTAAATGTACTTATTTGTTTTAAGAGACAGAGAGAGTGCAAATACAAG
Source organism: Hyaena hyaena (assembly GCF_003009895.1). Taxonomy (NCBI): domain Eukaryota; kingdom Metazoa; phylum Chordata; class Mammalia; order Carnivora; family Hyaenidae; genus Hyaena; species Hyaena hyaena. The sequence goes on along the minus strand of NW_024081220.1, from coordinate 513,524 downwards.
CTGGGGAGGGGAAGAGAGAGAATCCCAAGCAGGCTCTGCATTGGCAGTGCAAGGCTTGGTACAGATCTCGAACTCAGAAACTGAGATCATGACCTGAGCTGAAACCAAGAGTCAGATCCTTAATGGACTGAGCCACTCAGGTGCTCCTCCACCATGTGACTTTTTAAGAAGAAGCTAGGAATTTGTATTTTTACGTGAGATTTTTTTTCCTTATTGGACCTATTTTATACAAAGTACGCAGAGGACAGTCAGCCTGTCTGTGAGGATCAGCTCAGCCTCAGGTTGCCCGCGTGTGCCTTCACTGCTCACGGTGGTTCACAACTACCCGCCGGTGGTTCACAACTACCCGCCGTTCTCCATCCTCCTCCCCTCAACCCCTGCCGTCGGGGGAGGGGGAGCTGAGTGAAGGTGCAGGGGGACTTGGGCCGCCAGGCTTTGTGTTCCAGCTCCGATACACACCAGCTGTGTGACCCCCCCAGGAAGCTCCTGAACTTCTCGGTGCCTCAGTTTCCTCTTCTACAAATTGAGAGTCATTTGACGTCCCTATTGAGTGAGCCTGTGTGAGACTTGAATGAAGTGATTTGCTGTAGGGTGTTCAGCAGGATCCGGCCTGTAATCGGTACTGACGTGCAGAGCCTTTGTGTCCTCCTTCCAGAGGGATTCACAAGCCAGGTAACGCAGCTCCCTGTCGCCTTCCAGGTCCAGTTTGGCCATGCCGGAGCTTGTGCCCACCAGGCTTCTGAGACCGCAGTAGCCAAGAACCAGGCTTTGAAGGAGGCAGGGGTGTTTGTGCCCCCAAGCTTCGATGAACTTGGAGAAATCATCCAGTGAGTGGACTGCGGGGAAGATGCCAGCCTCCCGTTCCCTTTCCGGATCCCCCACCCCCCACCCTGAGGCTAGCAGCCCCGTGCCACAGAGGTGCCACAGAGCATGTCAGCGTGCTGGAGTGTTAGGTTAGAGGTGTTAGGGGTGGAGTGTAACTGTACAGATGGTCTGAAACCTTTACCTGCCTTTCGGGTTTTGTTTTGTTTGTAAACACAATAGTCACAGGCCATTCAGATTGCTATTAAAATAGGTTCGCTTTCTGAGCCACCTACTTGGCTGTCCCTTAAAAAAGAGATGAGCATAGAAACATTTAGAAGGTGTCACCCTTAATCGGTTGAGAAACAGTCATTGGCTAATCCATTGTGTCTTCCCATTCCTCCCCTCTGTCCTTCCTTGGCCTCCAGATTCATCTTTCCATAAAGCCCCATGGGGTTGGAGGAGGTGGGGGACATCTTGGCCAGAACCTTTTGTCATTTAGTCTGTAACAATCCACCTGGTGTAGGGCATTGCCGGGAGGGGCTGCAGAGCTAGGAAACCTGGAGTTTTGGGGGTAGATGGAGGAGCGTTCCTGGGATGGCTTAGAAAAGTCCAGAAGCATAAAATGCAGACGGATGTCTTCTCTCCTCTCCTCCCCTCCCCTCCCCCCCACCTCTCAGGTCTGTGTACGAAGATCTTGTGGCCAAAGGAGTCATTGTACCTGCTCAGGAGGTGCCACCCCCAACAGTGCCAATGGACTACTCCTGGGCCAGGGTAGGTGACGCGGAGAACATGGGCGAGGTGGACTGGGGGGAGCTCCGGGCGGGGGGTCTAATTGGCTGCAGTACCTGGAAACCAGGCCCCGCCCTGCTAGCTGGAGCAACCCTGTAATCACTGCTCTGGCCTCCAAACCATGCCCCCCGAGGACAGCTCTACTCCAAGAACGTAGATTGGGGAAAAAAACTCCGCAATGATTATTCTGTGATTCCAGCCCCTCCTTATGTGCTGGAGCTTATGAGCTGGCCACTCCCGACCAGCAGGTAACACAGATGCAGGGCTCAAGAGCGCGAATGGCAGCATGTATGTCCCACAGGCATGTGGCCCAACCTGGAAACGGAGGCTGAGGACAGATACCGCCCTCTAGAGTTGTTTGCACTTGCGAGGGGCTTCGGGGTCAAGTGGAATGTCCACTCTACCTGCTTGTCTAAATGTTTGAAGTACACAGGAACTCACTGAAGTCAATTTTTATTTATTTACTTACTTATTTATTTATTTATTTTTAATGTCTTATTTATTTTTGAGAGAAAGAGAGCATTAGTAGGAATAGGGAGGGACAGAGAGGGGAACAGAAGATCCAAAGCGGGTTCTGCGCCGATGGCAGCAAGCTCGATGTGGGGCTCGAACTCACAAACTGTGAGATTGTGACCTGAGCCGATGTTGGGCGCTCAACCAGCTGAGCCACCCAGCTGCCCCTGAAATCAGTTTTTAAAAGACCATTACAAAAACGGGTAGGAAATGGCCTTTCAACGTGAAAAAATGCACAATAGCACTCATTATAAAAAGGAGCCAAATTAAAAGCTGTGATCCCAATTTTCCCATTTTGGAGTCAAGGAAGAAAACAATTCTTTGATAATATGTTGTGTCTGTAAGGGGGTGAGGAAGCTTGTGAGTTTGTTCCTTGGGGGTGGGGTGGGACTTGGCACCACCCTTTCTGAAAGGCCATTGGGTAATCTCAGATTTCAGAGTGATCACACCCAGGGGTGTCTGGCTATCTCTGTTGTGGAGCGTGCTACTGTTGATCTGATAGTTCACCTGTTGATCTGATAGTGAGTTCGAGCCCCAGGTTGGGCGTAGAGGCTACTACAAAAAAAAAGTTCTCACACCTGATGGCTCAATTCCATATCTAGAAAGCTATTTCGGGGACGTGCTCACACATTCACAGAAATGTGTTCAAGATTTTTCCACTTGATGATTATCAGTGGAAGAACCGCTAAGTTGTGGTTTTGCCATAAGATTCGTTATCATACAGCAGTTAAAAGGAATGAACCAGATCTATGTATGTGTCGACATTTACGGAGCTCAAATTCATTGAGTAAATGGCAAATTACAGACCATTATGGGGCAATATATCATTATGAAAAACCTTTGTACACAAAACACTATGTATTCTCTGTGTATCTATGTATATAGGTAAAAGTGGAGAAAGAAAGGCCAGACAGATGCCCATTAAACTGACAAACACTGAAGCAAAAAGGCATTTTACAACGGAAATTGGTCGGGGATCACTGGAGAAACGGAGTTATGCAGAGTTGGCAATGATGCCCCAGCTGTACTTCCCAACCCGGAAGTTCAGCTCAGTCCCTTCACTTGGGTGTGGGACATCTCGAGGGGATCCCCTGTTTGCACAGCTGCCTGCTTATTACATTTTGGTGGGGGCTTGGCAGCTGAATGTGGAATGCTAGAAAAATCTCCCTTTAGATTCATTCTTGCATTTCTAAGCCAGGTGAGCTTGGGTTTGTTTCTGATGGGACATCTTTGTGAGGTGAAAACAAACCTGTGGGTGGAAATTGCACAGAGCGCTCCTATTTTCTGCAACTGAAGTGATCCAACGAAAGGATTTTTTGTGCTTCTTTCTTGGGAGGAGTTTGGTTTTGGTTCTGGCAGTGCAGACAGTGAGGTGGTCGTGGAAAAACCTCTGTGGTCATACCCTACCGCTTCCCCTGCCCCCATCTTTGCTCAGGAGCTGGGCTTGATCCGCAAACCTGCCTCATTCATGACCAGCATCTGTGATGAGCGAGGACAGGAGCTCATCTACGCGGGCATGCCCATCACCGAGGTCTTCAAGGAAGAGATGGGCATTGGCGGGGTCCTCGGCCTCCTCTGGTTCCAGAGAAGGTGAGGTGTGGAGGTCAGAAGATGGCTGGACCCTGCCATCTGTGACTCGGTGTTAAGGATTTTCCCCTGATAAGGGGGGTGGGGGGAGTAGCCTTGGGGAAATACGTCCAGGACTAATCTTTGTGGCCACAGATCAATTGCAAGGTCGGAAGAGATACTGGCTGTTCCTAGGTCTTCGAAGGACAGAAAGGCCAGTCTGAACTAAGTAGAAAGTGATGACCTCATCAGGGATCTTGGATGAGCCCCTGTCCTTGGGACTCTTAAAGAAATGAGAGTAAATGTAAGACTCTTGAGAGAAAGATCTGGATGGGTCTGGTAGCTCAGAGTACAGGCCTGGTAGAATTGCTAAACAGCCATGAAATACCTTGTATTAGGTTCTCTCTCTTATCAGCCCGAGTGTTAGAAAAAATTGGTTTCTCTGCAACTCCCGAACATAGCCCTCCCCCGGGACTGATAGCTGGGCAAGGGGGCCAGCGAGACCTAATTCACAGAGCCCTGGCTTGGGGCGGCACTGGGCAGAAGCCCAGGTCAGTGTCTTGGTTTATGTTGTGCCTTCAGCTGTAGAGATGGATCTTGGTCCTGTTTGGGGCCTTTCCTGGCAGAAGTTCACGGTGTTGTAATACCTCTGTAGATTTCCCCATCTGTTCTTGCGTCCCTGTATCTCCAGACTTCATTCTTTTTTTTTTTTTTTTTTAATTTTTTTAAGTGTTTATTCATTTTTGTGTGAGAGAGAGAGAGAGCACAAGCACGAGTGGAAGAAGGGCAGAGACAGAGGGAGGCACAGAAATCAAAGCAAGCTCCAGGCTCTGAGCTTACAGCAGAGTCCGACGTGGGGCTTGAACCCACAAATAGATTATGACGTGAGCCGAAGTCGAACACTTAACCGACTGAGCCACCCAGGCACTCCCAGACTTCGTTCCTAATCTCAGTTGAGAGGTTGAACACTGCAGGAGACCTGGGGCTTCGTACACTGGGAATAGGACAGGAATCTCACTTCTCCATCTGGCACATAGAAGGAAGCCATAAGTACAGGTTAAATTCTATTACAGTGACTCATGCTCAAAGCCATTGTCTAAAAAAGAGATTGTCAAACCCTGGTGGCGAGCTCTGTATTAAAAGCAGTATTTGGGGGCACCTGGGTGGCTCAATTGGTTAAGCGTCCAACTTTGGCTTAGGTCATGATCTCACAGTTCATGGGTTCAAGCCTTGCATCGGGCTCTGTGCTGACAGCTCAGAGTCTGGAGCCTGCTTTGGATTCTGTCTCCCTCTCTCTCTGCCCCTCCCCTGCTCATGCTCTGTCTCTCTCAGTCTCTCAAAAATAAACAGACATTTAAAAAAATTAAAATTAAATAAAAGTGTTTGGTATCAGCAACTTAGGAGCTGCTCAAGAATCGGAAGTTTTGCTTCGAGAGTTGCTTGATACAGTAGTTGACATGGGTTGGGAAGTTGCTGCCCTCCTTGAATGTGAGTGGCTTGTTTCAGGAGATGGGAGCAAGCAGGAGCTTGGCTCTGCAGGTCACCTCTGTTCCGACCCTCCTCTTGGTGCCCCTTTCCTCCCCTCTAGGTTGCCCAAGTACGCCTGCCAGTTCATCGAGATGTGCCTGATGGTGACGGCAGATCACGGGCCAGCCGTGTCGGGGGCTCACAACACCATCATCTGTGCTCGGGCTGGGAAGGACCTGGTTTCCAGCCTCACCTCAGGGCTGCTCACTATTGTGAGTACTGGTCTCCTGGGAGGTGAGATCCGCAGGGGACACGGGTTATAGTGACACGCACTTGGCTGTCAAAGGGTTCAAGAAGGAGCCTCAGCGTGTAAAACCCGGTGCTGGGGCGGCTCAGGGCATGCTGGGTTGGTCTGTGAAGCCGAGGGAGTCTCTTCCAGCTCAGGGCACATGGGCTTGCTTGTCCTACAGGGGGACCGGTTTGGGGGTGCCCTGGATGCAGCTGCCAAGATGTTCAGCAAGGCCTTTGACAGCGGCATCATCCCTATGGAGTTTGTGAACAAGATGAAGAAGGAAGGAAAGCTGATTATGGGCATTGGTCACCGAGTGAAATCGGTAAGTTGTGGTTCCCCTTAAGGACTGACCTGCAGGTGGAGGCGTTGTTTTAGTTGGGAACACCCAGGCTCTTGACTCTTAGTGTGCAGAGCTTTGGCCGTGTTGACAGATGTCAAAGATCAGGCAGCTCTTTTTCCATTATAATACAGAACGCCCGCAAACAGCTTTCCATGCGAACCAGGGATCACGGTCAGTTCTGAGGGATGTTCCATCCAGGCTTTGCAGCCACAGTCATTTCCTCCCTTAGCAAAGAGACACGCCAGGTCAGTATGGGCTCCAGAAAGGAAGGAACTCAAAAGCCTGAGTGGGGCAGTACAGGTCAGACAAAACTGTCTGAAAGAGGCCCTGCACCGTGGACTGGAGCGGTGCTATCTGCGTGGGAGCTGGGCAGGGGACTGAGGTCACTTTAGTACTGGGAGTCGGCTGACACCTGAACCACTTCCCTGCCCCACTGACTGATGATGGTTTAGTGTGGGTCTCTTAGCAGAAAAGGTCCGGAGCTTTTCTGGAGATTTCAGGGGTGCTTCACTGCCCCACGCCAACAAGTCTAAAAACTAAGAACTCTGTAGAACTTTGTTCCAGGTGGAGGAGGCCGAGGCCGCTGAACTCGTGGGCGGCATGGTTCGTGGCTAGAACCTAAGACTTTTGGTTGGAGAGTAGGTGAGCTCTGGCCGCCTCCTGCTTAAACTGAGGTCTGTTGTAGAATTCAGTTAACATCTCCAGGTCTCAGTTCCTTGTTTGTAACATAAAAGAGAGAACCTAGAAAGGTTGTTGTGAGGCTCAATTGAGATTCAAGAGGACTTTAGAAACCGTAAGCCCCACAGCAGGGTCACAATCTGTGCCTCACGGAATCAAGATACAGGGATCAGGTCCCTGAAACACACCTCCTGGATAAAATATAAACATTTGAGTCCATCTGTGGCAGGAGCACCAACATGTCATCTTTTTTTTTTTTTTTAAGTTTTAAAAGAGAATCCGAAGCAGGTTCCACACTGTCAGTGCCGAGCCCAATACAGGGCTTGAACTCACGATCCTCTGTGAGATCATGACCTGCGCCAAAACCAAGAGTGAGACACTTAACTGACTGAGCCACCCAGGCACCCCCAACAGGTCTCTTAATGGCTGTCAGGGTGGGTTCCTCTGTAACTTTGTGTCACTTTCTAGATAAACAACCCAGACATGCGAGTGCAGATCCTCAAAGATTATGTCAAACAGCACTTCCCCGCCACCCCCCTGCTTGACTATGCGCTGGAAGTCGAGAAGATTACCACCTCGAAGGTAAAAGAGAAAATATCCCTAATTCCCAAATTGTAGCTGTGGGTGAATTTCTTGGGGAACAGAAGAGGCAGCCTACCTTTTGATTGTGCAGCCAAAATCAAACCTGGTGTTCTGGGAACTTTTATTTATGTTGTACTACTAAGTTCAACAGATATACATACTAAGTTCCTACTAGGGGTTGGGTTCTTTGCTAAACATTGGGAGCTGGGCTGACTTTTTCTTTCCTAACAAGCTGGGATGTTTTGGTGGGAGGTTTTTAAATTGTGGTCAGAATTTGTAGTTCTGTTAGCAGTAGTAATTGTGGAAAATTACAAAGGAAAAATGAGAAATAGTGATAAGTGTTTTGAATGTTTTGCCTTTCCAGAAACCAAATCTTATCCTGAACGTAGATGGTTTCATTGGAGTTGCATTTGTAGACATGCTTAGAAACTGTGGCTCCTTTACTCGGTGAGCTCTGTGGCCATTTTCTTCATCTTTTTTTTTTTTTTTTTAAGTTTATTTATTTTGAAAGAAAGAGAGAATGAACGGGCGTGGGACAGGGATAGAGAGAGAGAGACAACCACAAGCAGAGCCTGATGTGGGGCTTGAACTCAAGAACTGTGAGATCACGACATGAGCTAAAGTGGGACACTTAATTGACTGAGCCACCCGGGTGTGCCCCCCCCCTCAGTTTTCTTCTTTTTTACATTTATTGATGCTTGCTGTTCCCTTCCAGTTCTAAAAGCAATACGTGCTCATTACACAGGATTTAGAAAACATGGACAGGTATAAAGAAGAAAACAAAAATTGTCTCTACTCCCACCACCCAGGGCACCCTTTTTCTACTTTGATACTAAAGAGATCTAGCTTTTTGTTCCTGGGCAGAAGTTGTAGTGTCTATGGGGAAGAGGGGGGGCGGTCCCATGGGCCGTGTTAAAACCACAGGTTGACTGTGTGTTGCAGGGAGGAGGCTGATGAATATATTGACATCGGAGCCCTCAATGGCATCTTTGTGCTGGGAAGAAGTATGGGCTTCATTGGTGAGTTGGTAGTTGTTGCTGTTATTAAGAATCTGGTTTGGTTTGGTTCCCCTCTCCCCCCCCTCCCACCCCCAATGGTTCAGCTGTAGGACCTTATTCTACGAGAAAGATCTCACATGACCTTCATTGTTGTTCCTAATCCTTTCTTTCCTACTTTAACTCCCCCCTTTATCTTTGTTCCACGGTTCCTTTGTTCTTGGAAATGACTGATTGCTAGTCCATGAAAACAATGAAATCCATCAGTTGCCTTTTAGCCAGGCTGGTGTCTGCCCGTGCAGTGGGTCTGGGTTTACTTCCTCATTTTTTATTTTTTATTTTTTATTTTTTGTATGAGAGTTTCCATCCTCCTCTTCTTCTACTTGCCAGACTTTTAGCAGACTCCCCAGATCTTAACAAAAAGATGCCTTTGCCACATTTCAGGACACTATCTTGATCAGAAGAGGCTGAAGCAGGGGCTGTACCGTCACCCTTGGGATGATATTTCATATGTTCTTCCGGAACACATGAGCATGTAACTGAGCCAGGAACCGTATCGCAGTAAAGTGAAGACCCGAACTCCTCCCCTGGGAAGTAGCGTGCGCACAGCTAGCACTGGAACTTGCTAGAGAACGGGCCTGGAATGTAAACAGACGCTGATGTACAGGCACTGAAGACACCCACAGGCTAACACTGTTCATTCCACACAAGGAAGCTCAGTACTTTTTTTTATAAGCATAGAAATAAAAACCAAGCCAATACTTGTGACGTTTGCTCTGCTACCTGCTGTATTTATTATATGGAAGCATCTAAGCACTGTAAGGATAGTGTTCCTAATTGTAGGGTGTTAAGACGTTGCTTTCTTTTTTCCTTTAATTCTTTTTTCCCTTGGAGGAAGGGAATGAAACTTTTAAGACCTCAAGGTACTATCAATTAAAGCATCCCCAATGTGTTAGTTTTCCATGTTGCTTTCCTCCTCATAGAACCTGAAGAGCATTGTGTTAATCTGATTTTTAAAGATCTTTTTGTACATTTTGTGTTAAGGGTTTGTTTGGTATCTCACTGGAATGTTCTGTGTTGCAGACCAAACTCTGTTTATGTCAGGGGGATGGAACCATTGCATCCCTAGCTATTGTCACAAAATACGTGGAGTAGTAATTTAAAATGTAAAGTTGTAACATACATATGTTTAAAATGGAAACACAAAGCAAAAAGCTGTGAAATGTCTCCTGTTCCATGTTCTCTGTATTTATGCAACTGATTTATCAGTCTGTTACTGAAGTGTGGGTTCAAGGACTCGTCTCCAGCCAGTTCGCATCTGTAAGCCAGCATGATTCTGGCAGCTGCCACCTCAGTCTCTTCTCTGTATTATCTGTTTGGTTTCAATAAACTATATAGTAACAATGAAGACACTACTGTCTCATGTCCTCCATGTCCTTTCCTCCGAACCATGCTCTCTAATAGTTTTCACTACATGTCATTTTAAAATGTTCATCCATCTCTACACACACACACACACACACACACACACACACACACCCCTTAATCAAAACACTAACTTCAACCCTCCCTTCCCACAAGGGGGCCTCGGGACCCCTGGTTGGCTCAGTGGGCATAGAGACTACTGAAAAAAATAAACTTCTTAAAAATGTTGGGGGGAAAAAAAAACACCCTATCTTCTCCCCTGAATCTTTACCTGTCCCATTCTCAGTGAATAGGAACCAAAGCTCTACCCAAATGCTTAAGCCAAACACTCAGGAGTCTTCCTTTCTTCCACTTCTGGTTGTCACATCTTATGCATTCATCCTTTCATTACTCCTCTGATCTATCTGTATGCTAATGCCCCTACTTCCACTTTTTCATTATTTCTCCAGCCCCCAGTGATATTTTAAAACATGCATCTAATTGAGCCACTCCCTTGCTTAAAGCCACAGAGTGACTTATTTGTCTTTTAAACAAGTGTTTGGAACAGTAACTATGGACCAAACATTGGTGAAACACGAGCATTTCTAAGCGCTCTCCTAACAGATACCATCCCATTTATAGAAGGTAAATTGGTTCAGAGACCCCAAGTAACTTGCTCGCCCTCGTCCACTTAGCTGGGGCTCGGTCTTAAGTCTTTTTTACTGTTTACTCCAAAGCCATCTGAAATCTTTAAAAATCCACTGTCGCCACCCGAGACACTAACAACGGGTGATGGTCCAGGGTGGCTTTTGTCCTACAAAATGACCACGATGAGCGTGCCACTCTGACGGGAAGGAGACCCGAGACGTGGGAGAGTGGTCAGGGGGGCGCAGTGTTAACCACCCTCCACCGTGGCGCGGCTCAGGGCGGGAGCGGCCGCGCGTGCGCACACCAGCGGCGCCCAGCTCCGCCCTGCGCCCACTATTTATTCCCAGAATTCCTCTGTGTCGCACCAGAACTGCTGAACCGTTCCGAGACTGCGGAGGTCGGGCGCGGCGTCGTCAAGATGGCGGCGGCGGCGGTGGCGGCGGCAGCGGCGGCGGCGGCGGCCGCATCTCTTCAGGTGCTGGAGATGGAGAGCATGGAGACAGCCGCCGCCGGCTCGGCAGGGCTGGCCGCCGAGGTCCGAGGCAGCGGCACTGTTGACTTCGGGTCTGGGCCTGGCATATCTGCAATGGAGGCGAGCGGGGGCGATCCGGGCCCGGAGGCCGAGGATTTCGAGTGCAGCTCTCACTGCTCGGAGCTGTCGTGGAGGCAGAACGAGCAACGGCGCCAGGGCCTCTTCTGCGACATTACTCTGTGCTTCGGCGGCGCGGGAGGCCGAGAGTTCCGGGCCCACCGCTCGGTGCTGGCTGCCGCCACCGAGTACTTCACGCCCCTGCTCTCGGGCCAGTTCTCGGAGTCCCGCTCGGGCAGGGTGGAGATGCGCAAGTGGAGCTCCGAGCCTGGGCCCGAGCCAGACACCGTGGAGGCCGTTATCGAATACATGTACACCGGGCGCATCCGAGTCAGCACGGGCAGCGTGCACGAGGTGCTGGAGTTGGCCGACAGGTAGGCGGGATGCGGAGGGCCGCGAGCGGGGCCGTGGAGATGCTCGCTCACTGAGGGCCGCATCCCGGGGAGGGGGCGGGGCAGGGCCTGCGGGTGGGACTCGGGGGAGCCCGTAGGAAATGCGTTTGTTTGATGCTTGTTGAGCGCCTGTTGTGTGCCGGGTGGGAGGGGGTGTCGCAGCCACTGCGCGGGGCACTGGGGATGCAGCCGGCCTGACGGGGGCGCCCTGCGCTTAGGGAGCTCAGATCCCGGTGGAGGGACAAAGGCAATGAAAAAGAAAGTCGGCCTGCGATCAGCGCTGTGTTGACATTTAAAAAGGTTGAAAGGCTAGTGCTTGGGTAGAGGAAAGACCTTTCTGAGGAGGGGGCGTTTAGATCCATCTCTAAACGGCCAGAAGGAACTGGACCTGCAAAGATGGGGCACGAACATTCCAGGCAGAGAGCGCAAAGGCCCTCAGTCAGGATCCAGTTCCGCTTAAAGAACTGAAGGAAATACCCAGTGGAGCTGGGTCTAGTGGGTGAAGGCTTTGTGAAATGTGTTAGAATAAGGCATTTGGTTTTTTACTGTGAGGTGAGGAGCTGAGTAAAGAAACTTTCTGATTTAATTATTTTAAAAGAGGATGCTGCTGCAGTGGAAAACGGATTGTACGGAGCAGGAACAGATGCTTCAGAGACTGGTTAGGAGGCAGGTGAATGCCATCTTTAGAGACGTGGAGGACTCTCTTTTGGCAATATTATGTTACCAGGTACATTATTTTAACAAATACCTATTGAGTGCCTGTTAATGCATCAGATCAGACACTAGGTTCTAAGGTGCTGGGAATTCCAGTGGTGAACAAAACAGACAAAAGTCCCTTTCTTCATTGCACTCACACTGGTAGATGGGCAATAAATAACGTAGATAGCGTGTTGGACGATTGTTATAGCTTTGATGAGAAATACAGCGTATAGAATGTGCTGGTGGAAAGGAGCTGTGTTTTTTAATTGGGTAGATAGAGAATGCCTCATGAAGACATTTTGCAAAGAACTGAAGGAGGTGAGGTCGAGGACACAGGTGGAAAGGCCTGAGGTGGGGCTTATCTGGATGTTAGAGAATAGTAGGAGGCAGTGTGGCTGGATCAAATGGATGCAGGTTGAGAGGGGTGGGAGAGGCCCCAGGGTGGTGATGGGGTTGGATCCGGATTCCATAGGGGTTGTTGGCCTGGCGAAGGACTTGAGTTCTTATTTTGAATGAAACAGGAAGGTTTGGGGCAGAGGAATAATGCCGTCTGATTTGAAGAATTCTGCTGTCTTGAGAAAAGGATGGCGCAGTAAGGGGCTGCAAAGACAGAAGCAGAAAGATTAGGGCGTTGTTGGAATGGTGATAGAGGGTTGGATTGAAGAAGGAGAAGTAAAGATAAGTGATTCAGTTTTAGATGTGTTTTGAAGGTAGAGGGGACAAATTTGCTGGTGGATTTGATAACAGTGTGAGGGAAAAGACTGCTAGTTTCTGATGCAAGCAGTTGGAAAGATGGAGTTATTTATTTATTTATGAGGATGTGGAAGAGTGTAGGAAAGCAAGTTTGGGAAGATCAGGAGTTTGGTGTTGGTCCAGGAAGTGTCTGAGTAGTCAGTTGGATAGAAGAACATTGGGAGGAGTACGGCATATGAGATGGTAATTAAAGCCATGGGACTGGATGCAAAATTACTTAGGGAGATAGTGTAGACAGATAACGGGCAGGATTGGGCCCTAGGGTTCCAAAATGTTAAAGAGGGGGTGCTTGGGTGGCTCAGTCGGTTAAGCATCGGACTTCAGCTCAGGTCATGATTTAATGGTTCATGAGTTCGAGCCCTTGTCAGGCTCCGTGTTGACAGCTCAGAGCCTGGAGCCTGCGTTGGATTCTGTGTCTCCCTCTCTCTCCCTCCCACCCCACCCCACCCCCTCCTTTCATGCTCTGTCTGTCTCTGTCTCTCTCAAAAATAAACATTAAAAATTTTTTTTTAATGTTAAAGAGGAACCAGCAGAGGAGATGTGTCTCACAGGAAGCCTAAAAAAAAAGCATAGAGGAGGGAGTAGCCCATCCTGTCAACTGTCAACCATAACTGATCACTGGATTTGGCAATATAGAGGTCCTGATGGCATTCACAGAAGCCATTTAAGTATTCCTATAAAGAGGGTCACAATAATGATACACATGGAAATGTTTGGAGGAGAGTCCAGGGAGGTCTTTTTCTCCCCCCCTAGGATAGGAGATACTAGAGCTTGTTTGTGTGCTGAAGAAAAACGAGTCAGTGGAAGAGGAGGACTTGATGTTACAGGAGTGGGGGAATTCTTGCAAGAGCAAAGTCCTTGAAATCAAGAAGGAGATAGAATCTGTATTAATAATGGAAAAGTTGGACCGGGAAGGCAGAGTATAGGGTACAGCTGCAGACATACTGGGTGGTGGTAGGATGAAGTTTCTGATTGCTTCTTTTCTCATAGCCCAAGTTTGGGTAATTCATGAGAGGGTGTGGTAGGGTGGGGCAGGTGTAGATTTGAGAGAGGGAGGTTTGTTGAATGAAAGTGAGTAGAGAAGGGTCATTGGACTCACTCAGGCTATATTTGTGTCTGTCACGTGGGCTTATTTTTCAGATTTGCTCCAGCTTTGTAGGGGAGTTGGGGGTTAGGCGAGAACACCTCAGGCAGTTGAACTTTTGTCCATCTGTCTGCTGCTTGAGCAGCTAGCTGCCTTGTGTTGGGCACTAAATGCCTTGCAACCATCATATCTAACCTCACCCATCAGCTCTGAGGCAAGAGCCCTCTCCCTACCGCCCATGTACTCTGTATGTTGATCATAACCTATCTTCAAGGCACTTAGAAGGAAATGATAGGAAGTGCCGAGCACATGGCACATGCCGAGTATACATTAGCTATTATTTTCATAGAGCAATGTTTCTAAACACCCTATCCAGGGGAATACGTGTCAGAATTACTTGGAGTGCCATGCCAGAGATAGGAGCTCCAGGGAGCGGGTGGGAGCAGCCTGGGAATCTAGTGACCCAGGGCACCTAGACATCTTTGAGAGCCACTAGAGCTCTTAACCACTCCGCCTTGTCTTTGTCTTCTAAGATGGTATGTTCCCTAAAGATGGTAAAGGAAGCCTATCTTGCTCATCTTCATATCCTAGTTAGATAGGTACTAAGCGTGATAACCGTAATAACAAATGGTTACTGAATTGAGGGGCCTGGACTGATAGACTCAGTTCTGGGGACTTACTCTTGTTACAGCCATGGTCTCAAAGTTGCCATCCTTGGGACTGAATTCTGCTAGATTTATGGATTTAGCTGAAACTTGTGGTATTTAACTTCAAATGAATTTAGGTGAGCAGACAACTGCTAGTCAGTGACATGCCAAACCCCTTTCATATGTTCGTTACTGTTGTTTGAGTTTGCCTTGCCATCCCCTCCCCCCATCATCTGCTGCTCAAGGAGAAAGTTCTGGTGAAGAGGAGATTAAAACCTTCAACACAAGGCCTTCACTGCTCTTCCTTCTGATATTTGAACAGACAGAGCCTCCCAGGAGCCACAGTTCCCGTACCATCTAGTCAAGGCTTAATAAAGTCTCTACTGAGACCCTGCCTCAAAGAAAAGGCTGGTGACTGACAAAGGATTCGGACAGGAATAGCATAGACAAGTTTGGATTGGGAATTGCCTTTGCCTATAAAAATAAACTATGGAGCTGTTGTGCTTTATTTTTTGTTAACATTTTTAAGTTTATTTAATTGTTTTTGAGAGAGACAGAGACAGCGCAAGTTGGGAAGGGGCAGAGAGAGGGGGACAAAGAACCCCAAGCAGGCTCTGTGCTGCCCACGCAGAGGCTGATGCAGGGCTCGAACTAGAGAAACCGCGAGACTATGACCTGAGCTGAAACCAAGACTCGGACGCTTAACCCAGGCACCCTTATTAAGTTCTTAATTTTAGTTCCAGTATAGTTAACATATAGTGTTATATTAGCTTCAAGTGTATAACATAACAGCGATTCAACAAGTCTGCATTACCCAGTGCTTACCACAAAAAATGTATACTCCCCAATCCCTATCATCCATTTCACACACACCCCAATCAGTTTGCTCTGTGTAGTTAAGAGTCTGTTTCTTGGTTTGTCTCTCTCTTTTTTCTTCCTTTGCACGTTTGTTTTGTTTCTTAAATTTCACATAGGTGTGAAATCCTATGGTATCTGTCTTTCTCTGACTGTTGTACTTTATTAAAGGATATGTTCCAGAAAACCCTACATAATGAAAAGCTCCATTGTATGTATGTTACATGTGTCATGTATAATTAAATATAAATTATATAATATACGTAACTTAAAATATATATAAAGATGGCTTTATATATGCTTTTAAATATACTTTTCAGCATAATGGGGCTCAGTCAGTGGGCATCTGATTTCGGCTCAGGTCATGATCTTACGGTTCATGAGTTTGAGCCCTGCGTTCGGCTCTCTGCTGTTAGCACAGAGCCTGTTTTGGATCCTCTGTCCCCTTGTCTCTCTGCCCTTCCCCTGTTTGTTCTCTCTCTTAAAATAAATAAATGAACTTAAAAAATTATTTAAACAATAAGTTTGCTTTCCAGCATTATCCTTTTTAATTTGGGGGGGGGGGCTTCACCTTTTTGCAGATGTTGGGCATAAAGTGAGATGAAACTTACCATTTCGATTTATATAATTCAGATGTTCCCAAAATGCAGTCACATTAAATATGCACATTTGAAAATTCTTTTTCCTTTTCTTGATTTTAGGTTCCTGTTAATTCGTTTAAAAGAATTTTGTGGAGAATTTCTCAAGAAAAAACTGCATCTCTCTAATTGTGTGGCCATTCATAGCTTAGCTCACATGTATACCCTGAGCCAGCTTGCTCTGAAAGCTGCAGATATGATACGGAGAAATTTCCACAAAGTAATTCAGGATGAAGAATTTTATACTTTACCTTTCCATCTCATTCGAGACTGGCTGTCAGACTTGGAAATTACGGTTGATTCCGAAGAGGTTCTCTTTGAAACAGTTTTGAAGTGGGTTCAGAGAAATGCTGAAGAGAGAGAGAGATACTTTGAAGAACTTTTTAAATTGCTCAGATTGTCCCAGATGAAACCTACTTACCTTACTCGGCATGTCAAACCAGAGAGGCTGGTGGCCAATAATGAAGTTTGCGTCAAGTTAGTGGCCGATGCAGTGGAGAGGCATGCTCTGAGAGCTGAAAACATACAGTCTGGCACCTTCCAGCATCCTGCCTCTCATGTCTCACTATTACCTCGCTATGGGCAAAACATGGATGTGATCATGGTTATTGGAGGCGTGTCAGAAGGAGGGGATTATTTAAGTGAATGTGTGGGATATTTTGTCGATGAGGACAGATGGGTAAATCTGCCCCATATTCATAATCATCTTGATGGACATGCTGTTGCAGTAACAGAGTCCTACGTGTATGTTGCTGGATCAATGGAGCCAGGGTTTGCTAAGACTGTGGAAAGATACAACCCAAATTTGAATACGTGGGAACATGTTTGTAGTCTGATGACAAGGAAGCATTCTTTTGGGCTAACAGAAGTCAAAGGGAAGCTGTACAGCATCGGAGGACATGGTAACTTTAGCCCTGGCTTCAAAGACGTGACCGTTTATAATCCTGAGCTTGACAAATGGCACAACTTGGAATCGGCACCAAAGATCCTTCGAGATGTCAAAGCGCTAGCCATTGAAGACCGGTTTGTGTACATCGCTGCCCGCACTCCCGTGGACCGGGACACCGAAGATGGCTTAAAGGCAGTAATTACTTGCTATGATACGGAGACTCGGCAGTGGCAAGATGTGGAATCTTTGCCCCTTATTGACAATTACTGCTTTTTCCAAATGTCTGTGGTCAATTCAAACTTTTACCAGACGGCATCATGCTGTCCCAAGAGTTATTCTTTAGAAAATGAAGAGGCAGTAAGAAAAATTGCCAGCCAAGTTTCCGATGAGATCCTTGAGAGCTTACCGCCTGAGGTCCTGAGCATCGAAGGAGCAGCTATCTGCTATTACAAAGATGACGTTTTCATCATTGGAGGCTGGAAAAACAGCGATGATATCGACAAACAGTACCGCAAAGAAGCCTACCGATACTGTGCTGAAAGAAAGCGGTGGATGCTTCTTCCTCCCATGCCACAGCCACGTTGTAGAGCCACTGCTTGCCACGTGAGGATCCCGTACCGGTACTTACATGGCACACAGAGATACCCTATGCCTCAAAACTTAATGTGGCAGAAGGACCGCATCAGGCAGATGCAAGAAATACATCGGCACGCCCTAAACATGCGAAGAGTGCCAAGCTCTCAGATTGAATGCTAGGTGCTCAAAGAGATGTGGCTTAAAAACAGTTGTACCTGCCTTGTGAGGCTGAGGATCCCCACCCAGACTGTTACTTGAAAAAGTATGTCGATAACTTATTTTCCACCTAACCTGATTATTGCCCCATATAAAGGAAACACAGTTAAAAACTGAAGAGTGGGAAACACAATTTACTCTGTGGTAATTTTTGTTGCTTTGCAGTCTTCGTCTGTCATTGGTTTGTGTGGATGTGCTAGCCAAGTTAGAGCTTAGTAATGACAAGTGGAAGAACCACGTAGCGTTACTTGGCTGTTCTGCCAACAGGTTCAAACCCCTCTGTCTTAGGGACTTAATGTTTCCGAACATGCTTTAAGCAGCAGTTTTATTTGCACATTTACTTTGATATTCCTTTTAATTTTTTTCTTGAACGATTGGTGATTTCGAAAAGAGCAGAACTTAGGCATTGAGCCCTCATCTGCAGGAGGTGTGTGCAATAGTGAGACTGAGATTGGAAGGGAAAAGCACAATATTTCGGCAAGATGATTTCTGAATATTTGCATTGATGTTTTGTTGTATGTGTTTATCTAGAGATGCTATTTTGTTTATTTTTAGAAGAGATGCCTGGTGAGAAATTTGTGATTGGCTCATTATTTTTTGAATATTTTCCATTTCTTCAGCAACTCTTCTAGACTTGGAGCCATCACTCTGAGATGATGGTAGTTGGCAAGAGTATTGATCTTTAGCTCATTGATTTAATACAGAGGAAGTTATATATATGAAATTTGTTTCTCTAAGAAGAAAAATAGTATTATTAGGGTAGACGGAGCAATCAAAGGCATTAAAACATGTAAACACCTTTTTCAGGAGTTGCAGGCGTATTTGAGGATAAGTTAATGAGTGTAAATAATGCCTATGACAATCAATACTCGATGCCTTCAGTTTTAAATTGTGCTCTAAAGTATATTGTATAGAATCCTCCTCATTACTTTCTGAAAGAAACTTTTCTCAAAATGGGAAGAAAGTGACAATTGAGAGAAACGTCATGTAAGAGAAGCCTTACTGTTTCTCATCCCTGACTATCCTAGTAGTTTATCCAGTTGCCCTAGACTTTTATTCAAACTTTGCCTGAGCCTCGAATATCAAATTTAGGTGCATAATTAATGCTCTTAAAAATGTATTGCTTTTGTTGTCTTTTATTTATTTTTATGCATTCTTCCAATTCTCTAACACACTCCCAAACTTGATACGAATGAGCCCGCAGTTAACATAAAGGACTCCGGCTCTAATATTTTGCATAAGGGCTCCATTATATATATTTCTGGTTTCTTTCAGAATGTCATCTTCTTAAGACGTTCCAGGATACTGTTTTAGAAGTTGAATTCCAAGCGCAGTGATTATTTTTTTCCCTAGACCATTATACTTAACCTCCTTATTGTATCAAACATCAAAAGGAAAAAAGCACAACCAGAAATTTTGGTTCTCAGTTTGCTGCAAGACTATTAATTAATATCTAGCCTTTGGACTCTATACTGAGAACTTTCCTGGAATTTCTAAATTGGTGTCCTTGCCTAGGACAGAGTTTTTCAATAAATGTGTTGGAAATCTGCTTTAAAACTGTTTAGTTTAGATTGGAGTCGGGGCAGTAAACTTCAAGTCGTATTTCTGTATGAGGATATATTATCCTACACCACCTCTACCATTTTATCAATTTCCGCTTGTAGTGATTTTAATAAAAGCCATTTGAATTGTGAGAGGTGCTAATTCTTAGTTGTGAGAGGTCTGTGCAGGTGAGGCAGAGAAGCTCTTGTTGAGTGATGTTTTCACCTCTTGTAGACGGTACCGCCTAGCACACCTCCTCCTCGCAGCCCTGAAGTAACTCAGGAGCTCGCCAGGATGGCAGTTTCTGTCCAGAAGGTGTGATGGAAGGTTTTTGGATCTTATCTCTGAGTTGTCTTCTGACACTGCCACTGCCAAGTTATTTGGAGGGTGGTCTTTTTTCACATGATGCAGCAAATTATAACTCATAAGATTTAGGTATAATCTGGTTTTGTAAACCTGATTGAAATTGTTGTTTTTTAACTCAGCAGGCAGCCTAGGCCATGGCTGAGAAGCAGGGGTAAGTCCTTCCTTGCATGATGATGTGTGCAGGTTTTCCTGATTCCTGAATTTCTAATTTTCGTATTTGAATTCACATGTGTGACTTCACATCAATAACTTGTGTTTCTGAAATATCCTAACTAACTTGTTAATAGGGAAGAAAACCAGATTTGCTTAAATCTGTTCAAGGCTGACATTCTGAAGTTCTAAACTGGAAATAACTTCCAGAGTATTTGGAAAGGTTTTTGATTATGAAAGCAGCCTAAAATGGCCCTTTGGGAAGGAAATTTTCTTTTTGATGAAATCTTAAAGAATGTGTTTGGTCGTTTAAGCCTTTAAAAAGACAGCTTAACATGTATTCAAGCAAAACTGTTGTTGTTGTTGCTTTTGTCTTGTTTTGTGGAAGGATAAGAGAGGAATTGATTAATACCAAAAAGTAATACCTTTATGTAACCTCTAGTGTGACTTAAACCTTAGAATGGAGGTCCTTGAACTACACCTACCCCACTGTGGTTTTTAAAAAAACAAACCCTTGGTATATATTGAGAATGTCAGTCATGAGCTTCGTGTTTAAGTAATACATCTCACTTGCAGCCGTCTGCATGGTGTCTTGTATATCTTGTATATCCAACTTTGCTTTTGTTGTGCCAACTCAAAAATACTTTGCTAAAAAGAATCAAAATTCATTGACATCCATTTTGTTTTTATCCCTTAGTTTTATATAGTATTGCTGGGACCAAAAACTTTTAAAATACTGACTTTTTAAATCTATAGAACAGAAGTTTGAAGCTGGAAATAGTGTCGAAGATTTGTATGCTTTTGCTTTTTAAACTCTTCAGGCTCCTGGTAAGGCGGTTTCTAGGTCACACTTTTTTCTCTGTTTCTTGACTAGTGTAGCATGTCATACGTTTAAATACTTCATTCTCTGCTTCGTAATTCTAATAAGACACTATACTGTAGGTAGACAAGTAAACTAAATGTATTTTTTAGTTCCTTGGCCTAATCAAACATAAATAAAGGGACTTTTTTGTACTTTCCTCAAATTAAGCTTATATTAAACGGGTATGTTGGCCACATTTCCTGTCTTTTGAAAGTCTACAGAATTGTGAAGCAAGTTCTCCGCCTCCATTAGCAAAATAGGGTACTTTTCGGCTGCCATTTAACTGTAGAATATTTGAGAAACACTTCTGTCTCTCCTTTAATTATCAAACATTCTGGCACAGTCCGTCACTCCAGTTTGTTGCTTTCTTGAGAATAGTCCATTTCTGTTCTTATAATGCCTACATTATAACGTGTTCTGGTCATTGGAAACAAAACAGCTCATAGTTGAGTGACTTAATACAATTACAATAACTTAATATAGTAGTCATCTTGCTTCGAGGAATTTCATTAGATAGCCAAATAACTGCTCTTTGTTGATTACCTGGTAGGGCTTTTGTCTTACTCTCTGAGCATCACTCCAAATGTCTGACACTAGAGCACACGTGGTAGCACTTACTCACTCAATCCTCCTGCATAATGCACTTGTGAGAATTTACGCTTGCTAGATGTTTGAAGATTATGGTCCATGTGCTAGGGCTCATTGAGTTTTTTGTAAAATACATATGTAGTTCAAGTTGATACACAGTTTGTTGGGCTATCAGTATCCAAGCCCCTACTCTACTCGAAGTATAATCTTGGCTATCTCCCTTTAAGGCAGAGGAGATGTAGTATGTAGGACGCTTTGAGACATTACATTGTAAAATAGCTTGTTTTATGTTCCTAAAGCTATCTTGTTCTGTGTTGAAGCTATCAGTTGTCTCAACGTAAGTTTTAAATAAACATATTTCTTTAGAGCTGGTTGGCACTGTGTGAGTTTCCCTTTTTGATGACGCACTGTTGGATACAGATGCCTTCTTCCGTCCCTCTTACTCCCTCATCCATCCAACCCTTGGCTCCCTTAAGTTGAACATTTTCCAGTACTCTTACAAGTTTAAACACTGCATTTATTTTTAAAAAAAAAAAAAAAGGTAATTCTTATTGCTTAGACTCTTTATTAGCTAAATGAAGAGGCTCATACAGGTAGGGTACTTGTCGAAGCGGAGTACTTTACTTCGTCTCGCAGTGCTAATCCTGTGAAGTTGTCCCGTCTAGCTGCATATTCCCCGACGTTGGCCAGCCCTGGCACCACACAGCAGCTCAGAGCGCTGCGGTAGATGCTCATGTCATGGGCGTCATACCACTCGTCTGTCTTTTCATCATAGCATTCCACGTTAAAGGTGGTAGTGAAGCCATTAAAGCCACCCACCACAAACAAGAGGTCGTCTACCACCTCGATGCCAAAATTGCTACGAGGATTAAACATAGTGGGTATCGTGCGCCACGTGTTAGCTACTGGGCTGTAGGCTTCCGCACTCCTAAGTCGATTTGCTCCATCAAAGCCACCTACCTATGGACAGCAAGGGAAACATAGTTGACTGTTAGCCATCGCTTCTGTTCACCAGGAAGAGGCCTTCGTTGGGGGTGGGGTGGGGATGAACCAGCGATTTCATACCTCCCACTTTCCACTATTTTCCGTGGAAAAAAATGCTCTTCAAATGCTTACTGATACTAGGGTAAACCTATTTGCGAACAAAAAATCTAGAGCTATCATTTCTTTGTGGTACAAGATAAACTCACCGCATATACATGTTCTCCGTAAGCAATTACGCCTATTCCACTCCTCCTGCTTCTCATGGGTGCTATGACTGTCCACTGATTGCTCTCAGTGTTATACACTTCCGCTGTAAACAGGCACTCATTTCCGTTAAAACCACCACATATGTAGACCTGTGTGATGAGAGGCCCAAGGTTATTAAAATCATTACCTCTGGGGAGCAGAAAGAAAGCGTGTACGTATGGTGGTGGCGAAGGGACCCTTCTGATGCCAGTCTGCACAATCTGAGTATCTTTCTCCCATGTGTGCATGCGTTGCTTTTTTATTTGTTTAATGCTTATTTTGAGAGCGTGAGAAAGGGAGAGATGGGAGGGGGCACAGAGGATCTGAAGCGGGCTCCATGCTGACAAGAGAGCCCAGTGTGAGGCTGGAATCCATGAACTGCAAGATCATGACCATCGTGACTTGAGCCGAAGTCGGACGCTTAACAAACTGAGCCACCCAGGCTCCCTGCAAGTATTGCTTTTTAGTGAGTGAAACCTAAAAGGATAGTTACAAAGGGGCACTGAGTCATTTGAGGACGGAGTCAGTACTGCAGAGTGCTGCCACATCTATTTTCCATTGACCCCCAAACAAGTACCTCCGGGCCTGCCCTGCCCCCTCCCAGTTCTTACCTTCCCATAGAGGGTGGTGGCACTGGCGTCGCTCCTCTGCTCGTGCATGGGGGCAATGAGTGTCCACTGGTTGGTCTCTGGCTCATAGCGCTCAGCAGTGTTAAGACGCACATAGCCATCAAATCCTCCCATGGCGTAAATAAAATTGCTGAGGACTGTCACGCTGACATAGCAACGACGGGAGTGCATCGGGGCCACCTGATGCCACGTTTTCTTGACTGGGTCAAAACGCTTAACACTATTGAAATAGTCTACACTGTCGAACCCCCCAATGATATAAACGTAACCTTTCAAATAGGCTGCCCCATGGTAGGCACGGGGACTCTCTTCCTCACAAGTGACATTCACCCATCTGTCTGCCCGGGCATCATATGCCTCAATGGCATTGGTGGGGCTCCCACCACTCCAGCCACCAATTGCAAATAGGATGGCATAGGGCAGGCGGGGCCTGGTGAGTGGGTTGGTGAAGTCAGAATTGGAGGGTCCATTCATGTTTAGATCATACATGGCCTTGAGGGCATTAATAATGACCGGCTTGCATTCCTCACTGTCTTTGACATAGTCGTTCATCTTAACATTGTTCATGAAATACTCCGCATGCATTAGGGCCAGGCGAACCTGAGAAGGAAACACAGAAAGTCAGATGAGGTGAAGGTACCTGGGAAACCCCTACCCTTAGCTCCCTGTTTACAGTCTGCCTTTGAATTGCTGCAGGGTCCGAGTTTACTTTGGGTTTGAAATTTACAGCTCACAGTTTTAAATACTTGTTTTTTGGATGTGGTATACATTTGGATGCCGAGAATGAGCTAGATAGAAGGCACCTCACATGGTCACAGAGCTAGCCCCTTCCTTGGCCACTGGACAGTTCTATTAGACCAGAAAAGGCTGTGGCAATTGCACCGTCATTGAATATCTACATTTCTCTGTATAAAATAACACAAATTAGCACCAGATGGCTACAATTGTGTACAATACTCATGGTTTGGTGTCTAGTCCCACTTCTGTCTGGGTTTTGGGGAAACTCACAATAAGAAAGGGTGAAAGGAAGGCCATTTAGAATTCTTTTGAAGGCCTTGCTGTCTCCTTCCCCCAAGTACCAAGGAGAATTTTGGCCAAAGAATATAACAGGTAGAAGGAACTAGCAATGCCAAGAGCAAAGAAAATGGCACAGTTCTACAGAATAGTAGGAGATGCCTTCTATGTAAGTGTATGTAAATACAGCCCCAGAATCTCCCAAGCATCTGAATATGGCTCTTTGCACAGTCCCTCCAGGATAAGTGAACCAAACGAGCAATTAAGCATCCCACAAAAAATAGCTAAACTTGACCTTGGGAAGCAAAACTGAAATATGCTGCTTCCTATTTTGGGGGTCATGAGAAATCCATTTTAAAATGGCCTCAAACACAGCATCTTCTTGTTTGACGTTGAGCTCGTCTTTCTCAATGATATCCTTCAGTTCACTGACTGAGAGCTCTAGAAACTCGGCCGAAACTTTCACCATCTCCTCAAAGTTGTGCAGTATGAACATGTAGGCCTTCTGCCTCAGCTCGGGGCAGTAGTAGTAGTCTGTGAACTTGCAGATGCCAATACAGTTATCCAAACACAGCTCCGACTTGAGGAACTCACAGCAACCCCTGACAATACCCATGATGTTAAATTGGTCTGCAGCAGCCAGCAGTTTCTCCACATTGTCCGGTGTGATAGGGACGGTCCGGGTGTATGCATATTCAATAATTAGCTTCATCATGTCAGGGGAAATGCCAGGAATGTTGTATACCTTCTTTTCAGTGTTGTTCCAGCCACTCGTAAACAAAGCTCTGGAAAAAAAGAGAAAGAAAGAAACAAGTAGCCACTGAAACATTTCTCTCCAGTTTCTCCCCCACCTTTGTTTGTTGAGGGGTTTGGAAATTTCCCAAATAGTGCATGGTAAGTTATGCTGGAAACAAATTGGCATGAGGAAGGGTAGGGGAGAGCAGAGTGTGAGCTTTATACGCGGGCAAGAGAACCTTGCCAAGAACTTTGACTTTGGACACTCTTCTCATCTTCATGATAACTAAAACTTTCCCCCATTTTGTGTGTGGAAAAATTGGAATTTAGACCTGCGAGTAAGTCCCAGCCGAACTCTTCCTTCCTTCAGGAAATTAAGCTGGCGCAATAAGGCCTTTTTGATGAGCACTGTTAAATCGACACATAACCCAGAATCTGATCACTCCTCACCTCTTACTGCTATCTCCTGGGTCCAAGCCACCATCATTTCTTACCTAGATGATTGGGAGTAACCTCCTAACTGATCCCCCTGCTTCGGCCCTTGGTGCCTCCAGAATTTACAGTCCTAACCCGACCTCCTTATGAGCTTATGTTCTTCCACTCAAAACCTTCCACTGACATCCCTTCTGGCTCAGAGCGGTATACAAAGCCCTTCTCAGGGAGTACTGAAGTCCTCTGAGATCAGGACCAGTAATATCTCTCTGGCCACTTCCTCCTACCTTCCCCCCCCATTCCGTTCCAGTCCCACTCGCCCTGCTTTCCTTGAACACACCAGAGGCGCTTCATTTTTGGTCCTTTGTACATGCTGTTGCCGCTGCCTGGAAGGCTCCCCTGGCGCAGACCTCATTTCTCACTCCCACATTCCCTTAAAGTCTTTGCTCAAATGTCATTTTGTCAGCAAAGAGATCATCCTATTTAAAATCACCACCCTCCTCTCTGTACCTTCCTTTTCTCCCCCTCAGCACTTAATCTGCTATGTGTTTTATTTATTGAATGCCTGTTCCTCCTACTAGAAGATAAGCTTCATGAGAACAGAAATGTGCATCTCTTTATTCATTATTCCCAGTACCCAGAATAGCGGCCGTCACAAAACAGGCACTCAATAAATAATTATTGAATGAACAAATGACTACTCTCCCGAAACTATTTATTGGGCTTCTACTATATAGCTAGGTACTTTTTAAGTTGTGGATTAAAACAGAAATCCCTGCCCTATTAAAGTTTTGCTTCCTTTTTCTAGGTGGTTTCAGGGAATATGTATGAGAGCTGTGGTCTACAAACCTATAGCTTCTGGGCCAGATTTCGGCCCACCTCTTCTTTTCTGTAGCACCCACAAGCTAAGGATGTTTTTTACATTTTTTTAATGGGGAGAATAGAATACAAAGATTTTGTGACACCTGGCAATTGTAATAAATTCAAATTTCTGTGTCCATAAATAATTGTACTGGAACATAGCCATGCTCTTCCATTTAGTATCGTCTGTGGAGGCGCTCCCACTATAAAGGCAGAGTTCAGTCATTGTGACAGAGGCTGTATGGCCTGCAGGGCTTAAAATACTCACTATCTGGTCTTTTTGTAGACCCTTCTGTAGGTCTAGGTGAATGAGCACTTTTGGCAACAGATGGGACACATTTATCATAATGTTCATTGGAATCGACTACTCAGACATTTTCAGCTCATGAACAAAAAAGCTCTGCCACTTCCTGGGTTACAATGGTGGTGGCCCAAATTCCCTTTGTCTTCTGTTAAGTATTTCCTTGGTGCTTTCCCACATCCTCCTTCCCGACTCCTCAACTCTTGTTAATGTATCACCCTGTTTGAGATCATCTCTACTGGGATAAGGGCACAAGGGGCGGCTGAAGGGGCACTGTCCTCTAGGTTTAAGTAGGAAATCCAGTATGGGTGCCTTCCCAAAGGTACGCTAGGCTGAGACTCAAAGGGAAAAAAGCACCTGGCCCACCAATAGTTGGTGGAAATCTAGTTGCAAACCAGAGAAAAGAGGCCCGACCCCAGGTGTGCCTCTTCAGAAGACAAAGGAACCAGGCTACAGTGGCCTGGCGTTGTGACCATGTCCCTAAGGTAAGATGATGGGTTGGGAAACATGAAATGAACCAGAATGTCTCAGAATAAGCCCAAGTCTCCCTTCCGCTTAGTTTGGTAACCCTGTTATACCTAAAGTAGGAACTGCAGCTACAGAGGATGTTCTTGTGGGCATTGAACTCAAAGCCATTGACCTTGATGACCACGTCGCAGAGCTTGCCCTCTAGTCTAAGCTCGTTGAAGATCTCACAGGTCATCGCACTCATCTTCCTCTCCATGTGAGGCTGGTGGAAACGTGTGGAGGCCGCCATGCTCTCCATCTCCATGCCACCCTGGGACCAGCGGAGAGAGGCTGCTCTCCTAGGGTGTCGAGAGGGTTGTGGGGGGTCCCTTTAGCCTGCTGTCGCTCCTTTTCCCTACTACATCTTTCATATAGGGCCCATCGGGCAGCCCAAGTTCCAGAATTCTGGGCCCGCAGTGAGCTCACTCTCAGGATTGTGCTCTTAGATTCTGGAACTCTCTCCTGTCCCTGTCCTCCTTCCTTCTCCCCTCCCCCACCATTCAGGCTGAAGACCACCCCACACCTTCCGAGCCCTTGAATCCGGAATAGGACTGTGATCACCCACACCATATATGAGTTTTTATTTATTCTAGTTCCTGTTGCCCACTTCAGTTGTCCAGTACCGTGTGAGTGTAGCGTCAAGCCACCTTCTTCCATTGCTGGGCACTCCACTCCCCAGACACTGCCTTCCAGGAAGCCAAGTCAGAGGAGGCAGAAGGGAGTTAAGCTGGTCAGAGCTCACGCTGGCCCAGCTGTCTAGGGCCTTCCTGCCCTGTGGACTTGCGTCAGTCGCTCATTTTCTTCTGTGATGAGCAGCCCAGTTAAGCACCTTCTGGGTGTCTCCCAGAACTCACTCAATGGCTCCTTCCAGATCCGCTCCCTTCCTGCGGCTTGTCATGCAAACTTTAAGACAGGAAACGACCTCTCTGGCCAGGGGTTTTGCTCTAGACAGTAGTACCCGGGAACCTCAACTCTTGGGACCCTCAGCCTCCTCAACACAGAGTCCCCAGCCCTGGGGTGCCCCAGCGCGGGCGCCGCCCTCTCCCGACCCCGCCTGCTGCCCGGCCTCCGGCCCCCGGGTCCCTAGGCCCCTGGCAGCCGGCGACGCCTGCGCAGTGCGGCCGCGGGGCGGTCGTTGTCCCGGCGCTGTCGTCCCGGCGCTGTCGTCCCGGCTGCGAGCGCCATGGCAGAGGAGGTGAGGCGGGAAACGTCCGGCGTGGGGCGGGCCCCGATCCCCGGGGCGCGCCGAGGTCCCCAGCGGGCCGCCTGGGCCCCGCCGCGCCATCGCGGCCAGTAGGCGCCGCGGGCCAGGCCGAGCCCCCCTCCGCTCCCCGCGCCCCCGCCCGGCCTCGCAGGGCTGTCGAGCCGCCCCGGGCTCCCTGTGGGCCCAGCGCGGCGTGGGGGTCAGCGCTTCTCTCGGGTCTCGGGACAGGTGAGCACCCTGATGAAGGCCACGGTCCTGATGCGGCAGCCCGGGCGGGTGCAGGAGATCGTGGGCGCCCTCCGCAAGGGCGGGGGAGACCGCTTACAGGTACGGGGCGAGGTGGGGCGGCTGGGGAGGTGACCTGCCCAGGGGGCCTGCCCGTGCTGCTGCGGACACTGCACGCCCTCTGCCCCTAGAAACGGCCAGCGGCCTGGGAGCAAGCAAGCTGCTCCGCCTCATTTGCCCTGGGTTAGAGCCCACCTGCCGGGGAAACCTAGGTTTCGAATTTGTCAGCCCTGACCTGCTGCTGCTTCCTCTAATTAGGTCGAAAGCACCCAGCGCCAGGCCTCGGGGCCTTATTTCCACACCAGCCTGGTCAGCGGGCTCCCCAGGAAGTTGCAGATGTGGTGATGGGTCACCTTGGGAAGGACCCAGGGCATAGAGATGGCAAGGCAAGAGGCAGAGTCCTGATTCTCTTCCTGCGGCCTCTGGCAAGAGGCTGGGCCTCCTCCGGCTTAGCAGGCTACTAACTGGGATGAGTTCTGCCTTCCCCCTCTGGCCTTGCAGGACTCCTGCAGGGCTTTGCCCACAGACTGGGCACTGAGCTGTTTTGCCTTGCATAACCTCCCTTCTCGCCGCCCCCTCCCCCCCTTCCCCGACAGGGCTACACTGGAAGGAGCCTGTGTAGATGGCATCTCTCTTTTGCATTTTAGGTTATTTCTGATTTTGACATGACCTTGAGCAGGTTTGCATATAACGGAAAGCGATGCCCTTCTTCTTACAGTAAGTCACATCCTAGCTTGCTTTGTTGGGCTTGACAAGATGGTGGATTCTAAGTGGCAAATAAAAGGAGTTCTGTGTTTTTGCAGACATTCTGGATAACAGCAAGATCATCAGTGAGGAGTGCCGGAATGAGGTACGTCACTCCCCTTCTTTGTTCAGAGATGGCCCTCAGGTACTACGTCAGATGGTTCTCGGTCAGGACCAAAGACTCCAGGATAGAGACCTTCGAAGATTAGTTTTTAAAAAATTGCTGTTCTTATATGTTTCCTTTATGTCCAAGACATGTGATGATTGGTGGTTAGAATATAGATGTTCTGCCTCCTGCTAGCTGTGGAGTTTACAAGGGACTTCAACATTTTCTATTTCATCCTCCCGCAGCTCTGAGGGATGGAGAGAACCGTTATTACCTCCATTTAACAGATGAGAAAACAGAGGCTTGGAAAGAATAAGCAAGTCCTCCAAGGGTCATATGCAAGACATGGAGAGCTTGGTTTTCGCATAGATCCGATTCTGTCCCAAACACGTTTCACTGCATTGTGCTCTTTCTTTGATGATATGAAGAGTTGAGCCAGGCTGGCTGCACGTCTCTCTGCGGTTTGCTGAGCTCTTGCTGCCAAATAACTCTATCCTTTAGCTTCACTTCGTTAGAAAATTCACTGAATTGCATTATTGGGGCGCCTGGATGGCTTAGTCGGTTAAGCGTCCGACTTTCGCTTAGGTCATGATCTCGCGGTTCGTGGGTTCGAGCCCCGCGTCGGGCTCTGTGCTGACTGCCAGCTCAGAGCCTGGAGCCTGTTTCAGAGTCTGTGACTCCCTCTCTCTCTGACCCTCCCCTGCTCACGCTGTCTCTCTCTCTCCTAGAAATAAATAAAATTTAAAAAAAAAAAAAAATTCACTGAATTGCATACTAAGTGGTCAGTCGGTCTGTCATTGGTCAGCTCTTTCAATACTCTGTCATGATTACTTGCTATTAAGATGGGCAACAAATTATAGCTAACTTACTTTTCTAAAACCTGTCTCTTTGGAGATGCACTCTTCTTAGCTTAATGTAAGTTCTTGCGCCAGCACCGATTACCTTTGGCAAGTCACTTTTTGTGCTTTCTACATGTCTGATCTTATCAGCTTCCCTAAAGCACAAATAAGGCAGCAGGGTACCCTCTCGAGGATAACGAGGCCAGGGAAGACTAAGATTCTGGGTGCTGAGGACCTCCTGAAAAAAGTCATGAAGCAAAGCTTATGGATGAAGCCTTTTTTCTTTTTTAAAAATGCTATTCTGTTGAATTCTCTTATGCTTTTAGAAAAATGTTGTTCCCCCCCCAAAAAAAACACATACATTGAGAACCTCAATACATTTCGGGAGCTTTCTCCCTTTGTCTGTGATCTTCATATTTAAGTCTCTTTTGGAACTGTGGTCAGGGACTCCATATTTGATCTCTTAGTATTCTGAGATTGTGCATCTATTAAAATGAAAGTTCTTTACCCAGGCAGTTCCCATTTTTATTGGGAACTGTTACTGACAGGACTTTGTGTCACACATGGCCCCCAAAGTGGCCTCCCTAGCCAGTCAAAGGTCCTGGCCTGTGGAAGGAGATCTTAGTAAGAGGAGGCACATGTAAGCACTTGTGACGTGGTCCACCCAACACTGGCATGGTGATGGGTATCCGCTAACACGCTATGGCCCAAACCTGACTTCCATGATATTTCTACTTCCACTTCCATGATTTTTCCCATATCTTGGTGATTTTTACTACATATTTTACTTTAAATTGGCCTATTATTAAAAATCCGAGGGGTGCCTGGGTAGTTGGGCATCCTACTTCGACTCAGGTCATGATCTCGCAGCTTGTGAGTTCGAGCCCCGTGTCAGGCTCTGTGCTGATGGCTCAGAGCCTGGAGCCTGCTTCACATTCTGTGACTCTGTCTCTCTCTTCCCCTACCCAGTTTGTGCTCTGTCTCTCTCTCGAAAATAAATAAACATTAAAAAATTTAAAAAGGGGACTCCTGGGTGGCTCAGTGGGTTAAGTGATGGACTTCGGCTCAGGTCATGATCTCACAAATCATGGGTTTGAGCCCCGCGTCAGGCTTTATGCTGACAGCTTGGAGCCTTGGGCCTGCTTCAGATTCTGTGTCTCCCTCTCTCTCTGCCCATCCCCTGCACGCTTGCAGTCTCTCTCTCTCTCTCTCTCTCAAATAAACATCAAAAAAATTTTTTAATAAAAACATATAATAAAAATAAAAATCTGAATGCAGTTCACTTAGAGAAGAAACAATCTTTGCGAAAGCATGAGTTTGATATGCTAGGTTTTTTTTTTTTTTTCCTTCATATGCATTACAATGAATCTAAAACTACTAAAACGAGAAGTGTTTATCCACATATCCCCTAAAGTTACCTTGCCTACCCCCTGAAAAAGTGTATCCCATTTGGGGAAATATAACATTGATCCCTTCCTACTGGTTAAACCCTGCTGGCTGAGTTAGCGATAACAACAAAATCCTAGTAACTTCTCACCTAATAGCACAAGGTCTTGGTTCTTAGACCTCACGCTCTAAGGATGAGTGCAAAGGGATGACCAGCCTTGCAGATCGGTCACTCCCTTACACAGAGTTGCGTCTTCTAGGTGATTATGTTCTCACGCTAAACTGTGGGACTTTGCTGGGGAAAACTCAATGCGGCCTAACGGCTTTTGTCTTCATTTGGGTGTCCAGCTCACCGCGCTCCTTCACCACTATTACCCAATTGAGATTGACCCACACCGGACCATCAAAGAGAAGTTACCTCATATGGTGGAATGGTAAGTGACGGAACGCTCCTGGCCCTCGCGGTGGACTGGTCTACCTATTAGAACAAACTGCCCAGCCACGGTGGGGCGACCTGTGGCTGCTGCTAGAGTGGGGTCCCACTGAGAGTCCTTGGAATGAGGCCGAAGCCCCTTGGTTTGGAGGGACAAGTGCTTTGGGAGATAACTCTCCTGTAGGAACCCGTATTGCTGGACGGAGCCCCAGTTCCCCAGAACGTGGGGGTCACCGAGGGAGGGATTCAGAAGGGCTGTGACTTTAGCAGTTAGCTCACCCAACCCTTGTTCCTGTGGCTGTAGTGTGGCTTTCTTACCCTCTTCCTTTTAAGGACAGCCACAGGCTTCAGGAAGTGACTTGGGGGGATAGGATGAGGCCTCCATTAATCTTTCCAGAAGGGCACTTGGCCCTGAAAAGAGAAAGGACACTTTACTTACTTAGTGATTTGAACTTGGTCTTTTGTGGGGTGTCCTTTTTAGGTGGACCAAAGCTCATGATCTCCTGTGCCAGCAGAAGATTCAGAAATTTCAAATCGCCCAGGTGGTTAGAGAGTCCAATGCAATGCTTAGGTGAGCTTCTTGCCCTGGAAACTCTTTGAAACTGGTTTGCTCACAAAAAAAGAGTCTAGGAAGGAGTGGAGGGGAGTTAGTTGCTGGGAGAGTCAGAAGAGACAGAGCACCATGAGTGGCTGATGCAAAGAAGGCTTTGCTTTTCCCCTCTGGATACAGCTGAAAGATTTCCCACCCTTTTTAAAAAAAATTTTTTTAATGTTTTATTTATTTTTGAGAGAGACAGACTGAGAGCGTGAGCAGGAGAGGGTCAGAGAGGGAGGGAGACACAGAATCCGAAGACAGGCTTCAGGCTCTGAGCCGGCTGCCAGCACAGAGCCCGACGCGGGGCTGGAACCCACGAACCATGAGACCATGACCTGAGCCGAAGTTGGACGCTTAACCGACTGAGCCACCCAGGTGCCCCTACTATACATATTTTATACGTCACTTTAAAATGTTTTAGGGTTAAGTGTCTGACTTCGGCTCAGGTCATGGTCTCACGGTTCGTGGCTTCGAGCCCCGCGTCGGCCTCTGTGCTGGCAGCCGGCTCGGAACCTGGAGCCTGTCTTCGGATTCTGTGTCTCCCTCTCTCTCTGACCCTCCCCTGCTCACGCTGTCTGTCTGTCTCTCTCTCTCAAAAATAAATAAAACATTACAAAATAATAAAAAAATAAAATGTTTTTAAAAAGAAAGAATTGAAAACTGTATCACCCCTTAGAAAAGAAAAACCGGAAGAAGAGGCAGAATCCATTCATCTCTTTTCAGGGAGGGATACAAGACATTCTTCAACACCCTCTACCAGAACAATGTTCCGCTGTTCATCTTCTCTGCGGGCATTGGTGACATCCTAGAGGAGATTATCCGACAGATGAAGGTGTTCCACCCCAACATCCACATTGTGTCTAAC
This sequence comes from Hyaena hyaena, assembly GCF_003009895.1. Classification (NCBI taxonomy): domain Eukaryota; kingdom Metazoa; phylum Chordata; class Mammalia; order Carnivora; family Hyaenidae; genus Hyaena; species Hyaena hyaena. The sequence goes on along the minus strand of NW_024081220.1, from coordinate 480,434 downwards.
TACATGGACTTTGACGAAGATGTGAGCCCGCTCTTGTTTAGGCTGGGGATGGAAGAGGGGTGGGGGGGCGCCAGCCCTGGGGGCCGCACCCGCACCGTTAACCCTGATCTGGGGAGGGAGAGTATGCTGGCTTCTTGCCCTTGGGCAGTTCTTTCTTTCTTTATGCCAGTTCAAGGCAGTTCTTTCTTCATTTTTTGTTTGTTTTTATTTTTTAAAGAGAGAGCACACGTGTGCGCTTGCACAAGTTGGGGAGGGGCCGGAAGGGGGAGCCTGAAGCAGGCTCCAGCCTCTGAACTGTCAGCGCACTGCCTGACACGGGGCCCAGACTCATGAACCAAACCGTGAGATCGTGACCCGAGCCAAAGTCGGATGCTTAACCCACTGAGCCACCCAGGCGCCCCTAGAGACGGTTACTTCTGAAGGACCTACCCTTTGGTGTTTGGCTGACAGCCGACAGCCAGGCCCCATGTCACTGTCCCAGGCCTTGTGCCATCCTAGGTACTTAAGGACTTAGACTTGGACTTGTTTTCCTGGAGCCAGAGGTCAGCTGCTCCGACTCACCCTTGCTCTGACTTCTTCCCCTGAAAACCAGTGGCTGGAATTTTCATCCTTTAACATGTGGCAAGGACGTGACCCACAGCTGAGGAGTAGCACACATGTAGCCTGACAGTGCCTGTTTCATGGGCTTCGTGCTTCCACCAGAGGAGGCGATCAGTAATATTTGACGGCCCTTGTTAGTTTAAATCAGGGGTGACAAACTTTTTTGGTAAAAGGCCAGGCAGTAAATATGTTAGGCTTTGTGGGGTGGACTTTATGTTCTGTCACAACTACTCAACTCTGCTGTGAAAGAACAAGTAGCCGCGGACAAGACGTAAATAAATGAGCCTGGCTGTATTCCAGTAACACGTAAATTAGAAAAATGGGCCCAATCTGGCCTACAGGACCCAGTTTGCTGCCCCCTAGCGTAGACCACAGCGAGGTTTTGGCATTTCTGTGGCTTCCAGGGTTCCCTTTCCTCTGCGACAGAGGGACAGTGGGACACTGGCTCTAGCCGGGTCCCTCTAGCCCTTCTGTCTGTCTCTTGATTGTTTAGGGTTTCCTACAGGGATTCAAGGGCCAACTCATACACACCTACAACAAGAACAGCTCCGTCTGTGAGAATTCTGGGTACTTCCAGCAGCTTCAGGGCAAAACCAACATCCTCCTGCTGGGGGACTCCATGGGGGACCTCACCATGGCCGATGGGGTTCCTGGTGTGGAGAACATTCTCAAGATTGGCTTCCTAAATGACAAGGTGGGTATGGGACCAGACCTTATCTTTGTGGCTTGCTTCTTTGTCTTTTTGAATCTTTTTTTAAGTTTATTTATTCTGAGAGAGAGAGAGAGAGAGCGAGAAAGAGCGCATGTGAGTCTCTGAGCTTGAGCAGGGGAGGGGCAAGGTGAGAATCTGCTAATAGCGCAGAGCCCAATGTGGGTTGATCTCGACCCAACCACGAGATCAGGACCTGAACTGAAATCAAGAATCAGACACTTAACTGACTGAGCCACCCAGGCGCCCCCACCCCCCGCCCCGCTTCCTTCATTTTCAATCCCTGTTAACAAATGCCTAGCAAACACCTTCTGCCTGCTAGTCACTGTCAAGTACCAGAGGTACTAAGGAAAGCTACAAGCCACATTCACAGGAAAACAAAAGAGATACTCCACGATGACGGCTGCCTTCGGCACGTGGCATGATGGTGGGACTCAGAGATAAGGCCACCGGAGCCTGCACTTACTCTTTAGTGCCACCACATGCCAGGCATTTTAGCCCATTTAATCCCTACAGGAACTTTGTGAGGTAGACACCGATAGGCCTCGTTTTACAGATGGGGAAACTGAGGCAAGGAGGTTACTCTGCCCAAGGTGACATAGTTTAGGATCCGGTAGAGCTGATGACAGCCCTTCTAGGTCCCACCTGTAAGGTATAAGTGAGATGGGAGATGTCAGGATTCAGGCGGGTTTACAGTGTAGAGAACAAAAACACAAGGACCGGCCAGAGGCTGACAGGGGCTGAAAACTTAGGGTCCGAAGGGGGCACGGTATGGGGTCAGGCTAGAAGGCCCCCAGGCCTCCCCTCAGCCAGCAGGGGCTGACCTCCAGAGTGCTTGAGCCTTGTGAAAATGCAGTCCAGATGGGTTACAAGTAACGTCTGGCATTTACATTTTAATCCTCGCACTGTCCTTTGGACACGGAGCCAAGGGTTCATTGTGGCACCTGTACCCACAGCCATCCAAAGGGCAGGTCCCTGTAACGGGGCGCTGCAGCTCAAAGGCCCTCCTTCTCCTGCCCCGGGTATCCGGGAGGCAGAGGCAGAAGTCCGGGCCTTCTGGGGACTCTGGACCTTCCCTTCCCCGGGGCAGGTGGAAGAGCGGCGGGAACGCTACATGGACTCCTATGACATCGTGCTGGAGAAGGACGAGACGCTGGACGTGGTCAACGGGCTGCTGCAGCATATCCTGCACCGCGGGGACTGGATGGAGATGCAGGGCTCCTGAGTGCAGGCGCGGGGTGGGGGGCTGTGGGGAGGAGGGAGCCTCGCCCAGAGGCCGCCCTGCAGAGGGCGCTGCTCCTCCCAGTGCGGGCAGAGAACAGTCCAGGTGGTGCAGCTGCTGAGCCCGTGCCCCTCCCTCACCCTCCCAGCGCCGAGGCTCCCCGAAGCCAGGCTCCGTGGGGGAGGGGGCCACCAGGTGAACATGGCACCTGCAGGGTGTTAGCACCCTAACCAGGGCCCATCGAGTCCAGGGGTTCTTTCCCCCCCTGGATTTTTAAACATGGAGAGCCATTCTTCATATCTCATGTGTGAAACAGATCCAAATAAAAACGGGAAAAAACAGCTGTTCTGATTCAGGGGGTGCGGGGCAGAGCCCGTGCCTCTCAGTCTGGGAGGAGCAGGAATCTCCAGGAAGTCACTAGGGCTCTATGGCACAGAATTTCAAAACCACCGAATTCACAGGTGCCCGGCCGGCTCGGGCAGTGCAGCGTGTGTCTCTTGATCTCGGGGTTATGAGTTCGAACCCCATGTTGGGTGTCGAGATTACTTAAAAAATAAAATCTTTAAAACAGCAGCAGTGAATTCACACACAAGGCCCTCTGAGCACAGCCGGAATGTGCCTGGGGATCAGGGTGGGCAGGCAGGGTTGGAAGGGTGTGTTTCTGACCTGGAATCATTTGACTCTATGCTGAGGTATCCATTAAACTTGAAATTCCGTTACGATCAGTTGGGTCTGGCCAATCCTATCTGCAGAGTTCCCTCTTTATGGACCCCCAAAGGGATCCGGGGCCACTAAGATGGGTGACTTGATTAAGGAGAGTCAAGACCGGGACCTGAACGGAGAAGGCGCTCTGTGACAGTGAGGCGGGAGTGAGTTCTGCTGTCATCTTGCATCATTAGCTTCTTTCCTGTCTCCCTTCAAAAACTTCAAAAAGTTGAGCACCATCTTTTTCTCTCCCAAGACTGCCCTGCTCTCCCATCCTCTCTTGGCTCAGGTCATTTCTGTTGCACTGGCCCGGTGGGGGAGGGGCAGACGGCCTGCCCGCCAGCTGAGCAGCCCCTCCCTCAACACACTGGAGACTGGAACTCTGTCACCTTTCCTCAGACAGGAGGGCAGATCTGGCAGGTGGTAAAGGCTGGCCGCCAGGAGCACGGAGATGCAGGGTTAGCCTGGTACTGGGACCAGTTTGCATGGAGGAGAGGATTGTGCCCTGTGCAGTGTGATATAACCCGAGTTCCATACATCGTGTTTAAGGTCAGAGACCGCCACTTTCCGGTCAGCTGGGATGGTTCCGGCAGGCTGGGGCTCCCTTTCCTTGCGCAGGGCCCTGGTTAGGCCTCAGGAGGCAGGGGGCTGAGACCTAGGCACACGGGGTCTTGAACTGATGAGGTGCGGAGAGACCACCTGCTTTGTTCCCCTTTCTTCCCCAGTCTTTGGGTCTAAGGGCCTCCCCGCCATATGCACAATGACAGCACAGCCTGAGGTGTTTGGTTTAGTCTTTTATTTGGCACAAAGGAGAGAAAGGGATCTGACACCAATTTAGCCCTGAGTGTGCAGAGCGCTGCCCACCCCACACGAGCCCCTCTTCTGAGTTTAACTCCATCCTGAAACAAGGATTTCCCAGCCCTGAGACCCATCCCAGGATCCTTTGTATCCTTCCTGTTCTCTGCCCCTTAGAGAAGGCAGCCCTCTTCAGGGATGAAAGGCCATGCCAAGCCCAGACCTGACTGCGGCACCCCAGGGGCCTTCGGCCACTACTGGATGTAGCGAGGGGGGATGGGATAGGTGTGGGGGGACAGGTGACGGGGGATGGGGCAGGTCGGGGGGCTGCCCTCCCTGGAAGCCAGCCAGAGCTGAGAGGAAGGCTGAGGGCCTGGTGAGTCCTGGTTCATGCTCCTGGGAGCCGCTTTGACACAGGAATGGGGGCTGGAGGGGATGCCTGGGGATGGCAAAGAAAAGTACGGATAAAAGGGAAGATTGGGGAAATAAAGAAATGATGGGCTCGGCCGGCCATGTTCACCGTCTGGTGACGCGGAGGGGGTCATGGGCCAGGGGCCGGCAGTGGCCCCATCCCACCCCTAGACTCCACCAATCACCGACTGGCTTTGTGACTCCAAAAACGTGTAAGGGAGGGCTGTGGGCTGGGAAGGGAAAAACTGAATAGAGGTCTGTGCTGTGGATTGTACTCGGGCTGGTGGCAAGACCAGAGTCATCTCTGACCGCTTTTCAGATGCTCCTAGAGCACATGCCGGCACAGGGGAGGGTGACTGGGAAGGTCAGCGCCACCGCCCACTGTCCCCCCACCCCCTCGAGAAGTGGGCCTTTGCATCTGGGCCCAGGCGCCTGCCCTTCAGAGCTCCTCATGGACGCGCTCCTGGTCTTCGTCCGACTTCAGTTTAAGCTCCTCGACGGTGATCTTGCCATCCTGGTTACGGTCCTGGTTCTGGAACATGTCTGCGATGGTTTTCTCCGGGTCCTGCCCAGGCATGAGGCGTCCTTTGCCCTCACTGACTTGGGCCTTGATGAAGGTGGAGAACTAGGAGCCAAGAGAGCAAGGGGAGAGGGGAGTGAGGGTCTCGCCTGAGTGGGTGGCCTTGGGAAGGGCCCTGGGGCACAGGGAGGCACAGAGAGAAGAGCCTCCTGAGTGGGTGTGGAGGTCAGCAGCATGGTGGGAGGGGCGAGGTGGGCAGGGTTGCACGAAGAAGGCACAGCGAGCGACCCAGCGCAGGGGCAGAAGCAGGCACAGACAGGACAACAGATGTATACTGTTTGTTGGATGCCACCACGCAGAGTGGTGGCTTCTGCTGGGGTGACCGCATGGAAATGGTTATTGGGAGTGAGCTCACCCACCTCCTCCGGGGGCACCTCGCCATCCTTGTTGAGGTCCAGGCCTTCAAACAGGTTGGCGGGAGGGTCCTCGTGCCACACAAACAGGTACCCTGTGGGCAGCCCCTCCTCCCGAGATACCAGCTCCACCTCAAACAGCAGCACTGCGCTCCCAGGGACACCCCGGGCTGGAGGGACGGAGGACAGAAGGGAAGCGGCCCCGTCAGGTCAGGGTCTGAGCCCAGTGTGCCCCGCAGCCCACACGCCTCAGTCTCCCCTACTGGGCACATGGGGTGTTTCCAGAACCACTGGGAAGGCTTCCCTCACTCCTCCCACCGTCTGCGCAGGCCCGAGGCGGGCGGGGGGCAAAGGACCAGTGTGCCCCTCACCTCCGCTCTCTCCGTGTGCCAGGTGCGGGGGCACCACGAGCTGCCGCCTCTCCCCCACACACATGCCCTGCAGGCCCGTGTCCAGGCCTTCGATCACCTTGTTGGCCCCCAGAGTGGCCTCCTGGGGGTCCCCGTAGTCGTGGCTGGGGGGAGAGCAGAGTCCCGGTTCAGCACCCATCCTCGTCCCCGTGCCAGTTCACACCCCAGCGTGGCCCAGCCCGCCCAGGTTCCCAGTCACTTCTGGTGCCCGCCCCATGCAGCAGAGCGCGAGACCCACGACGTCGTCCTCATCCTGAAGGGTGGCCTGGAGGGCTCCCCTCTCCCTGCTTTGGTGTCCCCTCCACAGACAGAGCCAGCAGCCCCCTCGACTGCCAGCTTTGCCCTCCCTGTCCCGCCGGTAAAGTGTCAGCTCCTCGTGCCCCACCCCTTGCTCGCTGGACGGGAACTTAGGAAGGAAGCACATGTGGAGGTGCTCGCGGGAGGACTCCCCCGCGCCTGGGCCCACCCACCTGCCCAGCCCTGGCCCTGCCCCGGACCCACGAGGAGAAGAGCTTGGTGCCATCCAGCAGGGAGCAGTTGTAGTGGTAGCGAACGTAGTCCCCAGACTTGGCGGTCTCGTTGCAGGTCTCCGGGGGCGGGGACAGTATCTTGATTTCCACAGGATCCTCAGGGTTGTGGAAGTCAACGACGTGGACGTCAAAAATCAGCACCGCGGAGCCAGGGATCTTGTCTCCTGGGGCCAGAACGGGGAGTGGATCGGCTCAGAATCCAGGAGGGACTGCTCAGGCCTCCACGGAGGCCCCTAGACCTCCCCTGCCCTGTGTTTTCAAATGAGGCTGGGCTGGGCTGTTTGTCCCCAGGGTCAATTCTTCTTCAGTACCTCTTGTTGGGGAGAGGGGCAGCGGAGGGGAGGGCCATGCCGGTTAGCAAGCCCTCCACACACACCATCTTGCAACCTCCCAGTAATGTACCCTGGCGGCCAATGTCATTAGTCCCATTTTACAGGTGAGGACGCTGAGGCTTCCAGCAAAGCTGGGTCTCAGGTCCAGGTTTCTTTGCTTCCTAAGGCTACGCTGTTTCTGTCCTTCCATAGCCACCTCCGCCTCCCCAACTCAGGAGTCGGTTGCCCTTCTCCAGTATGGAAGGGAGAAGTGGGGGCAGCCCCTGGAGAAAGTGATGGAGTCCGCGTGGCCAGAGGTGGGTGGGTGATGGGTTTCGTGGTGAGAGGGGCAGAGCGGCGGCTGAATGGCCCTCGGTGGGGAGGTCGGGAGGGGGTCTGTGGGGCTGCTGAGGCGGTGACTTTGAGCACAGAGCACAGGGACATGCCTACCGGTCCCGTTCTCCCCATAGGCGAGGTGGGGGGGGATGGTGATCCTCCGGTGCTCCCCCATGCAGGCACCCTGCAGCCCCTGGTCCATCCCGGGGATGATGTAACCCCGCCCCACGTAGGTGTTGTAGGTGTGGTTGCGGGAGTAGCTGCAAGACAAAGCAGGGAGGGCGGGCTGGGGGGGGTCAAAGGAGCCCCTGCCCTTCCAGCTGTGGGCCGGGGTGACCCCAGACCCTGCCTCAGCTTCTTGTGCCTTCCTCCCAGGCCCCAACTTCCTCCTCCAGATCCCCCCCCCCAAACACACACCTGGAATCAAAGAGGGTGCCGTCCATCAGTGAGCCGTTGTAGTGGTAACGCATGAAGTCTCCAGCCACAGCTCTCCGAAGGCAGCCAGGGGGAAGCTCCAGCGTCTCCAGCTGGATGGTGTCCTTCGGATTGTGGACATCAACCAGTAGCACGTGGAAGACCAGGGAGGCCTGTGGGGGGATCACAGTCCCTGGGGAAGGGATAGACTTGAACCATACGAGTGGTACAACCAGGGCTCCTTCTTGACTCAGGAAGGCCCATGTGGGCACCCTGCAAAAAGGTGCCAGTTCTGCTCTCCAGAGACCCCTGCCTGCCCTCAGCAGCCCTGTTTCTTGCTCCTCCTGTAAGGTGTGAGCTGGATTTTCCCCAGGGCCACCACCAGCCCATCCTAAATGATTGTGTGAATCAGAATAAAGCACCCCTTCTTAGTGAGGTCATCACCAAGAGCTAGATTTCATTGCCTCCTTGGCTGAGTGCCCTTGTGCAGCACACAACCTGAACAACTGTATGTGGCAGCCCTCCTCTGAGGAATCCCCAAGTCCCTGTCTGTCCTCACCGTAGCCTTTCTCGCCATAGGCCAGGAATGGAGGGATGATGATCTTCCTTCTCTCTCCAGGACACATGCCCAGCAGCCCCTGATCCATGCCCTTGATCAGCCAGCCGGAGCCAATGTAGGTGTCATAAGTGCCACCCCTACTGTAGCTGCGGAGAATGAGGTAGAAGTGATGCTGTGGGAGGTGGGAGAGGCCGGTGGGACTCGGACACACTCCACATCATGTCACAGTCCCCAGCCCCCCAGGACTCCCTCCAGCCCTCACCTGGTGTCAAAGGCGGTGCCATCCAGCAGCGTGCCGTTGTAGTGGTAGCGGACAAAGTCACTGTCCTGGACCGTGCGGGGACAGTGCGCTGGCTGCAGCAGGGTGCTCACCTGCACAGTGTCTGCCTTGTTCCACACATCCAGCAGGACCACATCGAAGTACAGGGTGGCATCCGGAGGAATGAGCCCCGCTGTGAGGGCCCAGCAGCCACAGTCATGTTCGGTGCAGCTCTCCCAGACCCCTCACCATGCCACAGTCCCTGGGGGCCCAGAACTCCCTCCAGCCCTCACGTGGTCTCAAAGGTGGTAGGTGGAATGGACACGTGAACGTCCTGCTTGGCCCCTCCTCCACCACTCCCAGTGCCCCCTCTCCCTAGTCAAGCTTTGATTCCACCCAGGGCCCTGTCATTCCCTGTCCCCCAACTCCAGGGACAGGAGACTGAAATCCCACTCCCAGACCTGCCACTATTCGCACTGCACATGCAGTGTGACCTTGGGCAAGTCACTCTCCCTCTCTGAGCTTCAGTTTTCTGGCCTTGGGGTCCTTGATTCTGATTCCTGGTCTCCTCGGTCCCCATGCCTGTGCCCCAACCCTTCTCACCCACACCGATGCTGCCATAGCCCAGGTGGGGAGGCACAATGAGGCGTCGCCGCTCGTTGACACACATGCCCATGAGGCCTCGGTCCATGCCGGTGATGAGGCGCCCCACGCCCACCACGATGGCCACTAAGGTGCTTCGGTCATAGCTGGGGGAGAGCGGAAACAGATGGGAGACGGTGGCCTCTGGTCACGGTCGCATACATGCACAGGTGCACGTGTGCATGCACACACACACACACACACACACACACACACACACACTCAATCCCCCTCCCTATACACAGGTGCTCCTGTCTCCTCTTCAAGCATCCCTCCTATGTCAGCCATGACTCCCACCTTAATAGGATGGGCTGTCACACAGGAGGGGCCCCCCAGGAGGCCAGGAGCTTTTATTTGTGGGGGCCGGGGACGTCCCTGCAGGCCCGGGACCTCCACTCTCTGCTGACAGCAAAGGGGTGCAAATGGGAAGCGGAACATTTATTGTGGATTTACGGTGTGCCAGATAAACGCTCGCCTTTTACAATCACCTGCTTAATTCTTTCCCCTGGGAAATGGGCATTATTGTTTTCCTTTTTCTGAAAAAAAAAAAAAATGTTATGTTTATTTCTGAGACAGAGCACGTGTGGGGGAGGGCAGAGAGAGGGAGACAGGATCAGAAGTGGGCTCCCGGCTGACAGGCAAGTCTTGACCTGAGCTGAAGTCGGACGCTTAACCAACTGAGCCACCCAGACGCCCCTGGTTTCACTTTTCTTATGACAAAAATTGAGACAAGAAACTAAATGACTTGCCCAAGGTCACACAGCGAGTCTGTGGTCTGCTGAACTCCGTGTTCGTGTCACTTCACCATCCCGGGAAAAGAAGGGGAAGCACAGCTGGCAGAGGGTAGGGGCTGGTTTCCAATTCTGAAAAGGCCTATTCTAAAATTGCCATGGCTTTTGTTTTTATTTTATTTTACTTTTAGTTATTATTTTTTGTTGCAGTATAATTGACATACAAGATTATTTTAGTTTCAGGTGTACAACGTAGTGAGTTGACATTTACATACACCATCAGCATAATAAGTCTAATTAACATCTGTCACTGTACAAAGTTAATACAATACTGTTGTCTATACATCATATCCCTATGGCTTATTTATTTTATAATTGGAAGTGTGTATCTCTTGACTTTTATTGGCTTTTATTTGAGAGAGAGAGCTTCTCAAGCAGGCTCCATACTCAGTGCAGAACCTGATATGGGGTTTGATCCCACACTGGCATCATGACCTGAGCCCAAATCAAGAGTCAGATCCTCAACTAATTGAGCCACCCAGGCACCCTGGGCTTTTATTTGCTTTTAGTCACAGTTTTAAGTTTTCAGAAGCTAGGGAGGATGGGAGATTTTTATTTAAAAAATGTTTTTTACTCTTTATTTATTTTTGAGAGAGTGCGCACAAGTGGGGGAAGGGCAGAGAGAGAGGGGGAGACAAAGAATCCGAAGTAGGTTCCAGGCTCTGAGCTGTCAGCACAGAGCCCAATGCGGGGCTCGAACTCAAGAACCATGAGATCATGACCTGAGCCAATGTCGGATGCTCAACGAACTGATCCACCCAGGAGCCCCTAAAATTTTTTTCAATTATTTTATTTTTTATATTTGTAATTGTTTATTTTTGAGAGAACATGAACATGTGAGGGAGGGGAGAAGGGGCAGAGAGGGAGACAGAGGATCCGAAGTGGGCTCTCCAAGAACTGAACCATGAGGGGCACCTGGGTGGCTCAATTGGTTAAGCCTCTGACTTTGGCTCAGGTCATGATCTCATGGTTCGTTTGAGCCCAACGACGGGCTCTCAGCACAGAGTCTGCTTCAAATCCTGTCTCCTTCTCTCTCTGCGCCTCCCCCCCCGCCCCCCCTCGTTCTCTCACTCTCGCTCTCACACGTGCACGCGCTCTCTCTCTCTCTCTCTCTCAAAAATAAATAAATAAATAAATAAGCATGAAAAAAAAGAACCGAACCGTGAGATTATGACCTGAGCCGAAGTGACGTTTAACCGACCCAGGCACCCCTAAATTATTTTTTTAGGTTTATTTCATTTATATTTTAGTAATCTCTACCTCCAACATGGGGCTCGAACTCATGACTCCAAGATCAAGAGATGCGTGTTCTTTTGACTGAGCCAGCCAGGTGCCCTGAGAGATTTTTATTTTCATCAAAGGGGTTATGGGGTTGGAAAAGTTTTCCAAGCTCAGCACTGCATGAACAGGGGCCAGCCAGGGTTCTAGAATCCCACCAAGGAAGTCATCCTCTGCTTCCAACCCCTCCCTGACTTGGGCGGTGCTCCTGGCCACCGTGCATACCTAATTTTGCCCACTGAGCTGCTTCCTTCACAGTGCTCTTGTGAGGGCCCAAGCACTACACAAAGCTCCTACCAGTTAAACATGATAAGGGCACCCAGTCCTCCCCAGAGCCAAGGCTAATGTTCCCTGAACTTGCTTTGGTATTTTCAAGCACTATGCGAAGTTCTTTCATTCATCATCTTGCTTGAGCCCTATTATCAGCCTTAGGAAGGGAGGACTTAATTTTTCAGATTGTTTTTAATCTCCATTTTTTCAGATAAGGGACATGACGCTTAAAGACACATAATCCCTTCTCCATGGTCTTTGGCTGGATTTGAACCCAGGGTCTTGGACTCTGGAGTTCATGTTCTTAATACAACTGCCTGCCTTCCAAAGCCATGGCCACTAATTTCCCTGTGGGCTGAGTTGTGTGCTTTGGGAAAGGGTCTAAGAGGGACTGACTTCTTAGGATGTGGTGTGTGACTGGGACCTGAGGTTTAACTGAGGCTGACGTGTAGCCCTGCCCAGACTAAAAGGCCCGATCAGATCAGAAGCCCATCCCTCAAACCCCAAGCCTGGCAAGATGGGCGGCTGCCCTGGTCTGATAGAGCGAAGATGGAGGGAGGTGGGGGGTGCAGGGAGACCCAGAAAGGGAGGTATGAGAACCCTCAGTGGAGCCCAGGGGGTCAATGCCCAACCATGTGACACGTAGACAGATAGGGTCCCCATCTGTCCTACACGGAGCTATGCCCTACACTCCTAGATCCATCCTGCTGTCTATAATGATCACCCTTCTTTAACATGCTAGTTGCTCATAACCCCCACCGCCTCTAAAAAAGTTCTATTGACTCTTCTCTGGTTACAAAGGCACTGAAACCTGGGGCTGGAACCAGAAGGGATTCAGCCTGGGTGGAAAGGGAGGGGGTCCCAGGCTGAGACCACTGGAGGATTCACAGGGAGCAGGGACCATGCCCTTCCCCCCCAACCCTGGACACCAGAACCTCCTCCCTGCCATGTCTTTAAATAAAACACTGGTAAGTAAAGAGAGCATTTCACCGTGATCATCAGACACTTTGGGGAATGTGGGGAGTTTGTTGTGAAAGAAACTGGGGTTAAGAGGTGAGGGTTTGAAATTGAAGGCAGAGCTGTCTTTGGGAAGGTCTGGGAGCCGCCATCCTCGGGGTGTTGTGTTAGGGTTTAGAAGATCATGGAGTAAGTAGGAGATGCAGACACAGCCTAAAGGGCAATTAAGGATCCCCAGGATGAAGACAGCCTGGCCCCGAGGGGAGTGGCGAGTCTGGGGGCACCCAACCCATTACCTCGAGTCAAACTTCTTGCCATCCTCGAAAGTGCCGTTGTAGTGGTAGCGAACAAAATCCCCCATCTGCACTTCCCGGGGACAGGTCCTGGGGATGTGGTACCTTTCGATGACTACATCTTCCAGGGGGCCCCCGGCCGGGCTAGCACGGCCCAGCCCCCTCCCCACTGCCTGCACCAGCAGCAGCAGCAGCAACTGCAGCAGGGGGAGCCGGAGGAAGGAGCGGCTGCTGGGCGCCGCGGGGAACATCGTGCCTGGAGCTGGGACCGCCGACAGTGAGGGCGAGAGAGGGAGTAGCCGCCGACAACCTCCTTTCCCCCTCCTCCCGGAGCTGGCTCCCCCCCTTCCTGTCCTCGGTCCCCACCCCCGCCCTGGCTGGTCCACGTGGAATGGGGGCAGGGGAGACCGAGCTGGCGGGGCGGGGGACGGAGGGTGGAATAGGAGGAGGGGGTGAGGCTGAGTGTTGGAGTCCAGGAATGCACCACAAAGGACTCCAGATCCCCCCCTCCCTATCTCCCGGGACTCAGCGTCCTGGGGCCCTGGCCTGGGAGGGAGGTTCGGGAAAGCAGAGAAGTCGGAGCTGACTCCCATTAAAAGAGAAAAAAGAAAAGTTCAGTGTCTTTTTTTTCCGGAGCTCCCGGGTCCTAAAGCCGGGCTGAGGCATCCCTGTTTCTTTCGCTGGCACCCCCAAATCTAGGCCTCTCAGGTGGCTGGTGAGGCCCCAGAATCTGAGGGGGTGTTGGGTACTCTCCCCGCCCTGCATCCCCACTGTCTCAAGGATGGCCTCTCCAGGATCGAGCTGCGTGGTCCCGCAAAAGCTAGACAGTCACGACGATCCCGCGCGGGGATGGACATGGGTGGGCGGCAGCGAGAGTGATGTGTGCAGGGTGAAGCCAGGAGTGCGCCTTCGCGTCACGGACAGTGGCGGGGGGGGGGAGGGGACACTAGGAGCGACTTCTTCAGGGCTAGGGGCGGAGAAGGAGCAGAAGGGACTCTGTAATGGAAAGAAAACTAGATGCCAAGGTTTGGACAGATTGGTGGAGGCGGCGTTCCCTCAATGTCTTGATCTTAAAGTGGGGGACTGTCTTTGTGTGGGGAGGAGCTTTGCGGGCCCCCATCTCTGCGCGAAGCGTTCCTCCACCCACTTACAGTCTGTCAAGGGGAAGACCCCCAAGGGCAGGAGGTCGCCAACGTAGTGGAGTCGGTACTAGGGGGCCCTCTGCCCCTCGGGGGAGCAGACCCAGACCTCGACTCCGCCCTCCTGACGCCGCTGCCCGGCGCTAAGACCCAGCGGGCGCCCCCTCCCGGCCCCCTCGGCGCCCCCGCCCGCCCGCGGGGCCTGGACGCCTGCTCAGCCCGGGGCAGCCGGCCGGCGCGGCGCGGCCATGGGGCGGGCGGCGTGGGGGCTGCTGTGGCTGCTGCTGGGCAGCGCCGCGGGGCAGTACGAGAAGTACAGCTTCCGGGGCTTCCCGCCCGAGGACCTGATGCCCCTGGCCGCGGCCTACGGGCACGCGCTCGAGCAGTACGAGGGCGAGAGCTGGCGCGAGAGCGCGCGCTACCTCGAGGCGGCGCTGCGGCTGCACCGGCTGCTGCGGGACAGCGAGGCCTTCTGCCACGCCAACTGCAGCGGCTCCGCGCCGCCCGCCGCCTCGCCCCCGGGGCCCGAGCCCGGCCCCGACGGCGGCCGCGGCGACGAGTGGGCCCGCGAGCTGTGGCTCTTCGGCCACGTCCTGGAACGCGCCGCCTGCCTGCGGCGCTGCAAGCGGACGCTGCCCGCCTTCCAGGTGCCCTACCCGCCGCGGCAGCTGCTGCGCGACTTCCAGAGCCGCCTGCCCTACCAGTACCTGCACTACGCGCTGTTCAAGGTGGGCCCCTCGCCGGCGCCCCGCCCCGTCCCACCGCGACCCCCCAGCCCCACCCCGGCGCCCCCAGTCCCAGAACCCCCCTGCCCCGCCGCGACCCACCAATCCCACCCCGGCACCCTGAGTCCCGGATCCTACCCACCCCCCGCGTCTCCCTCCGTCAGCCCGGCCGCGCCCCCAGTCCTGGAGCCCCCGACCCGCCTCGCTTCCTAGGCCCGGTGCCCCTTGCCCCCGGCGCCCCCGCCCCGTCTCGTCCCCTGGGCGCGCCCGGCGCGCGTGGTTCGGAGCCGGCGTCGGCTTCCGTCCGGTCGCGGAGCAGCATGATCGCACAACCAAGGACAGCCAAGCCCTCCTGCGCACGCAGGGCTGCGGTCCCTGGCCCTTCCGACCCTCTCTGTCCCTGTCCCACAGGCTAACCGGCTGGAGAAGGCGGCGGCCGCGGCCTACACTTTCCTCCAAAGGAACCCGAAGCACGAGCTAACCGCCAAGTATCTGAGCTACTACCGGGGGATGCTAGATGCCGGCGAGGAGCCCCTCACCGACTTGGAGGCGCAGCCCTACGAGGTGGGGTGGAGGGCTAGGGCTGGCCCTGACGCTGACCACCCCACCGCAGGGTTGGTACTGGAGGGGAGGTGTTGGGAGTTTCCCTGACCCCTACGACGCGCCCCTGCAGGCCGTGTTCCTCAGGGCTGTGAAGCTCTACAACAGCGGGGATTTCCGCGGCAGCACGGAGGACATGGAGCGGGCCCTGGCCGAGTACCTGGCCGTCTTTGCCCGGTGTCTGGCTGGCTGCGAGGGGGCCCACGAGCAAGTGGACTTCAAGGACTTCTACCCAGCCATAGCAGGTATTCCCCTCCCCCTACAGGCCCCTGTGGGCATCCCTCTCACCCACAGAGCCCTGCTTCCCATAACTCCTAATTCCTCTTAACTCATAAGTGTTCATCCCATACACGTGTATAGAGCACCCAGGAAGTTCTCGGGAGGTGGACAGAAGTAAGCTGTTATCCCTGCCCTGGGAGCCTTCAGTCAGTGAAAAAGACAGGCTACAGTCCTGAGTGTCCAAGGTGCTGGGCATTGGTGCAGGGAGGTGGTGACATCCCTAAAGGGGCTGGGGGACGCTGGTTTCACAGACCTCAGGCAGAGGGCAGTGCAAGTGCAGAGGTGCCAAGGTGGTGTGTGGATCCCTAACCACCGGGCACCTCAGCGGGGCCAGAAAGAACTATCCTGAGCTTTTCTATCTGGGCTTCAATCCCACCTCCAAACCTCATCTGCCTCAGGATGCCCCACCTCCCTCTGCTTTGGGGGTGGGGGTTGAGCTGTGGGGGTGACAAGACAGCCCAGGCCACAGTAGTCGCCCTTAGTATCCTGGGCAGAGTCTTTACCAGTATTACCTCCTGTGATGGCATTGCTGGCCAGGCACCAGCTCCTCACCGCTGCCTCCCACCCCCTAGATCTCTTTGCAGAGTCCCTGCAGTGCAAGGTGGACTGTGAGGCCAACTTGACCCCCAACGTGGGCGGCTATTTCGTGGAGAAGTTTGTGGCCACCATGTATCATTACCTGCAGTTTGCCTACTACAAGTGTGAGCGTCCTGGTGGGCTTGGGAGGGGGTGCAGGGAGAAAGCGCCACCACGGGAGTGGTATGGGGACGGAAGTGTTATGGGGACGTGGGGAGCTGTCCCTCGTATGTAACAGGAGGGAAGGCCGGGGGGTGGCAGACAGGTGAGAGGGTGGGAAGGAGCAAGGAACAACCTTAGGAGAATTCAGGGACCTCTTGGGTAAATGGGGAGCCAACAACAGCACTGCACTTGACAGTTTACAAAGCCCTCCCACATCTGTTTATCTCACTTGATGCTTTCACTGATTCCCTGTGGCTGACATTACTGGACCCATTTTTCAGATGAGGAAACTGAGGCTCAGAGAGCTCAAGGGGCCATTGGTCACATGGCCAGTGACAAGCAGCACCAGGATTTATGACTTTCCTCATCTGGGGGAGAGTCTGGCATCGACTGGGGCTGGGATGGTCCATCTCCAGAGTTCCTACAATGCAAAGATGCCAAGATTCAGATGGAGGCTGGAGTTGGAGTGGAGGCGCTAAGGACCAAGGGCCCAGGAGACCCTTCATGGGTCCAGTTGGTGAAGAGATTGAAGGGCAAGGCTGCTTGGCTCTCATTCCCAAGTGCCATTATCCTCCGGCTGGGTGGGCTTGATCAGTTTACCTAACGTCTCTGTGCCTCAGGTTTCTTGTCTATATAATGGGAATGATAATAATGGTGAGGCTGAAATGAGTTACACGGGCCTGGCACATCGTAATTGCCCAGTACATTCTAGCTTGCATTATTATTTGGGTGGGGCGATATGGCCAAAAGATATTTGGGGGGGTGCAGCTGGGGAGCCAGGAGCACTGGACTGAATTGGGAGAGGGGAAAGCTCTGGGATGGGCTTGTTCCTGAAGGCGGGGAAGTGCCAGGGCTACCCCTCACTCCTGTCCTGCCCGCAGTGAATGATGTGCGCCAGGCTGCCCGCAGCGCCGCCAGCTACATGCTCTTCGACCCTGACGACAGTGTCATGCAGCAGAACCTGGTGTATTACCGCTTCCACCGGGCTCGCTGGGGCCTGGAAGAGGAGGACTTCCAGCCCCGCGAGGTGGGCACTGCCTTCAGAGACACTCTCGGGACACATGGTTTAAAAAAAAAAAAATGCTGGCTTCTTTGGAAGGCAGGGTGGGAAGTGAAAAGAAAGACTATGGGGCTGTGGTTGGAGTCCTGGGTTCAGAGCCAGCCCCACCAGCCGAACGGGCCTGGAACATTACTGATGGGTTGTGAATACGTTGCCTCACCTACAGAAAGGGAGTGGTACTGCCTACCGTGACGGCACAACACCCAGGCTGTGGGAGGTGCAGGAACGCCCATCCGTTCCCACCTGCTCCCCTCCCACCCTCCCCACTCTCAGTGCTGGCCTTTGCCCTCCTTCCCAGGGACCCCCTACCTTGGACCAGCTAAGGAAACCCCCAGGGGCACCCTCGATTTCCTTACTGGTGGCAGGCATTGCTCATCGATTAAGGAACTCTTTCTATCAGAGCCTTCAGAATCCTCCTTAACCACTCCAAGCAGCTGTGACTTTTCAGTCAGCATGTGAGCTGATACCTGTTCCCTGCTCCTTGATCTGAAGAAGGGTGGGAGGACCCAGATCTTAGCAACTCGGCTCCTCCACCATCTGGCAGCAGGCTCTGGCTTACCTCACTCTTCCCCCTTCCTCTCAGGAGGCCATGCTCTACCACAATCAGACGGCGGAGCTCCGGGAGCTGCTGGAGTTCGCACATATGTACCTGCAGTCAGATGACGAGGTAAGTGGCCACCTGCTCTCAAGGCTGGGCCATGGGAGGGAGGGGACCCTTGATCTTTTCCTAGCGGACCTATGTGCCAAAGCTCAACCCTACCTCCTGGCAGTCAGCTGTCCCTTACCTATACCTGCGCTTCGCTCCCCACTCCATGTTCTCATTTTCTCCTTCTCACGTGTCTCAATATTGCCAAATAGCTCCCCAGCCCAGCTCAAATGGGAGTTCCTCCAGGAAGTCCTCCCTGCATGTCCTGGCTCTGCTTTCTGGGCTTGCAATACCGACTCTGACCCTCTGTGCCTCCCTGCACCTGGAGTTATTTGCAGCCCTGATCCGTTTCCCTTCCTCCGGCCCCCTTCTCCAGCCAGTCTCTCAGAGGCTCGTGCTCTGGGATGGGGACCAGGTTATTCCCAGCTTTTCCACAGTGCCTGCCACAGAGCTGGCATTGGGAAACTGAGTTTGAATGACCCAGTGAATGAATGAATGCAGGTGCCAGGAAGGAAGGACTGAAGTGTGATACCCTGATCCTGAATGAGGGTTCGGGAGTCTGAATTTCTGTGAGGTGTTGCTGCTCAGGACTTATTTATTTATTCATCCCCCGCCTTTGTTCACTCACCCATGTCCCTGCTCTTGATGCATGGGGGGAGGGGCTACACTGTTTGCACCCAGGCTTTAGTGATCTCTGGACTTGGCCCCTCCACTTGCCAGCTGGGCAGCCTCCAGGCAGGTCTTAGGTAGCTCTTGAACTTCAGTGCCTGCATCTCTAACGGGGAGGGTAATGCCCGTGTCATAGCATTGCGGTGACCATGAAATGAGATCAAGTATGGAAAGCATTTTCTACAGAGCTGGCCCAGAGCAGGTGCTTAGTGAATGGTAGCCATTTTGATTACTGTTATCTGTGGCCTGCTGTTTGCCTGACAGTATGTGGAGCTTGGGTAAGTTGATGAAAGGCATGGTCCCCTTCTCAAGCAGCTCACAGTCTAGTTGGGGAGGCACAAACAGTGCTCGGGAGAGGTCAGCACTGGGCACCAGAGGAGGGCTCCAGATCCAGCCAGGGCCAGGGCCAGGGCCAAATCCTGGAGCTGATGCCTGGCGTTGGCGAGTCAGTGAGAGCGATCCAGGCACAGCGTGGGGGATGGGGGTAACTGTGTTTCTGGCCAAGAAATTGCATGAGCTGACAGCATGCATGGACTAGCAGCATCCACTGTGGAATTTATTCTTAAAAGGATGGCGTTGGAGAGAGCAGTGCTTATGCTGACATTGAATCTCTGCCTGGGAAGCCCCGTGCATTGGCGCAGGGAGCAGCAGTTTGGGAACGGGACCTTGTGGGAGAAACCCTCAGATGAGGCCTGTGTGGGATCTCGAGACTGGGGAAGGAGGAGCTTTGGGGACTGGGATGGGATGGGGGAGCCCCTCGGCCAGGAAAGAAGCAGGTCTGGGTTTTTGCCTGCTGTGACCTTGTGTCTTTCCCTCCCCTGGGGCTGCTGTAGATGGAGCTGGAAGAGACAGTGCTGCCTGTGGAGCCCAAGGACCCCCCATCCGATGCCGAGTTCGAGGGAGAGGGGGACTACGAGGAGGGGATCTATGCTGACTGGTGGCAGGAGCCGGACGCCAAGGGTGATGAGGCAGAAGCTGGTCAGTGACTCAAGCCCGGGTGGAGGGCGGGGGTGGGAGCTGGGATGGAGGTTGGCCACAGAAGGATCCACGTACTGGGCTGCAGAGGCAGGTGGAGTGCCAGGACCCCTCCTCTGGGGTCTTCTAGCTTGTTAACCCACCCTGTCCCACCTTGTGTGTGAGGGGATGGCATCCTTCTCAGAGCCAGGACCAGCCAAGACCTGTCCTACGGAGCCTTCCTCCTGCCTGCCCCCCTGCCCCCAGATGCTCTTTGGGAGTGGGCGGGGGACTCACTGATGCTCCCTCCTTTCCTTTTCAGAGCTGGAGCCTGAACTGGCATGAGAAGAGAGCCACCCTTGTACCACGCAGCACTGGGGACACCTAGGCGCAGTGGTACCGCCCTCACCGGCCTGCGCAGCAGCAAGAACTATTTATTAAAAATGCAAAATGGACATAGCTGACCAGGCCCCATCCGATCCCACCTGTGAGCACTGTGCCCCAGGTTCCTCCTGTCTCCTCTCTGGGTCTCTGGACCCCAAGTTGGTGGTGCTACAGCTGCTGATGGCCCAACCTCCTCCCCCGTGCTCTCCTCACCCAGACAGTCTCCTGAAGGAGAAGGTTCCTGCTCCTCCAAGTAGGGGTCTCAGCCTGAATTTCAGAGACAGCAGAGGGGCAGCCAGTGTTGTGAAGAGCACTGGACCAGGAGTCCAGCGGTTCCTGGCACACTGGCAGTGGGTGCTCAATAAATGTTTCTTGTTGAATGAATTGCAGCACCTGGGGTCCAGTCTCCCCTGGGTTGAGGGTGCAGGTCCTTCCTTCCCTCCCTTTGCGTCCATCTCCCCACATCTGTAAATACGTGGTGGGCGAGGGGGCACAGTTTTGGCTTCAGTGGACCCTGGGCAGATGTGAGAGCAGTGCAACTGCAGATCTGCCGCCAGGGGGCGTGAGCATGCAGTTCCTTTCCTGGTCCCTGGAAAATGGTTTCCCATTTCTAACATGGGATGTGCTGTATTTTCCTAGTCCAGCATTACTTCCCCTTCGGGGGTGTGGGGAGCATGGGGAGGGGGCTAAGGACATTTACTTCCTGTTTTTACTTTCAGGCATTTACTGACCCAGGTTCTCTAGGGTCTGAGCAAGCGTGCCCTGCCCTGCTGTCTGCCCATTCTCCCATTCCTCAGCATAGGTTGGGGCTCCACCTGAGCAGCCAGAGGGCCCCTACAGGATACAGTTTGATAACATGAGACCTAGTGGTGGTAGTGGGACAAGATCCCCTCGCCCAATCTTGCATCAGCTCCAGGGGGCAGAGAGTCCAGAGCTGGGAAGGTAAGGATGATGCCAGGCGGCTACTGTTCAGCTCTGTCACTCACCAGTGTCCCCCCATGTTCCACAGTGGGAAGATGGGGGCAGAAAGGGCCTCCCGGGAGAGGGACCCTGGGCCCGGGGCAGGCAGGTAATAGTTCCACCCGACTCCTAGGTTTCAGGCCTCCCAGGGGGCAGCGTGCTATAGGAGGCGGCTCTTCCTGCTGGAGGGCGGAGCCTATGCTGGGAAGGCCCAGTTCTCACTGCCCACACCCCCCCCCCCCCCCCCCCCCCCCCCCCCCCCCCCCCCGCCTTCCCCACAGACGGGCCAGGGGACCTGTTCTGCCCATCTCTGTGCCCAGGAGGACTCTCTGCCTCACCCCAAACCCCTCCCCTGGGTCTTTGGTGGGGACGAGGACGGGAAGGCCAGAGTCAGTCTGGAGCAGGGCTGGGTCAAGGCTGAGGGCACCGGTGACCTCACTCCTTTTCTCCACGTAGGTGGGCCTAAAGCAGCGGTAGCGTCTCCTCAGAGCTCCCAGATGTCGGGGGCGCCCTGCCCCTCCCCACCCCTCCCCACGCCTTTCTAGCTGCTGTGCTGTCAGCTTCCCCGAGGCCCCGCCCCCTGGTTCGGGGAGGGGCTGCCCTTGGGGCTGGCTCTGGGAGGTGGGGAGCTGGGATGCGCCAGAGCGTGCCTGCTGTGAGTAGGAGCTCTGGAATCTGGACAGCTGGGCGTGCGTCTGAAAGGGTGTGTGTGCCGGAGCCAGAAGGTCTGTGTCTTGTGTGCTGCGTGGCTGTGTGACTCTGGGTGTGAGCCTGGATGCCCGTGTGTGAGAATGTCTGTGGCAGCCTGGGGGGGTGACTGAGGGTGTGTCTGCACGTGAGTGTGTGCATTCATGAATGTGTTTCTAGAGGGGTTCGCTCACTCAGCACACATTTATTTATTTTAAGTTTGTTTATTTTGAGAGTGAGAGCGCGTGCACAAGTAGGGTAGGGGCAGATAGAGGGAGAGAGAATTCCAAACAGGCTCTATACCGTCTGCGCAGACCCCAGCATGGGGCTCGATCCCACAAACCGTGAGATCGTGACCTGAGCCGAAATCAAGAATCAGATGCTCAACTGACTGAGCCCCCCAGGCGCCCCTCAGCACAAATTTATGGAGCACCTAGTATGTGCTAAGCCCCCTGTAGGTGCTGGGCATACAATAGTGGGCAATAAGCAATACGTGTTATAATAAATAGATTCTATGGTTTGATAAATCAGACAGGAAAGTAGAGCTGGGTAGGAGGGAAGGGGAGACCTGAGGGGTTGCCATTTAAGAAGTGTGTTGCAGGGCGCCTGGGTGGCTTAGTCGGTTGAGCATCCGACTTTCGCTTGGGTCATGATCTCGCATTTCGTGGGTTCGAGCCCCGCGTCGGGCTCTGTGCTGACTGCCAGCTCAGAGCCTGGAGTCTGTTTCAGTCTGTAACTCCCTCTCTCTCTGACCCTCCCCTGCTCACGCTGTCTCTCTCTCTCCTAGAAATGAATAAAACATTAAAAAAAAAAGTGTGTTGCATGTGTCTAGGTGTGCATCTACGAGTGGCTCTTCTGAGTGTGTGGTGGGGAGACAGGTGCTTATGGGATGGGGGTGTCCCCAGCTCCTGCCTAGATGCTCCCCCCCATCAAGGCCATTGCCCAGGCCCCACAGCCTCATGTCCCTTACTCAGCTCTCCTTTCCTAGGCAGCCACCAGCCCCTCCCGCCTCTCCCTGATGCCAGCGTCTCCCCATTGCCAGACCAGCTCCCCAAACCGGTGAGACCGAGTCCCAGCGTGGGCCCTCCAGCCCAGTCTACCAACCCCACCCAATGTATACGCCCTCGCCTCTGCCACATCTGTCTCACCTGGTCCTTCCTTACCCCACCCCCCCAACACCCCACCCAGCACCTCATCAGTCACAGCATCTGTAGCATAATGGGTAGGTAGCAGGTTAGGGAAGGCCAAAAAGGCACTGGGGATGATGACCTCACACCACAGGGCCAGACAGATGCCACAGAGGTGCCCAGACCCAGAAAGATCCCATCCTAAGGCAAGCATCACGACTATGATGTATTGAGTACCTACCACGTGCTGGGCACTTGGCAGGTTCTTTACGACCCTCAAAATGGTCTTGTGACATAGATCACCAGTTCCTTCTGCTACAGGTGAGGCTGAGGAATGCAAAGCCCTTTGTCCAAGGTTCCTCAAATTGAGTGGTGGCTGAGCTGGGTTTGAAACTTTTCTCCCCTTGGGGCGTCTGGGTGGCTCAGGTCATAATCTCATGGTTTGTGAGTTCGAGCCCCGTGTTGGGCTCTGTGCTGACAGCTCAGAGGCTGGAGCCTGCTTCTGACTCCGTGTCTCCCTCTCTCTCTGCCCCTAGTGGTCTGTCTCCCTCGTTCTCAAAAATAAACATAAATTGGAAAATAAATCAGTGCTGCTAGAGAAAGAGAAAGGTGTTGGCTTTGGGGCCAGATAGGCAGACAAAGCCTCCAAGGAGGGAGGCAAGGAGTTCCGAGAGGGGTGGGGAAGGGGAAAGGAAGAGCTGGCAGGCAGGTCCTGCATCCCATCTGCAACCCTGGATTCCTGAGCCTGCCCCCACTCCCACCATTGGCAGCCCCCTGGAATTGGGTCCAAGTTAGGGAGCCTGGGGACAGACTCGCGGGGGGTCATTTAGACCAGCACCTTCTTGAATCCTGAGAAGTGATGGCCAGTGCAGGGGGAAAATCCCACAGGCTCTTCCAAAATTCCAATAAATTCCCATGGAAAAAATTCCCCCCTTAGGTTGGAGAAACAGTTCTTGAAGTCTTGCCCTGGTGTTTCCCTTTCTCTGGGAAAGTAGGGTCCCCCTGGGGACAGCGAGTGACCCCTTCCCTGTGTCAGAAGGCTGTGTCCAGTAGGCACTGGTGCCAGCAGTACGACCTGACAGGAGAGGTCCCGAGCACCCCCACCTCCCTGCAGCTTCCCTATTCTGGGGTCTTCATCCGGGTTTTGCAGCTCCTGTCCAAGGACAGCCCTGGCAGATGGCTCTACCTTCATGGATGGGGAAACTGAGGCCCAGGGAGGCTAGAAGGCTGGCCTGGCCCCAAGATGACTCAGGGATGAGATAAGTATGTTGGGGCCCCAGGCTGCCCACCAGAGCCAGCCCTAGTGCAAACCCCAGGCCGGCCTGTGGACGCATCACCTGTAATCACCACCTGCCTGGGTCCCACTTGGCGCCAGGGTGCCGGGATAACATCTCTCTCCTGTCCCCTAAACAGCCCTTGGGGTGGGAGCACCTCTTGCACCCATGACTCAGGTGGGGAAACTGAGGTCAGGGGGAGAACATACCTGCTGTTTCTCTCTCTCTCTCTCTCTCTCTCTCTCTCTCTCTCTCTCTCTCTCACACACACACACACACACACACACACACATCCCTTAATCCTCTGAGTCCAGGGGAGAACTCACTAAGGTATGTCGCTCCCAAAGAAGAATCCAGGAGGACTTGACATTTTCCATTTTGGGTCACCTTTTTCATCTTTCCTTTTGTTTATTTATATACTTATTTATATTTTTATTTTTTGAGAGAGTGTGTGTGCTAGCAAGGGAGGGGCAGAGGGAGATCGAAAGAGAGAATCTGAAGCAGGCTCCAACACAGGGTTTGCTACCAGGCCCGGGAAATCATCACCTGAACCGAAATCAAGAGTCAGAGGCTTAACCAACTGAGCCACCCAGGAGCCCCTTATCCTTCCTTTTAGAAGAATGGGATATTATGTTCCTGGGGCAAAGTAAGGAGTGGCCACATGAGATGCCTTCTTTTCCCTTGACCACTTGGCCAAATCCTGGCAGCCTTCCTGGAGGAAGCTAGGAAGGAGGAAGTTTCAGCCAGTGTTAGTGGCGAATCTGGTCTCTCTCCCTGGCCGTGGTGGTGTGGGGAGCAGGGGTCTTCATGGCCATGAAGGACATACCTTTCAAAGCTTTCGAGGGGCACCTGGCTGGCTCAGTCAGTAGAGCACGTGACTCTATCTTAGGGTTGTAAGTTTGAGCCCCACTCTGGGGGTAGAGATTGCTTAAAAATAAAATCTTAAAAAAAAAAAAAAAAGAAGAAGAAAGCTTTTGGTATCTCCAAATGAGGTTATGCTCACAGTTACAGAGACACAGGGTAGGAATGAAGTCAGAAAATGCTTGCCCTATGACTTTAACCTTTAGCACAATTATTTTAACAGACCTGGTTGGTGGTGGTGGTTGGTTTTATTTTGTTTTTGTACTACATTAGTATCCTCACAAATGGAAATGTCCCGGCCTTGGAGCACCCCCTCTCCACACACATACACACACACACACTTTTGATGGATCTGGCTTCTGTCCTGCACCTTCAGCGCAGTTCAGGCCTCACCCGCCCCCACACTCCCCGCCCCTCCCTCCCACCACTTACTTCCAGGCTCCCTGCTGGGGCCATAAATTATCCATGCGCTGTACATTGGCTGTGTCTTCAACGGGAGGCTGAAGTGCTAATGAAATATTCAGGGATCTCAATCCTCAAATTCCCTGGTGGCCGCAGCATGGGCTTGGGGAAGACAGCATTATGGTACAGGGTCAGGGGCCTCCAAGCCCTGGCCCCAGTCCCCACCCTGCTGGAGTCTGGGGCAGGGAGACTGGGGAGGTGGGGGAAAGGTTTCTGTACTGTACTCAGCTGTGCCTCTGGGTGGTGCCCTCTTGGCTGGGAGGTTTCCACGGCAGTGCGCAGAGGTTACAGATTTTGACCCCTGGGATTAGCAAATCCCCACTAACAGCACGCCGCCCCCACCCCCCAGCCCTGGCTCTTGAATCCGCACATTTCCCCCCTGAAGTCCCACTTTGAACTGACGTCCCACAAAATTGGTCTTCATCTCCTCCCAACACACACACTGCACCCCACCTTGGTTGAGATGGAAGAGACCTAAATTGGAGGGCTGGTGGGCAGGAGACCAGGTTGGAGTCCTAAATGCCTTGCCTGGGTGACTTGGGAAGTTCCTCTCCTGGCTCTAGCTTCAGTTTCCCCATATAAAGAAGGCTCTGATTGTTTCTTCTTCCTCTTCTTAAGGACTCTCTACAGGTAGGGCAGAAATTCCTGCCATCAGGGTGTGTGTGTGTGTGTGTGTGTGTGTGTGTGTGTGTGTGTGTGTGTGCGCGCGCGCGCGGGCTTGCACACGCGTGCGCCAGGGGAGGGGTGGTCTCTCCGTGGGAAGGGCGCCTGTCGGGGCAGGCATCTCTCCTGGCTCGTTGGGAGAGGGAGGGGCCGGCAGGCAGGCGGGTGGGGCCTCAGCTGTGTCAGCCTGTTCCAGGAGTCGCCCAGGCAAGGAACAGCAAGAGGGTGACTCAGGTGGCAAAGCTCCCCCCACCCTGCTGCGTCCCCTGCCCCCAAACTCTCAGGACGGGGAGGGGTTGCTCAGAAAGCCAGGGAGACACAGCTCTAGAATACAATCCTGATGCTTGGAGCCCACCCTGTTGAGTCCCTGAAATTCTGGAATTGTAACTTGTTGAGGGGTAGGGGGTTAGGGTAAGTAAGGGAGTACCTGCCTGAGCATAGTCATCCCCTGGAGAGGTCCCGACTCTCTTCCACCTCTCCCTCCACCACCACCTCCAGCCCCTGGTATCTCACCCTGGCCTGTGCTATTTCTAGCCATCCTATCTCTGTTTTCTTGTCTCACTGTTTTCCCTTTGACATTCCATCCCCACCCACACGCCTTCCAGTGATGTGTCTTTTGGGAGCTACCTCTATAATTAAGAGCCCTCCCCCAGGCTGGCTGGGCACACACCTTCAGGACCAGGCTGTAGGCAGTCTCCAGCCTCTAGGCTCCTCCCCTGGACAAAGGGCAGCATAAAAAATCGTGATCACCGCCCCCCTCCCAGGGCCAAGCACCAGCCTATGTATCCTATGTGCTCCTGCTCTCAGAATGCACTTGGGAGCTAGAGGCACCTCTGCCGCCAGTGTCCTCTCCCCAGCCCTGAAGGATCACAGTGAGCAAGTCCCCCCACCCCAGCGGCAGCAGGCAGGGGGCCGCAGGGCAAATGGAGGCTCACGTACAGAGATCTCAATTAATGACAAACCAAGCTAACACACTGTTAAGTAAGATGTACCTTGACAAGTATAGCCCCACAACGATCTGCAAGGGGGATCTGAAAGGCCGGAATGGAATTGAGAGTTTCAACTCCTTCTCAGAACACAGCAGCCTGGAGAGAATGTTCCCTGGCCCCAGCTCCTGGACCACCTGCCCTTCCATTTGCAGCTCTGGCTCCCCACATCCAGCACGCTGCCACGAACTTCCAGCACATGTGTGTTGATACCCCAGCTGCATGCCTGGGTTGTGTCCGTCCTTCCCCTATAACTACCCCTTGTCACCCCTTTGCCTAAGTGTGCACATAACACGCATGCTCCAGCTGTCCACTGTCAGAAGGAGCCAGAGGGGCGCCTGGGTGGCTCAGTTGGTTAAGCGTCTGACTTCGGCTTAGGTCATGATCTCACAGTTCGTGGGGTCGAGCCCCACGTCGGGCTCTGTGCTGACAACTAGCTCAGAGACTGGAGCCTGTCTTTGGATTCTGTATCTCCCTCTCTCTCAGACCCTCCCCTGCTCACGCTGTCTCTCTCTCTCTCTCTCAGAAATAAATAAAACATTTAACAAAAAAAAACAAAAAAAAAGAGAAGGAGCCAGAATGAGAGAACTACAGGCTCCCAAAGCAGGGTCAGCTGTGGGTAGGGAATTCCAGTTTCTGGTCCAGAGTGTGGTCTCAGAGGGGAGAGGGATGAATGCCGTGTAGGATCATTCCCCAAGTTCCTGTGTGGAGGGGTGCGCCCCCACCTCGGGAGGACGAGAGCAGAGGCAGAGGCCCCTTCCCCACATCCAGGGATGGCTCTGCCCTAGGGCTGAGAGAAGGCCCGTGCTCAAAATGCCGCTAGCTCTTTACATTCCCTTTGATTCCAGTCTGCCCCACTAGGAATAACTTCCAGCAGCTTCTTTCCTGCTGTTGAAAGGCAACATCATTAGCCCAAAGCTTAGCCACCCATCTGTTCACCCCATCCTCATTTATGGAGGTGGCCATCCCTGAGACCACCGTAGGCAGAAGAGGCGGGGAGAAGGGTATGTGCGCGCGTGCGCATGGCGTGTGTGTGTGTGTGTGTGTGTGTGTGTGTGTGTGTGTGTACACGCACGCGCGCTGAGAAGAGAGCACTGACATGCCTGGTGTTTGTGGGTCTGAATCTATGCCGTCAATGCATATCTCTGAGGTGTGAGTACAGAAGATGGTATGTGCAAATGTAAGTCCCTGCCTGCCGCCATGTGGGGAAGGGGCTCCCACAGAGGCCGAGAAGACAACAGCATCCCTTCCACTTCGTTCTATGGCCTGGAGGCCTGTGGAGCATGAGCTGAGGAAGGTGTCCTGGCTGTTATCCTTTACCTTCCCCCAGGGAAGCACCTCCCTGCCCCCTGCCCCTCACCAGTTCCCCTACCCCAATACTGGACCCTCATCAGACCCTTCTTTGCCAGTGACTTCTATCTCTGGGGCAACTTGGGATGAGCCACTTTGGTGCCCTTTCCTTCTTTACTTGAAGAACCCACGGAGCTGCAAGGTTGAATGAACCATTTCTGTTTCTTAGCATCTCAAGAACTCTGCTACCATTGAACTCTGGGCAAGAAAAATAATTTTAAGATTCAGGAATACGTCGAGGAGCCTGGGTGGCTCAGTCAGTTAAGCGGTTAAGTGTCCAACTTAGGCTCAGGTCATGATCTCGAGGTCTGTGGGTTCGATCCCTGCAGTGGGCTCTGTGCTAACAGCTCAGAGCCTGGAGCCTGCTTCGGATTCTGTGTCTACCTCCCTCTCTGACCCTCCCCCACTTGTGCTGGCGTGCACGAGAGCTCTCTCTCTCTCTCAAAAATAAATAAGCATTAAAAAATTAAAAAACAATTCAGGAATACAAAGTGAAGCTAGCCATAAGAAGGAGCTTAGAATAAGGAGACTAGGGTATTCATGTATATCATGTAAGGGAGGCTGGAGAATCTCCCTTCCTGGAGGTTTGTTGGAGAAATTCCTGCCTTTAAAGGCTTGGAGGCAGAGGACTGGGTAAGATGTTCTTGTGGCCTTCCCTTCAAGTTCAAGCTACTGACGAGACTGTGGCCACAGTGATTCTCATCCCTGTCCCTTGGCTCCTCCTCGCCCCTTGAGATCAAATCCCCTACACATACAGCTCATTGGAACAAACATCATTTTCTAATTCTTTTCTGTATCCTACAGATGAATCCTCAGTGCCTGGTGGGCACATAGTAGGTGCTTAATAAATGTGCAGAAAATCCCTTGATCTGGGAGGAGACACAGCTCTTATTCCAGTCTTCCCTGCTGCTGTGGGTGGTGCCTCCACCCGGTCCCAGCCTGAGTGCTTAGCTTTGGGGCCAGCGTGTTGCAGCATGTTCTAGGCTGACACGTAGGGAATATTCTAGGGAGACACACACACACACACACACACACACACACACACAGAGCAGCTTTATTTTGAAGCCCTATTTGTGCCCCTCTGTTCCACCCCTCTGTAGTCAACCAGTCCTCCCAGCCTATATGCTGAGGGGGGAAGAAAGGAGTTAAGCCAGGCTTGGGTCTGGGGAGTGTGTGTGTGTGTGTGTGTGTGTGTGTGTGTGTGTGTGTCTGCGTGCAGGGGTGGCTGTGGGGAGGTGGGCAGGGGATGTGGAGAGGTGGGAGAGGAAGGAAGTGAAGCCCTAGGGTTGGGAGCTCTATCCCAGGCTGAGGGCTGGCCACTACTGCCTGGCTGGAGCAGGGGAAGGGGAGAGCAGGTGGGGGGGGGGCAGGGGTAAGGTAGGGAGGAAGACACATAGAAAAGCAAGAGGAGGGAGGGTCAAGGAAACTAAGGAAAGGGGAGTGGCCCTGGCATGTGGGATGGTACCTGGTTAAGGATGTTCACGTCTGCCTGGCCTCCTCCAGGAAGGCTTCTCGGATGGTACAGCTTCAGAAGTGAGACTGTTTTGGACGTCATCCCTTTCTGTGGTGGGAAAGTGGTCAAGTGGGGTGCCTTGACCCAGCCCACCCTGGGTGCTAACTTTGGGACTATACAACTTGTCTGAAGGAGGACCTTTTCCCGAACAGCCCGCCTCCCCCCCCCCCCCACCCACGCCCAATTCCCACACACTCAGAGTGGCTAAGGTGACCTGTTTACACTTAGCCCTCTGGGAGCCCTTTGAGGGTTCGGATCATTTTGGTTTTCTGTGTTACCAGGGTCTAACTCGATGCCTGGCATATAGTTGGTACTCAGGATTTAAGTGTTGATGAGTGAATGCCTCTGGTGCACTCAGCATGCTGTCCACCCCCTAGAGGGCATTCATCTAACCACAGAAAGGAAAGACCCTCATCTTCCTAACTTGCTACTGGGACATCCTTTCTGATACCTAACCCACAGTCTCCTACCACTGAGGGGGCCGTATTGTTATGCCAGTGTTGATTTGCTTTAGATCTACTGCCTGATTTTTTCCAAATTCACCAATACTTTCTCTTTGACCCAAATCATTGCTCTCTGGCTCTGCCCAGAATATTCGTTTCTGCCTTTCCCCCCAACCCTCCCTGCTGCTTTCACATTTTATGTCTATGCTATTATTCTGCCAGGAGAACGTGTATTTGGTGGGTCTTGAAATTAGAAGAATGGAGTTCTTGGCCACTTTCTTGTTTTCTGACTTCTCTGAACCTCACTTTCCTCAACTTTGAGATGAGGTTCATTTTTGTCGTCCTAATTTATTTTTTTCAGAATTGTCATGAGAATTAAAAAACACCCATATAGGGGGACCTGGGTGACTCAGTCAGTTAGGCGACCAACTCTTGGTTTCGGCTCAGGTCATGATCTCATGGCTCATGGGTTGGAGCCCCGAGTCAGGCTCCTTGCTGTCAGGGTGAAGCCTGCTTGGTATTCTCTCTCCCTCTCTCTCTGCCTTCCTCCTGCTCACTCTTTCTCTAAAAATAAATAAACAGGCTTAAAAAAATTAAAACCCCATATCATTAGGGGTCAGTCAGTTAATCTTCCGACTTCGGCTCAGACTTTGGCTCGGGAAATGGTCTCACGGTTCCTGAGTTTGAGCCCCGCATCCAGCTCCCTGCTGTCAGCGAAGAGTCCGCTTCAGATCCTCTGTCCCCGCGTCTCTCTCTGCCCCTTCCCGGCTGGTTTTCTCTCTCTCTCCCTCTCAAAAATAAACTAACCCCACCCCCCCATATCCTTAAATTCTAACATTTAGCAGTCGTCCAAGTGATTTTGCAAACTTTAATTTTATTCCCCCCACCATGAGAGAGATCCAGCTAATGTACCCATTTTACAGATGAGGAGAAACAGGATGAAAGATTAAGTAACTTGACTGCAATCATATAGCTGCTAAGTGGCAGAACTGAAACCCAGGCCTTCTAATGCTAAATCTCATGAGCACTCCATATTTGGGGGAAAAAATCTCTACCCAGAAAAAAAGCCTATGAAACGCTATACAAATATGTTATTACCACTCTGTGGCAAGGGTGAATAAGCCCAAAGAAGCATCATGCCTGACGCTGAGTTGGCCTGTGAAGGCGTCTGTCCTTTCCCATGGCGCCTCCTGACTCACCTGTTGGACAGGTAGGGGGAGGGGGAGAGTAATGAGTCTCACCTGCTCAGAGCTAGGGTGGGGCAAGACACACCCCATCCTTCCCATTGGCTCTTTCCTCAGTCTTACTGACAATTCCTTATCCAATCAGGAGGAAGTAACCTTCTGTCTGCCAATAGGTGCGGAGTGAGGATGGAACCTCAAGTTGGAGGCCGTCCCCAGAGCCGACTAGCAGTCCCTGGGGCCAATGGCCAGCGGATAAACAGAGGCGGCGGTGGAAGGGGACTCGGCGCGAGGCTCCGCCCCTCGACGGGACAGTCGGGAGAGGCAGCCAGTGAACCCTCATCAGCGGGTGGGCGTTTCCCCTAGGGGCGGAGCTTCGAGGGGGCGAGAGGCGTGGCTTGGCTGTCAGGTCCCTTCGCCTTTTGTTCGGTTACTGAGTTGCTGCCTTGGCCAGAGTCCGGAGCAGCCGCCGCCCGAGCGCGCCGAGCTCAGTACGCTGCCCGCGCCGGCTCCCAGCCCGGCCCGACCCCTACCCAGCCCGGCCAGGCTCCACACGCAGGTGCGGACGATCGGGGCAGGGATCGCTGGGGCGAGGGAAGGGCGGCAAGCGGCCGAGAGGCCGATCCCCGCCGTCACGGGGCAGGTGAGGGCGCGAGCCGGGGAACGCCACCCTGCACCGGCGGCAGGGGGCGCGCTGGGGTCCTTGGGCGCGGCCACTTAGGGGGCGCGAGGTTCGGGCCAATTGCGCTGGGGGCTGCGTGAGCTGGAGATCTGAGAAGGGCGGGGAGGGATGAGCGCAGGTGGCTGTGGGGTCGCGCCTGACCTGGGGCCCTTGGAGCTCGCCCGACGCCGCGTCCCCGACTCTCGCCCCGACTCTGGCGAGGGAGACTTTGCCCTGCTCGTCCGCGTCCCGAGGCTCACTCTGTAGTCAGGAATGTACAGTTCGGGAAACTTGCTGCCGCTGGTGTCTTTGGGGCCACTCTCACCGCACCTCACGCGTCATCCTCGCTTTCCCTCCCTCTCTACTCCCCCAGGCCTGGGTGGGGCCCTATTGTCTGCGCCCGGCTTGCCCAACTGTGGGGGCTGAGCTCACATTTTCCCAGCTTCGCGGGCCCCACCTGCGGAGCAGGTGAGCACACGGAGTCCAGAGGCCCTGCCCTCCAGCTCCCGGGCCTCGTCGGTACTGTACCTGCGGCGCCTCCCTTCGCCCGGGTGGGTGGCGTGCTAGGGCTGCGCCGGCGGAGGTGGGATGGGATGACAGCGGGACTGGCGCGGGGCCCGGCTCCGCACCCAGCTGGTGTCTGGCACCCGTGGCTCTGACTGGGGTCTGGGCGCAGGGGTCGTGCATGGCTAGAAAATTCACTGGCCCAGTTTCCAGTAGCTGCTGCTTCCAGGGTGTCCATAGGGGACCGGGACTACTCGTCTTCTCTAACCTCTTATTGTCGGAAAAATCACCCCAAACAAACTTTCCAGGAGGAAGTATTCACGGCAGCTTTCTCTGCGGGTTTTCCTGCCTCCTCGCTCAAGGGCTTTCCCCCAGGGTTAGGGGGGCCGTCTCGGGGCAAGGCCCCCTCCCCCAGCTGACCAAGCTGAACCGGAGCCGGTGCCTGAGCTCTGACCCTGTCTTCCCTGCCCCCACATCCATCCTGTTTGCTGGGCCCCTGGGGCCCGAGAGGGCAGGAGTGGGGGGGGTGGGCCAAAGGGGAAGCAGCTTCTTCCTTCTCTTCCTGCCTCCGGGGACCACCACACCCCCTCGCTTGAGGCCTGCGTCGGTGGCTTTTTCCCCAGCTTTGCCCCCCTCCCCAGGAATGGGGGTGGGGCAGGGCAGGGCCAAATTGACGAGGGTGGGGGCAGCGATTGTTCTGGCCTTTTTTCCCCATCCCCCCGCGCGTTATATAGCTGGCTGGTTTTTGAGGCAGAAGAGTGTGGAGCTTGGGGTTTGGTTTCCATTTGGTTTCTGGATTTTGAAGGTGCATTCCTTCTGGAGGCTTTTGCAGTCAGTTCCCCAATCACCCCTTCCTGAGAGAGCTGCGTGGGGAAAAAGTGGGACAGGAGGAAGGCTTGCCAGGGAGGGGGTCAGGAGAGCAACATGAGCACCCGCCCTCGCCCCGGCTTCCTGAGAACCCCTTCCCTGGGCAGAGTTGGAGATCACCAGGCTTTCAGCACTGGTTTTTAAAAATCTAATAAAGTATGGTCTTTTTGTAGGGATTTGGACGGCAGCCTCATGGGGAACAGAGGGGAAATATAAAAAGCCAGGCTTTCCCTTGGTCCTGGGGTGAAGGGAGTATTGGGGGAAATCAGGGCTGCTTGGCCTAACTCGGGTGGAAAGACCTACCACCTCTTCGGTGTTTGTAGCTGGGGCAGTGGGGAGGGGTCAAAGCAGCCCCCGTAGAATGCCCTGGGTTAGGGGGAGGCTGAGGGAACCCTATTCTTCTGCTCCAGTGGGTTGTGTACTTCTGGGGAGCCACAGGGAGATGGAATTTGGGCAAAAAGACCTGTTTTCCCTCTTCTGTGGGCCAAAGTGGAGGAGGGGCAGGCATTGTAATTACATCGGTTAAATGATTAGTTTAGCTAATCTGGTTTGTGGCTGTGATGAAAAGATGTAACTGAGGAAGTATTGTTAGGGGTGCCTGGTGGAAACTGGCGATGCACTGGACGGGAGGTGGAGGGGGCAGAAGGTGGGACCCTATTAGTCATTTCTTGCTAGGTCAAGCCCTAGCTTGGGTGACAGGAGCCCTCTACCCAGTCCCAGCCCTGCCCCCACTCCAGCCCTCTGGAACCTCTCTTTGGGCTTCGAGACTGTGTGGAGGAAGGATTCCCTCCCCGGGGAGGTACTCATGAGGGGGTGGGGAGAGGATCCACCTGAGAATGAGATGGGGTGATTGTCCATGGAAGGGCTGTTCAGTGGGGAAGGTGTCACAGTAAGGCGATTCTGAGCACAGTGATTTGGGCGTGCACTGAGCTGGGTTTGAATCCCAGCTCTGTCACTCATTACCTGTGTGGTCTTGGTCAAGTCACTTCATCTCTCTGAGCCTCAGTGACCTCTGCAGAATGGGAATAATACCTACGATCCACTAAGTACTTGATGAATGGTGACTGAAAGAGTGAGGGAGGAATTTATAGATACCAAGAACTTTCATCAACTGTCCTCACTTTTTCTTCTTTTTTTTTTTTAAATATTTTTATTTATTTCTTGGAGAGAGAGAGAGAGACAGCGTGAGCAGGGGAGGGTCAGAGAGAGAGAGGGAGACACAGACTCTGAAACAGGCTCCAGGCTCTGAGCTGGCAGTCAGCACAGAGCCCGACGCGGGGCTCGAACCCACGAACCGCGAGATCATGACCTAAGCGAAAGTCGGACGCTTAACCGACTAAGCCACCCAGGCGCCCCAACTGTCCTCACTTCTTGACTATCCCTAGAGGCAGGTATCATTACCCCATTCATCAGATGAGGAAATTGAAACTCAGGGAAGTTAACTTGCCCAAGGTTGCACAGCGAGACCCAACAGGGTCAAGACTAGGCTTTGGGTCCTCTGGTTCCAAGCCCAGAGCCCATCCTGCTGTATCGCCCCACAAAACCCCAGGAATGAATCTGCGTCCACTCTTTGAGAGCCTACGCTTGGGAGTTTTGGAGAAGAGAATTCTGAATGACCCAGGAAGGTATGCGTGGGTGGTGAAGGTGGGGGCAGGTTGGTCAGGAAGGGGTGACTCATGTCCTAGCCTCCAGCCCTCCGAAACCTCCCTGGCTTGGGTGTTAGTTCCTGGTGCAGCGGTGTGTGTGGGGGGGTGCTATCTCCCCAAGGCCAGGGCAGTGGCCATGTATGGAGGAGGCTGGTGGGGGAGAGAAGAGGCAGGGGTCAAAATTGCCGCCTCCGGCTTGTGCTGGGCCAGACCCTGGGCTGTCCTGGGTTTTGTCCCTGTAGAGGAAGTGGGGCTTCCTGCTTTGCTGGGGGCTGGATCTGTGCCAAGATGGGGGCGGGTGGGGCTGGTCCCTGGAGAGTAGACAGAAATGAGAGTCAGATTTAGGACTGGGCCACTGTCCTGCCGGATTGTACCAGTCAGTGCTGCCAGGCTGCTCTGGGGCTGAGAGACTGGGGCGCCAGGAGGGCCTTTCTGGTGATGGTGGTGGGGTCAGCCAGAGCCTTGCGCCCTGAGAGAGGCGCTGGCGTCACTGTCCTCTCAGACCTACCTGGTTCCTGGCACCTGACATCAGGATGGGCCTGGGAAATGGAGCCTCCATCTGTGTGGGTACAGCCTGGGCTCTGATGTCATCGGCACCGGGCTTCTGGATCCCTTGAGAGAGGACCCTGGGCATGGGGATTATTGATCCTGGAGGAGACAAGGCTGAAGGCACTTGATGGGACAGAGGAGGAAAGAGAATGATCTCAGCCCCGGCTGATGCTCCAAAGGGGCTGCCAGGTTTGCAGTTTTCCGTCACTTCTGGGGACACAAGAGCAGTTGGGACTGATGCTCTTAGCGAAGAAATGGAGGCTAGACAGGAGGAAGGACTTCCTGTCTGTTAGAGATGAGATCTTGCGTTGCTGAGTGAGAGAAATCAGAATTGACTCTTCTCTGAGGAGGCTGAAGCAGGGTTCTGTCTGTGGGAGCTGGAGGGGGGCCCGTCCTGCCCAGGAGAGAGGGCAGGCAGGGGTCAGTACTCTGATGCCAGTCTGAGGTCTACAGGGGCCCCTGGGGAAACTCTGAGTCTTGTGTCTTTTGGGAGAAGAGAGTCCTGGCAGTGAGAGGGACAGGTATCCGTGAGCCGGCTGGCCCCGTGACTCCTGTGAAGAGAAAGAGAAGTGTGGCTGGGGCAGGTTACCCAGGTTTGTGTCCCTGCAAGTGACATTTTGAGGCCTCTCTCTTGGGATGTGGTTGAATCTGGTGGAGGTCTGGGGGCATGGACTGTCCCAATTTCTAGAAACTTCCTTGGCCAGTCCTGAAGAGAAAGCTCTTTGCTCAGCCTCCTGGCACCTCAACCTTTGGGGGACCTCAGGGCAGGAAGTTCAGCCCTCTGTGACCTGCAGAGTGGGGGTTGAACAGGTCTGCGTTCCTTCCCCACTGTGGGGACACTGGACTGAGTGGCAGGGACAGGGACAGGGTGAGTTGGGATGATGCTGGGCAATCAGTCTGCTGCTTATTTGGGAGTGACGGGGAGTTCGGTCCATGTGAATCCCCCTCCGTCTCGATCGACAAAGTAGTATCTGCGCATGATGAAAAACAAAGAGTTTAGAAAAGTTTACCAAAGAAGAAAAAAATCACCCATAATCCCACCACGAACATTTCTTTCCTTTCCCTTTTTCTTTGCATCCTCTCCTTTCTTAGCCTCAGTCTCGATGATCTCATGCTCTGACTACGATAACAAATCTTTAACCAAACCTTCTTCCGAATCCTAGTTTTCTCCAGCAGATGCAGAACAGGGAACTGATAGTTGGGTTTTCCCTGTGCTTCTTGGAGGGGGCTAGGCTGATCCCTGCAAAATGAAACCCTGGGGAATCACCCCCTAAGGAGAGGATACCAGCTGGGGTCAGGGCTGCCCAAGTCCCCACCCTAGGGGCACTTGTGTGCCAGGCAGTCCCTGGCACAGGTCCACCCTTTGCTGTTTCCTGAGGCTGGGTGCCGTGTTTTTCCTTTCCCAGGAGCCCCGGTTTGGGGTCATCCACTGGTTTGGGTTTTTGTCCACAGAGGGTCCCCAGCAGGGACTGGAGCTCCAGCTGGAGCCCTCTCTTCCAGGGGGAGCCCGGAGGTTCCCAGGGTCAAGCCACCTGGCCCCGCAT
Organism: Hyaena hyaena; assembly: GCF_003009895.1. Classification (NCBI taxonomy): domain Eukaryota; kingdom Metazoa; phylum Chordata; class Mammalia; order Carnivora; family Hyaenidae; genus Hyaena; species Hyaena hyaena. The sequence continues at coordinate 443,537 of NW_024081220.1, read as the reverse complement.
TTCCCTCTCCTCCAGGTCCCCTTCATTTTCCCACCCTGGTTTGTTTGCTTTGGGAAGGAGCCCAGAAGGAAGAAAACAAACGGCAGCTGGGACGGCCTGACCTGAGCCTCCTCCACCCCCAGCCAGTCCTGGGCAGCAGCCTGGGCCAGCCTCCAGACCGGAAGAGAGGGTTTTCCTCCGGAAGCATCCAGGAGGATGGGCTCCTCTGTCTTGTCCTGGCCCCCCGGGGGGCCCTAGCCATATGTGGCTCCCGTTTCAGTCTCTGCCAGCTTGGAAAGGCCATCCTGAAAGGAGAGACCTCACTGTCTGCTATGGAACCTCTAGTCTATGGGGGGTTTCCTCCTGGGGCCCCCAATCTGAGGGAAGAGGCCTAGTTGAGAAGTCTTAGCCCGACGAGGGAGACAGGGCTCGCAAGGGAAGCAGTCATATCTGTCTGTCCTTTTCTTAGGGTCTGTTTCTGTGTGCCTGGGACGGCTGGCCAAGGCTCTGCCAGAGTCAGAGACTGTGGGGAAGGGTGGGGGCTGGTGACCCTGCTCAGCCCAGCCTCTCTCCTGGGACTGCTATGTGGGGAATGTCCAGGCCTCACTGGCTTGACCGCCCCTGGCTACAGGAAGCAGCACATGTGACTGGGGAGAGGGGAGAGGGCAGAGCCATGTCTCCACCTGGCCTCCCCTCCCAGACCGGATATAACTCCTCCTGCCCAGCCCCCCACTCCCACCCCGGGACTCTGGCTGGACTCTGGCTTAGGGCCCGGAGACAGATCCCCTCCCTGGGTCCTGAGTCCCAAACTGCAGGCCCAACTCTTCTTGCCTCCTCCTCTGCCGTTTCTTTGCTTTGCTAATAGAAGGAGGCCTTGACCATCAACAGAGGGCTTCCACAGTCATGGCTATGCTAGATCCACAATCCACACATGGTCTGAAGAAAGGAGAGGGTTGACCATCTCTACTTTGCAGATGAGGAATATGAGGCTTAAGGAAATCAGGTGACTTGCCCACGGGCACACGGCCAGTGAGCGGTGGGGCTGGATGGGTCCCCCTCCCTAACTCCTATGCTCTCCTGTCTTGCCCACAGCCCCCTTCCTCTGGCACCGTCTGAGCCCGTGATCAGAGTCTGCACAGGATGCTGGCCACTGGCCCAAGAAGCTGCTGGAGGGCTCTGCCTGCACTTCTGGCTCTCACGCAGTATGTCTAAGCCTGCTTCCTGCACGCTTCTTGGGCGGCCATTGCTGTCCTTGTTTCCAGGTGTTTTACTGACACTTGGCGTCCTGCAGCCCAGCTGTGCCCATCACTGATGGCGGTGCTGATGGTGGCCGGGGCCCGAGGTTGCTCTGGCGACAGTTTTGTGTTTTTTAATTTTTTAAAAAGATTTTTAAAAGGAGGTTCTTCCTTTTTTGTTTTTTTTTTAATGTTTACTTATTTTTGAGAAGTGAGAGTGCAGGCAGGGAAGGGGCAGAGAGAAAGGGAGACTGAGGATGCAAAGAGGGCTCTGCGCTGACAGCACAGAGCCCGGTACGGGGCTTGAAGACATGAGCTGTGAGATCATGACCTGAGCCAGAGTCAGATGCTCAACCGACTGAGCCCCCCTGGCCACCCCTAAAAGATTTTATTTGTAAGCAGTCTCTGCACTCTAAGTGGGGCTCGAACTGGCAACTCTGACATCAAGAGTTGCATGCTCCACTGACTGAGCCAGCCAGGTGCCCCGATGGCAGTTTTTAATTTTTATTTCTTTTATCATTTATTTATTTTTTGAGAGACAGAGTGTGAGCGGGGGAGGGGCAGAGAGCGAGGGAGACACAGAATCCGAGGCAGGCTCCAGGCTCTGAGCTGTCTGCACAGAGCCCAGCGCGGGGCTCGAACTCACGAACCGTGAGATTGTGCCAATGCCAGTTATTTTGAATGTCAGGGCTGGACCACACTCTGTCAGGACCATGTTGGACTTTGAGTGCCTCCTGCCAGCCTGCCGGGTTGGCTGTGCTAGGGAGGAAGCAGGAATGAAGAGCAGGGTATGGGCAAAGCTTGCTTGAAGATTCCTACCCAGTGTAGACCAGTTGAAGGAGGCTCCTTTTGCACTCCCCATCCAGGGCCCAGGCTTCTTTTCTTTTCCCTTGTCCTGTCCCCCACCCTGTGACCTCTGAGCCAGTTTCTCTGCCTCCTGTGTGGCCAACAGTAGAGCATACTGCTCAACAAAGGCCTCCCTTGAAACTCAGAAAACTGCCCCGTGTCTGTGTTTGGCTCTGCCCAGCGCTGGCCTGAGTGTGTGGGCAGGGCTGTGTCTGTCTCACCAGCTTCCACCCTGGCCCTGTCCAGGGGCATTGTGGCGGGTCTCACTCCAGGTCCTGGGCGAGACCAGGCTGGGTGTGGCCCCCTCCACCCTGGGAACTGCCAAAGCAGCACTTTTGTTTCTCATGAGAGAATTCCTCCGCTTCTCCTGGCAGGAGGAGAAAGGTGGGGCGGGTTGACCATCCTGCCTGCGGTCTGATTTCTAGCCTTCCTCTTGTGGAGCGTGTCTGCTCTGACCTGCGTCCCCGATTCTCACCTTGCCCACCCTCTCAGCTTCCTCATTTGTCGTGGGGAGCGGGGTTCCTTATTCCCAGAAGCTTAGACATCAACGTTCCTCCGTTCCTCCGAGATCAGCCGGGCCACCCTTTCTGTAGACAAAGCACAGAGGGAAGGTAGTTGCCTAAGGACACCTGTAAGTGTGGGACCAGGCCTGGGGCCAGGGTCTGGAACTCCCGAATTCACAGCCATTGTCCTGCCTTCAACTATAAGCACCCTTAGTCTCACCAGCATCTCTGTCCCCTGGCAAGGGGCTCAGCTTTACCCAGGCCCCAGCCACGCCGTCTCTCCTTGACTGCGGGATGTCCCTCATTCCCCAGGTCCCTTGTTAGGAGCCAGGGGAGTGGCCCTGTGTAGTGGGCTGGTGTGCAGTGAGGCAGGTCTGCATTTGAGCCGGGCACTGCCATTTTCTCAGTGTTGGTGCCTTAGTCTTCTCAGCTGGAAACGGGGAATAATAAAATGCCTGCCCAGTGGCTTGAGGCAAGCATGAGACTCCTTTGATAGTAAAAGCAGCTCAGTGTCCCCACCCCCGTGGATCCTTTAACCTCTGTGGGCCACCCCTCTGACCCCAAGCAGCTGCCCAGCCCTCAGCTTCTCTTGGCTCCAAGCCTGAGCTGGGAGGGGTGGTGAGGGGCCTGCTGGCAAAACGCTTCTCCTGTGGCCAGCCTTGATCTTGGTGGTCCCTGTGGATATGGGGCTGGTGGGGAAAGGGTGCTTAATTCCTGAGGTTCAGGGCGAGGCCTGTGCACCCCTGCCTGGGCCCAAAGCCGCAGAGGTAGGCGGCCGTCTCTGCTGGAGAGGGGCTCTCCCTGGCTCGGATCTTACTGATCAGGGCTGAAGATGTTCAGTTTGTCCTGAGCAGATCCAACTGAGGCTCAGTGCCCAGATGTCTGCTCATCTGCCCCCGCAGGGTGGCATTTACAGGGTTAATGCAGCTGCCTATCCTGGTACAGTTTTACCTTCCTTCTGCAGAGCTTGGATGTCCCAGGCCTCCTCCCTGGAGGTTTCTCCTCTCTGGTGGCTGCTTGGTGACAAGCCTGCTTCTCCAAACTTCTCTATTCTTTCCCTCTCCCACCCCGGAAGGCAGGAGGCAGGAGTGCTGGGTATGGCGGGGGTGGGGGAGGGGGCTCCTCCTGAAATAGCCACACTTGGCCGGGGCCTGGGAAGCAGCTGGGTGCATCTGGTGGCACAGAGCCCGCTGTCTGGTGTTCTGGGCCTGCTTCTGTTTGTCAGCTCGAAACTCTGAGTCACTTGGGGTGAAGGGAGGAGAGGAAGGCGGCGGCTGGGAGCTGAGCCGGCTCCTGCCTCTGCCTGTACCAGGTGCGCTGTGCTCACAGGCAGGGAAGGAGCCCGGGTCTCCATAGAAGGCATCCTGAAGGATCAGTCAGCCTCTTCTTGGAGGGTAGCGCTGGGGGGACGTATCCCTGGTGATCCTTGTTCCTGGGGCGGGAGGAGCCAGGCTGAACCAGCTGAACCACTTTGGCCTCACCCGGCCCCCCCATCACGACGGGGCCACGGGTTTGAGGTGCTGAGTACTGTCCACCATCATGGGTGGACCGGCCTGTAGCCTGCTTGCTGTCTGAGGCCACACTGTGTGTGCAGAGGCCACAGACCTAGGGGTCTCTCAGGTCTGTTCCTGGGCCCAGCCCTGCCGTTTCTCCACTGTGCCACCTCGCCCGGGGAGCCTCAGTTTCCCTGTCTGTAAATGGGGCAGGGGCAGAGCATACACTTCACAACCTGCTTGTGGGGCTGGTGGCATTAGTGAAAGCTTTGGCACAAGGCGGGCCCTCACTGGAGCCCACCTTGCCTTGCCTTTCCTCCCGAATCCGCTCCCCAGACAGGGGAAGCCAAGTAGACCCAGTGGGACTTCGCCACCCTAGTACAGAGTAGGGCCCAGCAATTCAGTAGCCTCAGGGGCCCCCAGGTTCCTGCAGAGAGCAGGAGGGGTGTCTGAAAGGCAGTGACCCCTCCTGAGGCCTGCCCCACCCCTCATCTCCAGCCTGGGTTCTAGGAGGACCAGAAATGGGGAAACACCCCTATGGGAGAGGAAACGCTGATACACGGCCATGGATCCAACACGGAGCACCTACTACGTGCCAGGCGCCAGGCTGGGTGCTTTACCAATCTGGCCTGTACCAACAGAGTGCGAGGGGGGTTGCTGTTACCCCATTTTGCAAACGAGGGCTGGACTCTGCGGAGAGGTGGATTGGCCCAGTAGTATGGGGCTGCTATGTGAACTGGTTGGCGGGGCACAGAATTCTGGAAAAGCCTTGCAGGAACTGGGGTGCTGGCGAGACAGAGGTCTTAGGGCTTGGGCCTCTGGGGTCCCTTAGGATCCTGCTCCATCTTCAGGAAAGATCCTGAGATCCTGGAGTCTCCAACGGAGCCTTGGACTGCTCCCAGCAGCCTCTGGGGCTCTCTCGAGAAACCTGTCTGACTGCTTTTCCGCCCCACCCCGCTTCCTGTCCAGTGCTGCGGGAGTAGCTGCCTCGCCACCGACTTTCCCAGGGAGCCCCAGTGTGTGGGGGTGGGTCTGCGGGGCCCCAGAAGCTGCTGGAGGCCCTGAGCGCCTCCTGCTCTGGGAACATTGGGCAGGGACGGCAAGGTGAGTGAGCCCAGGGCTGGGGTGTGACATCTGCCTTTACTGCCCTGCTCCCCCTGGGGTTCCCTCCACCCTGGGCTGGAGGTCAGAGATCGAAGCCTAGGACTCACACTTGGGTATCCCGCTGGGGGCTGGGCCAGATGATGGGATGCCTCGCTGGAGCCAGCTGATTTCCTGCCCCGCCTTTGTGTCCCCAGCAGCCACCATGGAGGTGATGAACCTGATCGAACAGCCCATCAAGGTGACCGAGTGGCAACAGACATACACCTATGACTCCGGCATCCACTCGGGTGCCAACACCTGCGTGCCCTCGGTCAGTAGCAAGGGCATCATGGAGGAGGATGAGGCCTGCGGGCGCCAGTACACGCTCAAGAAGACCACCACCTACACTCAGGTGCCCCAGAGCCAAGGTCAGGATCCCTGGGGACTATTTCATGGAAATGGTTACATTGAAATATTTTGGCAGAAAACCGGCCTGGACGCTGGAGGGAAGTCAGGGCCAAAGGAAGCAGACTTTAGGGGGCTCCCGTCTGAAGGAGGAGGCACCGCTGCTTCAGGGTACCCCCATCTGAGAGGGAGGCAGATTCCTCTTCCTTGAACTTCAGGTTACAGAGGGGGAAGCATAGACTCTAACCGCCAGTCTGAAGGCGTTGGCCTTGCCCTCAGTGAACTTAGTGTATAATGAGGAGGCATCACTGTTGCCCTCGGGGGCCCCTGGATTATAGGGGAAGGTGGTGCTTTGGCTCCAGGAGCCTCAAGTTTAATGAGGAGACCGGGGTACTGGTGGGGGTAGGAGAAGACTACAGATAGGCTGAGGCCAGGTGGTGGGGCGACAGCCTGGCTCCTGGCTCTGGGCTCTGGGGCTGGGGAGTGGGGATGCCGCACCAGCCAGGGCGCTGGGCTCACAGGGGACGAGGAGTATCTGGGCCCTCGGACTGCTGTCTGCCCGTGTCCCTGGGGCCCTGAACGATGAGCAGGGTGAGCTGCAGGAGCTGGGAAAAGTAGAGGGTGGGCTGTGCAAGGTGGAGCTCAGCCCCTGCCCCTCGGGGTCTCCTCCCTGACAGCAGGCTTGGCAGGGGTGCCCAGGCACTGTGTTGGCAGCCACCAAATACAGCACCTAGGTGGGAAAGCTCTGTGGTGTCTCCCTCCCTACTAATTGCAGGGTGGAGCCTCCGCCTCTCTCCACCCCCCAGGGCACTGGGGCACTTGCCAGGGCAGGGCTGCCCAGGAAGCGTGGGCACCTATCTGTGGGACTCCTGGACCCACCCAGCGGTGGATGGAACCTGCAGTCTGAGCTGAGAACCCACCTCCTGCTTTCTGAAGCCCACATTCCCGACTTTGCCTCTGATCTTCTGTGTGATACTGGCTGGCCCTCTGGGCCTCTCTTTGCTAGCCTGTGTAATGGGAGAGCTGCCTCTTTTGGAGAGGATGAGGATATAATTAGAGTCATGGGATTTCAGACTTGAAAGGAGACTTGGGCTGTCTCATGCTACCCTGACCCGATTGTTAAGGGAGGGACCTAGGGTTGGGGTTTGGGCTCTGGAGGCAGGCTGTCTGAGTTCACACCCCAGCTTGGACTCCTATAAGTGCTCCGTGCCTCAGTTTCCCTGTCTGTAAAGTGGAGATAATAATAGTACTTATCTTGTAGGGTTGTTGTGGGATTAAGTGAGAAAATATAAGAAAAGCATTTAATTCACAGCTAAGCGCATAGTAAATACTCCAAAACATGGTAGCTATTCCTATGAATAGTAACATTCACTCATAGTTTTGTAGTGTTAGTTGCACTACATCCTTTCTTTGCAGAGCAGTTTACAACTATTATCTCATTTAATTACCATAAGAATTCCCTGTGAGGGACAGAATGGCAGCCCATTTTACAGATGATGTAACTGAGGCGATGGTGACCTCCCCCCTGGTTAGAGGTAGGACTGAGAGTGGTGTCCCGGGCTTTGGTTGGGGGCGGGGAGCCAGCCCAGAGAACCTAGGTGGGCTGCCCATGAGGCCTGCCCTGCTCCCCAGTGTCCCCCCCAAACCACCTTCTGCAGCTCAGTCCCTACCCTTTGGCCCCCAGGTGACCTGGAGTACCAGATGTCCACGACGGCCAGAGCCAAGCGGGTGCGAGAGGCCATGTGTCCTGGCGTGACAGGTGAAGACAGCTCACTGCTGCTGGCCACCCAGGTGGAGGGGCAGACCACCAACCTGCAGCGGCTGGCCGAGCCGTCCCAGCTGCTCAAGTCAGCCATCGTGCATCTCATCAACTACCAGGACGACGCTGAGCTGGCCACCCGGGCCCTGCCCGAACTCACCAAACTGCTCAACGATGAGGACCCGGTCTGTGAGGGGCGCGGCCAGGGAGGGGGCAGGGCAGAGAGGGGAGGGGTCAGGCATCTGCAGGGGACGGCCCTACCTGGGGCCTCGTCAGTGGGGAGAGACTGACCGGGGTCCCTCTGAGCTTCGTGGAGGGGTCGCCTGGCTCCTCCATCTCCCCGGGGCAGCCAGCCCAGCCCATCTGCTCACTTGGTCCCATCCTTCCTTCTGCCCCTCAGGTGGTAGTGACCAAGGCAGCCATGATTGTGAACCAGCTGTCCAAGAAAGAGGCGTCGCGGCGGGCGCTGATGGGCTCGCCCCAGCTGGTGGCAGCTGTGGTGCGTACCATGCAGAACACCAGTGACCTGGACACGGCCCGCTGTACCACGAGCATCCTGCATAACCTCTCCCACCACCGCGAGGGGCTCCTTGCCATCTTCAAGTCAGGTGGCATCCCTGCCCTGGTCCGCATGCTCAGGTAACTGCCCCTACTTGCTGTGGGATACTACGGCTTCCCCTGCTCCCTTCCCTGGGCTTCCATACAACATTTATTGAGGCCCTACTATGTGCCAGGTGCAGAACCATGCCCAGTCCCAGTGCTCAGCTACTCACAGCCCGGCAGGGGAGGCAGGCACGTGACTAGCACGTTAGTTAGGAGGATACACATAGGCTAGGGCAGAGGTCTGTCTGGATTGATCAGAGCTGCGAGGAGCTGTGCACTTGAACAGCAGGGTGTTGACGGGTGCGTGGGGTTCAGACTGTGTGGATGAAGGGAAGACGATTCCAGGTAGAAGGAACAACATGTACAAAGTCCCTTGCCACCTTTATCTTTCCCAGCCTTGCAATGTTGACTGGCCTTTTCCCTTATCTCCATCCTGGGCTGTGAATTCCTTGAGGTTGGAGATTCTCTGACTCCCCCCCCCCCCCGCCCCCTTGTGGGGTTCTCTAGTACGCGGCCTCCCCTATGGTAGTTACTTAGTAGAGACAGATGTCCAGGAGACCTACTATGTGCCAGTGCTGGGCTAGGAGCCCAGAAGCAGGAGGAGCCGTGGCCTCCCAGTGGGGAGGGGGTTGGTGCTGTGTGCTCCATGCATAAGAGTGGGGCTGGGCTCAAGGGACAACGAGACATTAGTAAAGCGCTGTTTCCACAAGGGTGTTGGTATGCAAGGCTTCCTGGGGGAGGTTAGCTTGCATTTATGCCAGGCCCTTGGGACCCGACTCCCATTCACCCGCTGCCCGCCGTTCCAGCTCCCCCGTGGAGTCGGTCCTGTTCTACGCCATCACCACGCTGCATAACCTGCTACTCTACCAGGAGGGCGCCAAGATGGCGGTGCGCCTGGCAGATGGGCTGCAGAAGATGGTGCCCCTGCTTAACAAGAACAACCCCAAGTTCCTGGCCATCACCACCGACTGCCTGCAGCTCCTGGCCTACGGCAACCAGGAGAGCAAGGTGGGCTGCCCCCCGCCCCCGGCCCAGCCCCGCAGCCTTCCGGCACATCGCCCTCTGTCCAGCTCCAGCCTCCGGCCACTGCCCCCTCACCAGTTTTAGGTTAAATACATGAGTACAGTACATTTCCCTATGTAACTGAAATACTTTGAGGATTAGGAAAAGGAAAGGAAAAAAAAGGCACCATCCTCAACACAACCACTGATGTCTCCACATGCTTCCTGCGGTGCTCTCCCGTGGGCACGTTTGTACGTGGTTGTAGTCATGGCACATGTACAACTTTGCATCTGTTTCCTACGTCTGGTTTTCTGTTTGTTTTTGCTGTATCATCCTCAAAACCATCCTCTGTAGGGGCAAATAGCATTTCGTTAAGTGGAGGACGGAGACTTTCTGAGGGAGGGCATTTAGATTGCTCTCAATTTTCCACCTTTATAAGCAGTGCTGTCATGAACATCTTTGGGCACACAGCTCTTCCCAAGAAGTAGAACAGTTTTTCATCAGTGGGGCTAAGGATTTTTAATGTTTCTGAGCTTTGACCCAGACTGCCAGATCGCAATCCAGAAGGATTGTACTCTTTTTTTTTTTTTTTTAATATTTTTTATTTATTTCTAGGAGAGAGAGAGAGAGAGAGACAGAGACAGCGTGAGCAGGGGAGGGTCAGAGAGAGAGGGAGTCACAGACTGAAACAGGCTGACTGCCAGCTCAGAGCCCGATGCGGGGCTCGAACCCACGAACCGCGAGATCATGACCTAAGCGAAAGTCAGACGCTCAACCGACTAAGCCACCCAGGCGCCCCAGGATTGTACTCTTTACAATGTCGCTGTCGGTGCTATAAATTCATACTGTTTCACCTCATCCTTGTCAGCATTGTATATTATCCTTTTTTCAAAGTTTTGGCTTTAAAAAAAATTTTTTTTAATGTTTTATTTATTTCTGAGAGAGAGAGAGGCAGCGTGAGCAGGGGAGGGTCAGAGAGAGAGGGAGACACAGAACCCGAAGCAGGCTCCAGGCTCTGAGCGAGCTGTCAGCACAGAGCCCGACGCGGGGCTCAAACCCATGAACCGTAAGATCATGACCTGAGCCGAAGTCAGACGCTCAACCTTCTGAGCCACCCAGGCACCCCACAAAGTTTTGGCTTTTTTAGTAGTCACAAAAGCTATTCAGGTTTTAGCTGAAGCTCAGTAATGACAGCTCTGCCACTCCCAATCCTTTCCTTGTTCCTTGTCGTATTTCCTGTCTGTCTCACACTTATTCTCCACTGTTCCCCGCCTCAGCTCATCATCCTGGCCAATGGAGGACCCCAGGCCCTAGTGCAGATCATGCGCAACTACAGTTATGAGAAGCTGCTCTGGACCACGAGCCGTGTGCTCAAGGTGCTGTCTGTGTGTCCCAGCAATAAGCCTGCCATTGTGGAGGCTGGTGAGTATGGCCATGGGATGTGGCCCATGTGGCCGAGAGGGGCAGGGTGGAGGCCTGGGCCAGCAGCCAGGCTTGGCTGGCTGTGCTCCCCATGGCTGATGCCCCCTGTCCCGTGCCCCAGGTGGGATGCAGGCCCTGGGCAAACACCTGACAAGCAACAGCCCCCGCCTCGTACAGAATTGCCTCTGGACCCTGCGCAATCTCTCGGACGTGGCCACCAAACAGGTGAGGGGGGCATTCGGGCCTGGGGCCCCCTCTTCAGCCACCTTGTCCTCCCCTCTTGCCACATGCAGGCTCCTGTCTGGGACTCTGACCTCAGGAGCCGTGGGAGGCCTAAGGCCTCTCAATCTTCCCCTGCTGTGGCCAAGGCTGGAAATACACTGCAGACCCTCATCCCTTTAGCTTAAGCTTCTAATCAGTTAAAGATTCAGGAAGGAGCGGTGCCTGGGTGGCTCAGTCGGTTAAGCGTCCAAGTTCAGCTCAGGTCATGATCTCGCCGTTTTTGAGTTCAAGCCTTGCATCGGGCTCTGTGCTGACAGCTCGGAGCCTGGAGCCTGCTTTGGATTGTGTCTCCTCTCTGCCCCTCCCCTGTCACACTCTGTCTCTCTCTCTCTGTTTCTTCACCTCTCTCTCTCAAAAATGAATAAACATTAAAAACAAGTTAAAAAAAAAAGATTCAGGAAGGAGAAGAGATGAAGGCACTGATGTTCCTAAGCCGCAGGTTCCCAGGTGGCACCAGGGTAATGGTTTTGATCTAGAGCCGGCGGCGAGGCCCAATAACACAGCAAGAGACAGCTTGGGGCCTCTGGTGGCTAAAAACACAACTTAAAGAAAACTGCAGCTTTAGGACAAGACTCCTGGTCTCCCTTTCCAACCTGACTACCGTTCCTAAGAGGCTCCCACCCCCCATCAACAGGCTGTTCACTCAGCCCTGACCACGTGCCGGACCCTGCTTGGCACTCGTGGACATTGGCTCGCTCATCCCTTTCAACAACTGGAGGTGGCATGTGGGACCCGGCTGGTTAGGTGAAGAAACGGAGGCCCAGGGAGTCTATGCATTGGCCCTTGCACCCAGCTAGTAAATTGGCAGAGATGAGATTTGAACCCAGAACTGTCATCCCAGAGCCTGGGGGCCGTCTGTTCACAAGGAGAAGTGCGGCTTCTGGGTCAGGGATGTTTCCTGAAAGTGGATTTGGTCTGGGGAACCACTGAGGGGGCAGCAGTGAAGGCCCAGAGAGACAAGAAGCAGGGAAAACAGGTCAGCTGGGCCACCAAGGCATGTAGCCTCCTCTGCAGTTTCCTCCTGGCCCTGCCTGGCTTTGAGGATGCAGAGAGGGGCAGGAGGGGTTGGAGCGAAGAGCACAAACTTGGAGTCAGGCCGACGTTTGGAGCTGGCCCCCTGGCTGTGGGTCTGTGCACAAGCCCATCAACCATCCTGATAGTACCACCTTCCCATGGGGAGTCACAGAATCACAGGGATGAAGATTCCAGGCGCACATGCAGGGCCCATCGGCCATCAGCTAGGTGGGCTTCAGACTCTGTGCGACCATCTTGCTCCCCTCGGACATATTTGGGGGACCCTCAGTCTCTGCCACCTCCCCGACACCCTGCAGGAGGGCCTGGAGAGCGTGCTGAAGATCCTGGTAAACCAGCTGAGCGTGGATGACGTCAACGTCCTCACCTGTGCCACAGGCACTCTGTCCAACCTGACATGCAACAACAGCAAGAACAAGACGCTGGTGACCCAGAACAGCGGCGTGGAGGCTCTCATCCACGCCATCCTGCGTGCTGGCGACAAGGACGACATCACGGAGCCTGCTGTCTGTGCCCTGCGCCACCTCACCAGCCGCCACCCGGAGGCTGAGATGGCCCAGAACTCCGTGCGCCTCAACTACGGCATCCCGGCCATTGTCAAGCTGCTCAACCAGCCCAACCAGTGGCCGCTGGTCAAGGTACCTGCTGTGGCCACTGTGGGGGGCTAGCCGAGGGGAAGGGGCTCTCTGCCGTCAGGGGTAGTCTCAGTACAGGCAAAGCTGCTGTAACAGAGAGGCCCTGAGTCCGTAGGCCGGGGTGGGCTCCAGATGCTGCATTTCTAACGGGCTCCCAGGCACTGCAGCTGGTCCGCGGGACACGTCGCTTCGGCTTGCGCTTTGGAACTTGATCACGTTGCCACATCTAGATACACAGAAGCTGGCAAAGCGTCATATGTCCGAAGGCCTTGCGTCCTGCTAAAATTCAGAAGGGATACTAGAAAGACAAAAACCAGAAAGGGTTCTGGGGAACACTTAGGGCCATAGGGATTAAAGGCGCAAAGAGCCTTCTCTGCAGGATGCTGCCTGGGTAGAGGAGGGCCAGCTGGAAGGGACTCCCACTGGCGAAATTTTAGACAGTTTTGACAGTACAGATAAGAATGACTCTAAGTAGTTACACGCTGAATTTTAAAAATCCACAATGAGAAAAAAAGAGGTAGCCCCTCCTGGGGGTTGGTCTCTGCTGCAAGCCAGAGGTGGGGGAGGGTCTGACTTAGCAGTTAAGTGGCAGAGTGACCTTGACAAGTCATCTACCTTGTGGTCACATCCCCATCTCTCATGATTTTCATCTCTGCTCTCCTGGCTGCTTGTTTCGAGAGTCAGATGAGATGATAACTTGCTTTGTAAGACCCCGAGGGACTCTGGGAGGCGCACCTGGCCCTTGGGAGACGGGGACCCTGGGGAGGAGGCTTTTTCCCAAAGCGGCCTCACCGGGGACTGATCACAGTGTGAGCATCACTAAAGCAGGAAGCTTGGGGGTCAACCACGGCCAGGACTTCCTGATAATCAGGGTTTGGGAATTACCAGGAAAGTAAATAAGACCCTGGTATCTCAGGGAGAAGGGGTGCTGAGAGAAGGGACAAGGGGGGGGTCAGGGCATGGGTCTGGTAGAATGTTCCGGAATGGGGTTTCATTTTTAGCAGGGGCTGTTAGAGTTACCGATCCTATGGAGTAAGGGACGTGGGCTGGGAGTGCTCTCATGGTCTGGAGGTCTTCCAGTGTGTCTTTGTCTGCCTGGTGGACAGAAAGATGACAAGGGAAGGAGGAGAGGGTGCTGGGAAATCGGGATTCTCCAGATGCCCAAGAAGTGTCCCTGACCGTGGTCCTTTGTGCTTGGCAGGCAACCATCGGCCTGATCAGGAACCTGGCGCTGTGTCCAGCCAACCACGCCCCTCTGCAGGAGGCGGCCGTCATTCCCCGCCTGGTTCAGCTGCTGGTCAAGGCTCACCAGGACGCCCAGCGCCACGTGGCTGCGGGCACGCAGCAGCCGTACACGGTCAGTGAGCTGGCGCCACCTGCGACCGCCCTCCCCAGGGGTCAGCGTCCTTTTTGTGAATGTGCGTGCGCGTGTGTGTGGATGGGGAGGCAAGTCGTAGTGGAGGTGCACTCCGAGGACCGGTGAGGTCTGTCCGATTGTCGCGGGGCAGGGGGCAGGGGCGCGGGGCGTGCGGCCGTGTCCGAGGGTCATCGGTTGCCACGTCCCAACGCCACCTCTCGTGCAGGATGGCGTGAGGATGGAGGAGATTGTGGAGGGCTGCACCGGAGCCCTGCACATCCTCGCCCGGGATCCCATGAACCGCATGGAGATCTTCCGACTCAACACCATCCCCCTGTTTGTGCAGGTGAGTCTGGGACAGGTGGACGGGAGAGGACCCTCCAATCCCTGCTCACCCCCACCGCTGGAAGGGGAAGCTTGGCGGCCTGTGGGGGCCAGGTATCAAGAGGTCTTTGGAGGGGCTGGGAGAAAAGGGGCCCACCACGAGTGACCGCTTAGCGAATCCCTGCATAGGAGTGGCTTTCCAAGCTCAAAAGCAAGGGAAGAGATCACAGGTGGGAAAAGTAGCTTAAGATACAACCACGTAACCATTACAGTCATCTATGTCAGAAACAGCCTCAAAAGCATTAAAAAGTCAACAGCAGGGGCGCCTGGGTGGCTCCGTCAGTTAAACATCTGACTCAGTTTCAGCTCAGGTCATGATCTCACAGTTTGAGTTCAAGCTCAGTGCAGAGCCTGCTTGAGATTCTCTCTCTCTCTCTCTCTCTCTCTCTCTCTCTCTCTCTCCCTCTCCCTGCCTCCCCCTCTCCCTTTCCCTCTATCTCCCCCACTTGCGCGCGCACACACACACACACACACACACACACACATTCTCTCTGTCTCTGTCTCTCTTTCTCTCAATCTGTATCTTTCTGACTCACGCGCGTGCACCCATGCACACACACTCTTTCTCTCTCTCTCTCAAAATAATTAAAAAAAAGTTTCTCTCTGTCAGCCCCTCTCCCCCACTCATACTCTTTTTCAAAATAAGATAATAAAATAAATAAAATAAAATAAAAAATAAAAAATCAACAGTAAATTGGGAAAATGTTTGCAGGTATTACAATAGACAAGAGTCTAATATGCTTCATATAAAAGAACTCACTAATACTAGACCCCAGGGGTTAGATGGGCAGAGGCAGAAGCAATTCCCAGGTGGCTCATAAACAAACAGTGCTCAACCCCAGGAGTTTAAAAAAGTGAAGCTCACATTCCCAGTGAGATCCTATTTTCCACTATCAAATTGGCAAAGGAAAAAACAACAACAACAACAACAACAACAACAAAAAATGGGTGCCCTGTACTGGCGAAGACGTGATGAAAGAGGCAGTCCCATATCCTGCCAGTGAGGAGAGAAGATGGTAAAACGTCTCCTGAAGGCAGTTCTGCAACCTATGTAGAGAGCCTTGAAAATATTCATAGCCTTTGACTACAAGTCTGGGACTTTTCTCCTTATGAAATAATTTTTAATAATTTAAAATGTGGCAGAAATGTATACCTATGGCCAACAATCGCAACGTCACTTATAAGAAATGGAAACAAAATGAATGTCCAATGATGAGGGAATGGTTAAAAAAAGAATGGCCCATTATATCCTATGGCCATATATAATGATGTTAATGAATTTTTTGCTTTTGAAATTTTTTCCCGTTATTTATTTTAAAATGTTTGTTTATTTTTGAGAGAGAGAGAGAGAGAGACAGAGCATGAGTAGGGGAGGGGCAGAGAGAGGGAGACAGAATCCAAAGCAGGCTCCAAGATGTGAATTGTCAGCACAGATCCCAACACGGGGACTCAAAGCCGTGAACTGTGAGATCATGACCTGAGCTGAAGCTGGATGCTTAACTGACTGAGCCACCCAGGTGCCCCAAGGAATTTTTCCCTTTAGAGTTCAGAGTAAGGGATTGGTACCATTGTGACCTCCTATTGTGATCACTGAGGGTTTTGTTTGTTTGTTTGTTT
This sequence comes from Hyaena hyaena, assembly GCF_003009895.1. NCBI lineage: Eukaryota > Metazoa > Chordata > Mammalia > Carnivora > Hyaenidae > Hyaena > Hyaena hyaena. Next base: position 427,900 of record NW_024081220.1, on the reverse strand, counting down.
TCATTATTGTTTTGCTTTTTAGCATTCTCTTTTTCTCTTACCAGTATGAACTCATAGATTTCTAGGAAATGTTTTTTAATAATGTAGGAAAATGCCTTATGCTACAATGTTAGGTAAAAAAACCAACCAACCAACCACCCAACCAACCAACCAACCAACCACCCAACCAACCAACCAAACAGGAATCAAACTATCAAAATATATGCTTTGCGGGGGGGGGGGGGGGCCTGGCTGGTTCTGTTGGTGGGGCATGAGATTCTTGATCTTGGGGTTGTGAGTTCGAGTACCACGCTGGGTGTAGAGATTACTTTAAAACAAAATCTTAGCGGCGCCTGGATGGCCCAGTTGGTTAAGCATCCAACTTTGGCTCAGGTCATGATCTCATGGCTTGTGAGTTTGAGCCCTGCACTGTGCTGACAGCTCAGAGCCTGAAGCCTGCTTCAGATTCTGTGTGTGTCTCTCTCTCTGCCCCTAACCCACTAACACTCTGTCTCTCAAAAATAAATAAGCATTTAAAAAACATTTTTTAAAATTATGGATAAAAAGCAGGACTGTGGTAAAAATCTGATGGAAATAGGCCAGCGTATTAACAGAGGCTGTGTGTGGGTGGGGAATTATGGCTGGTTTTCTTTTCTGTCTCTTTATACTTTTCTTAGACTTTACACTGTCTAGTATGAGCTTGTGTTAAATCCAGAAAAGGGAGGCAGAGATGGACAGGGAGGGGAGGCGGGCTGCCCCCCTCTGCCTGCCTTACCCCTTCCCCACCCTGCACGCGCTCTCCCCAGCTCCTGTACTCATCGGTGGACAACATCCAGCGTGTGGCTGCGGGGGTGCTGTGTGAGCTGGCCCAGGACAAGGAGGCGGCTGATGCCATTGATGCCGAGGGGGCCTCGTCCCCACTCATGGAGCTACTGCACTCTCGCAATGAGGGCACAGGTGCGGGGCTGTGCTGTGGGCAAGGGGGTAACAGAGGAGGGCTGAGTGTTGGTCCTCTAGCCGGAGTGGAGGCAGGCACCTGAACTGGTCTTTCCTTTCCTCTCTGCCCAGCCACCTATGCTGCTGCTGTCCTGTTCCGCATCTCCGAGGACAAGAACCCAGATTACCGTAAGCGTGTGTCTGTGGAGCTCACCAACTCCCTCTTCAAGCATGACCCAGCTGCCTGGGAGGCCGTGAGTATCCTGGGTGGGCCTGCAATGTATGGTTCTGCAAGTTGCACACTGCACAAGGACAGCACTTTTAAGGGGGCTCCTACCATACTGTCAACTTCATAGATTTTTGTTTTGTAATTGTTTCTTTAAGTTTCTTATTTTTTATTTTTAAAGTTAATTTTTGAGAGAGAGAGGGAGAGCATGCGCATGTGCACCCCAAGTGGGAGAGGGGCAGAGGGAGAGGGAGGGAGAGAATCTTAAGCAGGTTCCATCCATGCTCAGTGCAGAGTCCCATGCAGGGCTCGATCTCACCACCATGAGATCATGACCTGAGCTGAAATCAAGAGTTCGACGCTTAACCAACTGAGCCAGCCAAGCGCCCTGATTTTTATTTTTTAATTGGATCACTGATGACAGTTTCTAGCAGGTGGAAGTGGTAGGCTGAACTATCTTTCTGATTTTGACCTGCCAGAATGGTCATTGTATTTTGTCCACGCTATGTATTATAAGTATTTGAGGCAGGGAACCTTTTTCTAACTGGCACGAAGGTGCCCTGTAGGCTAGAGGCTGCCCCGATCCTGGGTGGGGCACTCCTGGTACTCGCTCTCAGGTCCACTTGTCCACCCCCAGCCCCCAGGGCTGCTCTGTTTCTGTGGGTGCCCCCAAGCATGAACAGTGGGACCTTCCATGCTCAGGAGGTGGTGACTGCGGGGAGGGGCCCATGGGGACACTGCATAACCCCATTTCATCCTCTGTTCCTTCAAGAGGTCTTTGTTTTTCCCCGGCCCCCATTCTAGAACCCTCTCCAGCTGCCCACCCCTAGCCCAGAGCCTACATTTTCCACCCTTCTCCCTTCCCCCAATGTTTCTCTGTCTCTCTCCATAGGCCCAGAGCATGATCCCCATCAACGAACCCTACGCGGATGGTAAGTGTGTGCAGAGTTCCTCAGCGACCCCCAGGAGCCCGGGGCGCGGGGTGTCTGTGGGTGTGAGTGAAGGAGAGGCACGTGTCTCCAGTGGCAGACACCGTATAGCGTCCACGGATATCCCCTGGGGGCCCCCTGATGTGGGAGTTTAAGGAAGGGGTCAGGCCCCCTGCTGATGAATTGAGGGCTGTCCAGCCGGGTGGTCTACAGACCTTAGAAGGTCCCCCTCACTTCTCTTCCCCAGATATGGATGCCACCTACCGCCCCATGTACTCAAGTGACGTGCCCCTGGACCCTCTGGACATGCACATGGACATGGACGGGGACTATCCCATCGACACCTACAGCGACGGCCTCAGGCCCCCCTACCCCGCCGCGGACCACATGCTGGCCTAGCCGGCTCCTTTCCAGTACGGCGCCCTCCCTCGTGTCTGCGGGCTGTGGAGACATGCTTCCCCCCACCAGAACCCCCTCTCATGTTTCCTTTGAAATTCTGGCTCTTTCTGGGGGGAGGAATGAGTGTGGGTCCTTTGCTGTCGAGCACCTGCCAAGGAAGGTGTCTTCGGCCTGCCTCACTCTGTTATCTTGCGGGGGTAGGAGCCCTGCCCCTCTGTGGGTAGTGGGGGGGTGACGTGGGGGGGCAAGCTCCTGGGGGACACAGGCCTGCCCTGACCCCCCTGTGTCTGCCTCACCCCCAGGTGCGCTTCCTCATCTGAGAGGCTCTCCGTGCAGGCGATGGGGCGAGACGGAAAAGTGCCTGAGCCCAGGGGAGCAGGGCTGCGACTTCTCGCCGAACCCCACGCCTCCAGAGGTCCTCTGCAGGGTCTTTCTTGGGATGGTGATCTGCTCCTGCTTTTCTGTCCTGGGCCGTGGGTCCAGGGCCCGACACCCCCTCCCCACCTCTGTGGCCCCGGCACTAAAGCTTTAGACACAATCACCTGCTCTCTTCTCCGACCTGGCCATCACCCCCAACCCCCCACTCCCGCCCCCAGCCCGGGCGGCTTGACTCCAGCAACCCGGGCCCCACAGAGCTTTGGTTCCTAACCTGGGCCTGATTTTCTCACCAGACTCCAGTCGAGCGACTGTTCTGAGTCCCTGGGGTGTCCAGGACCCAGGTTCAAGGCCCCAAATCACAGAATCCAAAGCTTGTCTTGAAAAGTTCAGGGACCGACAAGGAGATGGGATGGAGACGCGGAGAGTGAGTCCCCCACTCCAGGACACTGCCTGCTCCTCTCTCCAGGACACCCGACCGGATCTGGCCCCTTCCTGGGAGCTCGGGGGACAGCTCCCTGGCACCCCGGCCCACCCACTCCACCGCCCTAGCTGACTCCTGAGAAGTGCTCTTGACTGACCCCTCTGGTGTGCGGTGAGGGGCTTTCTCTTCCCCTTCCTGTTTCGAACCCACCAGCACCCCCTGCACGTGGGTGTGGAGGGCTGCGGGAGGTCTCAGCGGAGAGTTTTATTATTATCGCTTTATGTTTTTGGTTATTGGTTTTTTTGTATAGACCAAAGCAAAGGAAATAAAACTAACACAGAGATCCAGGTGAGGCTGTGCGGGGCGAGGGTGGGATGGGGAGTTGGGGGCTCCCTCAGCAGCCCCACGCCTCCTTAGCTGGGTCCCACGTGCACTCATGACCACCTCGTGTGTGGGAAAGACACAGGGAGGGGAGCCAGGGAGAGAGGCGCACTTGCGGATCTGGAGTAGATTTGATGCACTGCACGCTCACAGGGCGCCATGTTGGAACCTTAGGGAGTAGGAGGGGCAAAGAGATGGCTGGAGGTGAGTCCCCGCTTCAGGGACACAAGGCCTCACTTTTTTCTCCAAGGGGCGACCTCCTCACTGGCCTCAGCCTCCAGCCCTGCCCTGGCCAGCCTTAATGTGCATTTATTTGGTGGATTTCTCCTGGGCGGGACACTTCCTGCGGCCGGAGTCTGGGCCCCCTTTTGGTGTGTGGTGCCCACCTCCCTTCCGTCCCCTCAACCAGGATCCTCCCTGCTGGTTCTTGCCTCCCGATCTTTGTCCTTTGTCCATGCTGGTCCCTCTGCCCAGAAAGCCTTCCCCTGCTCACTCCCTGGGGTCCAGCTCAGCCCTCACTCCAGGAGCGCTGCCTCCTTCATCACGGTGCTCCCAGCCAGGCTGAGCTGGTGCCCCTTCTCTGCTCCCTAATGCCCCGTGCACACCATCATGTCACCCACCACACTACCATTGGCTTACGTGACGGTTCCCCGCCCACATCCCCGAATTCCCCTTCCGGGGACAGCTAATTGCACCTACCCGGTCTGAGAACCTTTGGCACCTGGAAGTCAGGCAGTGGAGGGAGGCCACGGCCTCGTCCTCAGAGGATCCTGTGACACCAAGTCGGATATGCTGGGGGCAGGGACAGCGAGCCCAACCGAGAGGCAGGTGTGGGGTGCAGGCAAGAGGCGATGAGATGCTGAGCCGAGCTCCGCTGAGGGGAGGGGACATCACAAGGACTTTTATGAACAATGCACTTCCTCTGTGCTCTGTGTTCAGGGCTGCTTGGGCGGCTCTAACAAAATACCACAGGTTGGGGGCTGGAAGTCCAAGATCAAGGTCCCAGCAGATGCCTGGTGAAAGCCTGCTGCTTGGCTGGTACAAGACAGCCGCCCCCGGACGTCCCCCGGACGTGTTCCCATGGGGCCTTGGTGCCTGCTTCTCATGGAGAGATCTCTCCCTCTTACAAGGGGGCTAATCCCATCATGGAGCCCCACCCTCAAAACTTCATCTAAACCTAGTTACATCCCAAAGGGCCCACCTCTAAATATCACACTGGGGGCTAAGACTTCAACGTATGAATTTGGGGGATGCAGACAGCCCTAACGGGGCCCTGGCAAGAACCACTCAGCTGGGGTAATTTGAGAATTTGGTACAGGGACAGTTTACAGAGGTGCGGGCAGGGAGAGAGAGAGGGACCGGCAAGAAAGAGGGTAGCACCCTGGGCTGATGATCGTGGCCTCTGGCAGGAAGGCAGCGAGTGCTTCTTGGGGTCAGGACTCTGAATGAGGGTCCTCATGGGGAAGTTCGTTCCTCTTACCAAGGCTCCCTGTTGGCCAAACTGGAGCCAAAACCATCAAACCTATCCATGTGGCCCATTTACATCACTGCTGCCCAGAGCAGAGTGGAGAGATCTGCAGAGGCCAGGGAATGGTAAGCTGGGCAACCCCAAGCTTTCCAAAAGAGAAGGAGGCGTCTTATAAGAAAGGATTAGCCTCTTAGGTCTCATAAGAGGCATTGAAGACAAGGGAAAGGGAAAGGGCAGTAAAGCACCAGTGTTAAGGGTTAATACTAGGCATGATTGAGCTTTATATTTATAATAGGCACTGAGCTTCCTGGCAGCCTGGACAAAAAGGGAAAGTTAAGCTAGTTAATCTCAGTGAAATGAGTTGGCGCTTCTAGTTTTCCTGCAGGAGCTATCTGAGTCTTGTAACCTCGAGAAAATTAAATTTATGTCTCTGAACCTCAATTTCTTCATCTGTAAAATGGGGATAAGGCCTGTTCCTCCTACTGCATGTGAAGACCGATGCAAGCACAGTCCAGGCATGAAGAAGGGGAAAATGCAAAAGTCTTTTTTTTTTTTTTCCCAAGAGGAGTTTTGCCATTTTGTTTTTCCAGAAGGGTCATCTGCCCCCTAGAGACATTGGCAGGAAACTGCCACATGACCCTCCCTTGCTGCAAGGGAAGCTGGGAAATTGAAGATACAATCGGAATCCGGGTTCTAAAAGGAAGGAGGCCTGGAAGACAAGGGGCAGAGCTCCATTGCCTGCTGTGACTCGGAACCAGCTGTCCCCGCCAGCCCCTTCCTTTTATGCAGGCTTACTTGAGGGCGCACAGGAGTTGAGGGCTGCAGCAGAGGAGGCCCCCAGGAGGGAAAGTGCAAGCTTAGGTGATGCTGGCAGACTTGACTGCGTAGTCACGGCCAAGGAACCGGAAACCTGGCTCTGGTGGTCAGGGGAATGTCAGTGTCTGCCACTCACCACACTCAGCAGATCTACCCTGGTATCAACAGTACCGGTGGAAACCAACACTCACCTCTCACAATAGCAAGTGCCACACTGAAGGCAAGAGAGGCGGATCCAAGCCGCCCTTCCCCCCCCCCCCCCAAATGGCAATGAGCCAGAATGAGGGGCAGAATCCAACAAGGTGATGCTGCGGCGGACGACCTTCCTCTGCCCTACGGTCCTTCCAGCTCGACTTAGAATCAAATTGACATGAGGCAGATTAACAGGAAATCAAATTTAATAGCTATACGTATGGGCAGTCCCCTCAGACATGAACTTCCAAAGCTGATGAGGCAACAAGAGGCTTATCTGAGCTGAGGACAGAGGAAGGGTCTGGGGGTAAAAAGGGAAGAACGCTCATTAGCAGGAAGGGGAGAGGAGATGTTTGGAAAAACAAGGTTGCCCAATTATGCAGATAAGATTCTTAGGTGAAGCTCTCTTTTTGGTACAGGCTCTCCTTTTTAATGCAAATTTTGGCAGCTGAGTGGGAGGCTGGGAGCCTTTCCTGCATCTGCTGGGTTTTAATTACTTAAAAAAAAATTTTTTTTTAAGTTTATTTACTTTGAGAGGAGGAGAGAAAACGGTCAAGCGGGGAAGTTGCAGAGAGAGAGAAAGAGAGAATCCCAAGCAGGTTCTGCACTGGCAGTGCAGAGCCCAATGCGGGACTTGAACTGCCAGATCCTGAAGTTGGGAACTTAACCGATGAAGCCACCCTGACACTCCATGCTGGGTTTTAATTACTTTTAACACGAAATACTCTTTATGCCCAAGTGGTCCATCTAGGGGCAGACTGCCCTTGGCCGCTACGGTGGATTTCAATATCACATTTTCAAGGGGCACCCGGTTGGGTCAGCTGGTGGAGCATGTGACCATTGGTTCCTACATTGGGCATAGAGATCACTTAAAAAAACCCAACAATCTTAAAAAAATCAAGTTATCAAAATAAGTTATCATCTGTGAACCTAAAACTACTCTTAAAAATAGTCTGTTGGGGGTCAACTGGGTGGCTCAGTCGGTTAAGTGTCTGACTTCTGCTCAGGTAATGATCTCTCAGTTTGTGAGTTCAAGGCCTGCATCGGGCTCTGTGCTGACAGCTCAGAGCCTGGATCCTGCTTAGGATTCTGTCTTGCTCTCTCTCTCTGCCCTTCCCCCACTCATGCTCTGTCTCTGTCTCTCAAAAATCAATAAATATTAACAAATTAAAAAAAATACAGTCTGTCAATTTAAAAAAAAGTTATTCAGCAACAAAAAAATGTTTTTAAAGTAAGTATTAAGGAGGTGCCTGGCTGGCTCAGTCAGTGGAGCATGTGACTCTTGATCTTGAGGTTGTAAATTCAAGCTCCACATTGGGTGTAGAGATTACTTAAACATAAAATCTTTTAAAAAATAATTAAAACACTAAAAATGATGTGTTACAACTAAAAAAAAAAGTAAAACACGCCCATACAACCTCATCCCAAAAGCATGTGAGTTGGCTAAAAAGATACAATCAATATGATAAAATAACTAGCTGGGAAATAATTAGATGGAATCTTAAATCCTATGTTTGGATCCAAAAACATCTCCGCACATATATGTAGAGGGGCACCTGGGTGGCTCACCCCCTGAAAATATGGGGAGGGGCACCTGGGTGGCTCAGTCCATTAAGCATCCGCCTTCGGCTCAGGTTGTGATTTCTCAGTTTGTGAGTTCAAGCCCCGTGTCCGGCTCTGTGCTGACAGCTGAGCCTGGAGCCTGCTTTGGATTCTTCTCTCTCTCAAAAATAAACATTAAAAAAATTTTTTTAAATAGAAAAGAAAATATGGGGCAATTTGGTAACACCCAGGACGTGTGGGAAAGATTTGAGATATGCAGTTGGCTCCCGGTTCACAATAATCACTAGTACAACGAAGCTGTGGAAAACAGGTCCGAATGCAATCCGGGTCTGTACTGATAGGAGCATCCTATCTCTGGAAGGAACAAGAACACTCTCCATTGGCTAGACTCATGGGTCATTCGCCCATTCAATCACCCAGTGCTTCCTAAGGACCTGCTCTCTGCCAGGCTTTGCTCAAGGCCCTGGGGCTAGAGCTGCCCCACATCTCATCTTCCCGTTGAAACACAGTAAAGCAAGGCAAGCACAGAGTGCGCATGTGCATAGGCGCCCGCGTGGGTTCAGCGAGCCCGTGGAGGGCGTGGCGATGTTTGAGTGGCCTTGCCTTTCAAATAAGGAGGTGTTCGATGGGCATCATGGAAGATACCTGGGCCGGATTTCTGGCAGTGGCAACAGCCAAAGATGTGAAAGCTGAGCACAGAGTTCGAGAGATGACAGCGGCTTGGAGAGATGAGAGCGAGAAACAGGCTGGAAAATGCGGCAAAAGTCAGGGAGTGGAGGGCTTTGTGTGTCTGGGCAAAGTGTGTGAACGAACTGGATCGTGGATAAGAAGGGTTGGGCTTTGTGGAAGGCAGGTGTGACCCTGCCTGAAGGGTGTGGTTTTCTGTCCTAGGGTCGTTCAGGCACAGCCGTCCTAGCAATCCTAATCAGACCCATCACTGGCTGAGCTTTCTCCGTGCTGAGCCTGTGCCAGGCGACATCCTCACGGCAACTGAGGTTGGAGATATTTGCCTCTCATTTTACTTTTGAGGCCCAAGAAATTCAGGTGACATTGTTAATTTTTTAAAATGTTTATTTTTGAGAGAGAGAGACAGACAGACAGACAGACATACAGACAGAACATGAGAAAGGGAGGGCAGAGAGAGATGGAGACAGAATTGGAAGCCGACTCCAGGCTCTGAGACGTCAGCACAGAGCCCGGTGTGGGGCTCGAACTCACGAGCGGCAAGATCATGACCGGAGCTGAAGTTGGATGCTCAATCTACTGAGCCACCCAGGCGTCCAGGTGACATTTTTAGTAATAATGTGAACATCAGCAGTTGTCACTTGCTGAGCCCTTGGTAGGTGCTAAGTGCTTTACTGTGTAATCTCTTACAAGCCCTGTGAGGCATGTAAAATGAAGGTAAATTATATATGGTGAGGCTGCCGAGATTCAGAGAAATTAGGTGATGTGTGGAAGGCAGCACAGCTTGTGAGAGCCAGAGCTTGGATTTGGATGCAGAATGCCTGACGTTTAGTCCCATGGCTCTTTGCCGTCTCCCGCCTCCACCTTCTGCGTCCAGCCCACCATCCTTGGCAGGTCTGGGGCATGAGATCAGAGAGGGTGGGGTTCAGGCCTGGCTGGAGGAGGGGGAGCCCAGAGAAGAGCAAACTAGCAGAACACCTGTCTGGTGTGCACAGAGCACAAGAGGGTGCAGCCTCATTTGGAGGATCCCTCGAGGGCATAGCCGGAAACAGAAAGTGGGATTGGGTGTGGGGGTGTGAATTACAAAGAGGAAGATTTAATTCTTTTTTTTTTCTTAATGTTTTATTTATTTCTGAGAGAGAGAGAGAGAGAGACAGTGTGAGCAGGGGAGGGTCAGAGAGAGAGGGAGACACAGAATCTGAAGCAGGCTCCAGGCTCTGAGCTATCTGTCAGTACAGAGCCCGACGTGGGGCTTGAACCCACGAACCGTGAGATCATGACCAGAGCCGAAGTCGGATGTTTAACCGACTGAGCCACCCAGGCGCCCCAGGAGGAAGATTTAATTCTAAGCAGAAGTCTCAAGGAAGCCCTTTCTAGAATAAGGGCTATCTAGAAGTGCCTGTTTCTCATCTATAAAACAATAATATATATATTTTTTTCGGGTGATGATAAAATGAAATAACGTATATGAAGCATAGACTAGCTGGGGCTCAGTGAATTTGTGTTTCTCCCTCCTGTGCTGTCTCCCGACTCATGAATTGTTCCCAGAAGGTCTCAGAGTCTAGACATGGACCCAAGGATCAGAAGGCGTCACGGAGTCTGGTGACAGGAGTCAGGCAGGGAAGGGCTCCTCGGTCTTCCCCCTGAACCTGGAGGCAGCTGAGGGAGGCCCAAGGGCAGTAAAATGTCTTCCAGGCTCGCCACCATTGTCTGCCCAGCAGGCTGGACGCAGCTGGTTGCCTTTCCCTCCCTGACACTGCGAGCTGTGGCTCCCTCCACCTGGCTCCCAGCTGCTTCCTGGGGACCCCCGCCCCCCACAGGCCAGGGCAGGCCCTGTGACCCACCACCTGCAGATAGCTCCTATCCCACTTAGGCCTCGAGCTAGTGCCTGGAGGAAGTGAGTGGGGGCTGAGCTGAGGGGTTCTAAGCGAGAAGAGGGGAGGGGACTATGCTGCAGTCCCTTAACACGGCCCACCCCCTGAGGGTCTGCTGTCCATGTGCCCCTGGGTTGTTTCCTGGTGGGGCCCACTCATGTTGGGGAGTGTGGAGCACTGTCCAGAGTCCAGGGACACAGACTCTCGCCCTGACTGGGCAAGTCTCTCTGGAGCCTTTGGGGACCACTCCCTGCCCCCCACTCACACCCAGACTCACCCAGAGAACCCATCATGGTTCACTCGACAGATGCCGCATGCTTACTTACCCTAATTAGAGCCCTAAGGATACAGAAGTGCCCTCTGCGTTAAATCATTATCTCATAAGTAACAGAATCTTACACTGTGAACAGTGAGAGGCAGGAAGATGCCAGGAGAGACATCCCTTCTGGGAGCCTGGAGGGCTTCTCAGAGGAGGAGGCGCCCTCAGCAGGAGAGTGGGAGACAAGGTGGAGGGAGCCTGCAGCCTATGTGGGTAGCAAGCGGCGGGTGGTCGGGGAAGACTGGAGCCCCCAGGTGGGAGGGAGCGCAAGGGGGTAGGGTGAAGTTGGAGTGGAGGAAATTGCCATCCTCTAGGACCCCCGGCCAACCTGGCTAGAGCCCCGCCCCCACCATCACTGCATCACTGCTGGTACTTCCTCTCTGCTGCCTCTCTGGCTTCTTTCCTTCCCCTGTCCCAACCAGCGGGGGGGGGGGGGGGGGGGGGGGGGGGGGGGCTAGGAACCCAGAGGACACCAGGTGAGGAGCTTAGGCCCCCAGCATGCACACTTCCTCACCCCAGGCCCCAGAGAGGCTCAGGGGGCTCGGTGCCTAGGAGTCTGGGCAGGGTCTGGGAGAAGGAGTAAAGGAAAGGAGGCCTGACATTGTGGAGGTGCCTGGGCACTGGTGGGGAAGAGACACCCGGAGAGAGAGGAGGGCCCCTGGGAGAACAACAGGAGAAGCTCAGGAGTGGGGGAGGGGGGGAAGCGGCACCCCTGTCCCATTCTGAGGGCACTTCCCTCTGCCCTGTGCCTGGTCTGATGCAGAAAGTGGGCCTGGTGTCTGGCCTCGTCCAGACCCCAGGCCAACTCTCAAGGGCTCTTGCCATGGGGTAGCCTGTCCTTGGTTCATTTTCAGGGTCAGGCTAGGGGAGGCGGCCTGAGCCTGTGTGCTGTCTGAGTGACTGTACCTCCAAGTTCATGGGTGCGGTGGGTCTTGAGCCCCCTCCTGTCCTCTCTCTGATTCAGCAGGGGTCAGTGGGTTCATACTGGAGGAAGGGCAGGAGGTCTAGGGTTTCTGTTCTGCCGGCCTGTCTGGTTAGAGCGGCAGCAGGGTGTGGAGGGGAACAAGGCTGACTGGCACCACTGGGAGGGGCTTGCTGGGTGTCCTGGGCAGCCCTGGGCTGTGGCAGACGTCCATCAGCCAGGCCAAAGTGCTTGTGGAGTGACCAGGGGGCTGACCTTTGGCTTCTCCATCTGTAAAATGAAGTCACCATCCCTACTCTGCCTCTTTTGTGGGGTCACAGATCTGCGGGTGAAGGGCTGGATGGGGGTACGGGGTATGTGGGCCAACACTGCCCTCTGGTGGCTCTAGCTAGAGTTGCTTTGCACTGGTGCGGGGACCTAGAGGGTGCAGTCAACGGGGAGCCTGCAGGGTCCCCTTCATCTCTGTATCCTCCATTCCACTTTCTTCTTCTTCACCCCAAACTTCTCAGGGGCCTCAGGGCTGCTGTCTCATGGGCAGGGATAATCCAACTCAGCAAACATCCATTCAGCAGGAATGGAATGGGCCCCTATTTCATGTTCCCTGCTGTGCATGGAGCTGCAGAGATGTCCAAGGCACAGTGAGACTGACCAGGAAGCTGGAGGCTAGTGAGGGAGCGGCTTGGCAGAGCTGAAGAAGTGTGGACAGGTGACCCTGTCGTGGCCACTCCTGAGGTTCTCCAGTCTCACCGTCCACAGCAAACCTGGGGGTTGGGTTGTGTCTCCTTCCAACTTTTTGCTGACAAAGGAACCATAGAAAATATGCATGCTGGAGCACTGAGGAGAATGGATTTGGTTACCAATGTTCGTCCACTCCCACAATGATCTCAGGATGATCCCTGGGCTCTGGGTTCTGTCTTTTGCATTAGTTTTCTCTTCCCCGCCGGGACATCCCCATCAGCACATACACATGTCGTCACATTGCTCATCCTTAAATGCTTTTTTTTTTTTAAGTTTATTTATTTAAGTAATCTCTATACCCAACGTGGGGTTTGAACTCACGATCCTGAGATCAGGAGCTGCAGGCTCTTCCCACTGAGCCAGCCAGGCGCCCCTTATCTCTCATCCTTAAACCACCTTCTCTATTGCCTGTGTTGTTTTTCAGTGACTGTTCTCTCTCAGCTCCCCTTGGCTGCAAAACTCTTCAATAGTTTTCTATATTCTTGGTCCTCACTCCATCACCCCCCATTACTTCTTCGCCCTTCTCAGTCCCTCTCACTGCTGTCTCTCCACTGAGATTGTCCATGGTTGCCAAGGTTGTCCATGGCCTCCATCTTGTGTCCTCATCAACACAGGTGGCACTTTCTCCTTGAAACACTTTCTCTGGAGCCCAGCTTTCCCTTGGTTTACCTCTTCTTCACGGTCCCATCCATCTCGGTTGCTTTGATGACTCTTCCTCCTCTTCCCGCCGTCTACATACTGAGGGGTTAACCCTGGGTCCCCTTATGTACCTACAATCAGTCTCTCAGGGACCTCACCTAGTCCCATGATTTTACATTCTCATCATAGAGCAATGAGTCCTCAGTTGAAGTGTCCAGCCCCCATTTCTCCCCTGCGCTCAGATTGATATATCCAGTTGTTATATTTATATATCAAGCTGGGATAAACCCAACTTGTTGTGTATCCATTTGGATAACTTAATAAGCATTTTGGATTCAACTTATTTAAAACTGAACTCCTGGGGCACCTGGCTGGCTCAATTGGTAAGGCGCGTGACTCTTGATCTCAGGATCGTGAGTTCAAGCCCCACATTGGATGTGGAGCCTACTAAAAAAAAAAAAAAAAAAGGATGTTTAGATAAATCTGAACTCCTGATTTTCTCTACCAAAGCTGATTTTCCCTCAGTTTTCCTCCTCTTGGTGGACGGCAGCTCTCTCTGGCCCAAACAGTTGGAGTCATCCTTGACTTTTCTCCTTCCTTCACACTCTTCATCCAATCCTTCAGCAAGTCCTAGGCTTTACCTTCAGGATTAGGCTTCCAATTCAACGTCTATCCAAATAGATGGAGTAGCTGGTACCACATTTCCCTCTTGCAGAAGACAACTAGAAAACTGGATAAAATGCCTGAAACAACGGTTTTAAGGCATTGAACAATAAGCATCACAGGACTGTGGTCTCAGAGAGAAACAAATAAGGTGAGTCCTATGATGCCCTTGGATATCTATCTAGAGGCAGTTTCTAAAGGCAGTACAGGGAGTGGGAACCCAAGCAGACTCTGGTGTCTCACTGACTTGCAGGGACAGAGGTCAGAGTTCAGGGAGGTTGCAATTTGTGGAACAGATTTTTCCCAGGAGGAGAGAGCCATGCAGTTCTGAACAAGTCCCAGAAACCTACAGAGGAATGTTCTTGAGTCTTTGGTTGAATACAAAACTGTAGGTGGGTAGGGTGAGATTCCATGAGGCTGAAAAGAATATCTACTGGGGAAAGAACAACTCCCAGGAAGCTGTAAGCGAATTCCCAGAGCTCACACAGGGCTGGGAGATGTTTAGGTTCTGTTCAGCCAGTGAGGAGAGTCCTCATTGAATATGTGGGGCATTCAGTAGACCCTCTGGAAAGACTACTCCTTCCTAATAGGGCTAAAATATCTCTAGAATAAAAACCTTTCTGGGTCTGCCCTGCAAAACTTTAAAAACAACTCTTTTTTTTTAAACATTTTTTTTAAATTTTTAATGTTTTATTTATTTTTAGGAGAGAGAGAGACAGCGTGAGCAGGGGAGGGTCAGAGAGAGAGGGAGTCACAGACTGAAACAGGCTCCAGGCTCTGAGGTAGCAGTCAGCACAGAGCCCGATGTGGGGCTCGAACCCACGAACCACGAGATCATGACCTAAGCGAAAGTCGGACGCTTAACCGACTAAGCCACCCAGGCGCCCCTAAAAACAACTCTTAAGCAGATCGAGCTGATCCACAATAACTTAACTGCCTGGCAAGAGGAAACCCAACAAAGGAAGATAACAAAATGGTGGCTCAGCAATGTAACATCCACAATATATCCAGCCTCCAAAAGATTATGAAGCATGAAAGATGCAGAAAATGTGACCTGTAACCAGGAGAAAAATCAGTCGATAAAAACAGACCCATAAGTGACAGAGATGATGGCAGAGAAAGACTTCTAAAAATTCCTTACAGCTAAGTATAAGGATGTAAAAAAATATATGAGTATAATGAGGAGACAAATGGAAGATACTAGAGATCCAGGCTCTAGATCTAGCATGGGATCAGAAATGAAAAGTTCCTGAATGGCTTAAAAGGAGGTTTAAAAAGGTCAGTGGAGGGACACCTGGCTGGCTCAGTCAGTAGAGCATGTGACTCTTGATCTTGGGGTTGTAAGTCTGAGCCCCAATTTGGATGTAGAGATTCCTGAAAAATAATGTCTTTAAAAAAATAATCAGTGGACTTGAAGATAGACCAATTGCAACAACTGAAACTGAAGGACAGAGAGAAAAAGGCTGGAAAATGAAAATGAACAGAGCCTTAGTGCCTGTGGTTCAGTATCAAGTGGCCTAACATACATGTAATTGAAAGCCCAGAAGTGGGGCTCAGAAAAAAGTATTTAAAGAATAAAAGTTGATGGGGCACCTGGGTGGCTCAGTCTGTTGAGTGTCCAACTTCGGCTCAGGTCATGATCTCAGGGTTTGTGAGTTCTAGCCCCACACTGGGCTTGTTGCTGTCAGCCTGTTGGTGCAGAACCTGCTTTAGATCCTTTGTCCCCCTCTCTCTGCCCCCCCTGACTTGTGCTCTCCCCTCCCCACCAAAATAAAAATAAATATTAAAAAAAGATATGAGTTGAAAATTTTCCAAATTTTGACCAAAGCTATACACCCTCAAATCTAAGAAGCTCAGTCAGCCCCAAGAAGGATAAAGAAAAGTCCTACTGGGGCACCTGGGTGGCTCAGTCGGTTGAGCGGCCGACTTTGGCTCAGGTCATGATCTCACGGTTTGTGGGTTTGAGCCCCGCATAGGGCTCTGTGCTGACAGCTAGCTCAGAGCCTGGAGCCTGCTTCGGATTCTGTATCTCCCTCTCTCTGACCCTCCCCTGCTCACGCTGTCTCTCTCTCTCTCAGAAATAAATAAAACATTAAAAAAAATTTATAAAAAGAAAAATCCTAAGATACATCATGATTAAATTAATGAAATCCAGTGATGTAGAGACAAAATGTATCTATCTATTTATTTTTTAGAGAGTTTTTTTTTTTTTTTTAATTTTTAATGTTTATTTATTTTTGAGAGAGACAGAGCATGAATGGGGGAAAGGCAGAGAAAGAGGGAGACACAGAATCTGAAAGAGGCTCCAGGCTCTGAGCTGTCAGCACAGAGCCTGACGTGGGGCTGGAACCCAGGAACCATGAGATCATGACCTGAGCCGAAGTTGGACGCTTAGCCAACTGAGCCACCCAGGTGCCCCGAACAGAAAAAATTTAAAGGTACACAGGGGGAAAAAAGACAAATTATATTTAAGGAAATAAAGAGAAGAATGAATTTGAGTCACAATTGAGATGTGCTATAAGAATAAAATGCACTCAGTTCATTATTAAAAATGTAAAATATAATCTTATTAATAATTTTATGTCGATTACATGTTGAAATGATAATATTTTGGGGATATTGGATTAAATACAATATTATTGTTATTATTTTTTATTTTATTTTGGTGTTTATTTTTGAAAGAGAGAGAGAGAGAGACAGAGCATGAGCAGGGGAGGGGCAGAGAGAGAGGGAGACACAGAATCTGAAGCAGGCTCCAGGCTCTGAGCTGTCAGCACAGAGCCTGACGTGGGGCTGGAACCCAGGAACCATGAGATCATGATCTGAGCCAAAGTCGGACCTTAACCGACTGAGCCACCCAAGCACCATTATTATTATTATTTTAAATGTCTATTTATTTATTTAGAGAGAGAGAGAGTGCAGGTGAGCCTGAGTGGAGGAGGGGCAGAGGGAGAGGAAATCTTATTCTTTGTGACTATACTAAAAACCACTGAATGGACACTTTTATTTTATTTTATTTTATTTTATTTTATTTTATTTTATTTTATTTACAATTATATTTTTCAGCAATCTCTATGCCCAACGTGGGGCTTGAACTCACAACCCTGAGATTAAGAGTCACATGCTCCACTGACTAAGCCAGCCAACTGCCTTAGGATACTTTTAAATGGTGAATTTTATGGCATGTGAATTATATCTCAAGAAAGCTGGTGGGTTTTGTTATTGTTGTTCTGTTTTGTTTTTAGAGAGGGATAGGGTTGTTATGGTCTAAGTGTTTGTGTCCCCCTGCAATTCCTGTTGAAATCCTAACCCCCAGTGCGATGGTGTTAGGAGGTGGGGCCTTTTGGAGGTGATTGGGGCTTGAATGGGGAGCCCTCCTGCATGGGAGCCGGTGGGCTTCTAAAAGAAGCCTCAGGGAGCTCCCACAGCCCTTCCACCATGTGACGACCACAGTGGGCAGATAAGACAGCACCTGGGTGGTTCAGCAGGTGAAGCATCTGACTCTTGATTTCAGCTCAGGTCATGATCTCATGGTTCATGAGATAGAGCCCTGTGTGGGGCTCTGCGCTGACAGTGCGGAGCCTGCTTGGGATTCTCTCTCTCCCTCTCTCTCTGCCCCTCCTTCGTGGGCATGCTCTCACACACACTCTCTCAAAATAAATAAATAAACATTAAAAAAAAAAAAGAAAAAAAGACAGCAGTCTATGGGCCAGGAGTCAGAGCTCTCACTAGACACTGAATCTGCGGGCACCTTGATCTTGGACTTCCAGCCTCCAGAACTCCGAGAAACAGTTTATAAGTCACCTAGTCTATGGCAACTTATTAAAGCAGTCTGAGGGGACTAAGATGCCCCTACTGTCTGTCTACTGTCAGCCAATCAGCCAGAGCCGTCCTGTTAAACTTAAGTTGGAGGACACCACTCTGATGACAAGCCTTCTGCTGGCGCAGGTGATGTCCGGTGCCCGGGGTCTGCTGCTCCCTTTCTGACCGCACCACCACCTGCAATCCTCTGTGCATTTCAGCCGCTAGGCCCTCCTTCTCTGGTCTCAAGCCTTTGCTTTTGCTGTTGTTTCTCACCCTCTTTCCCTGCCCTATCCTTCCCTTCGTTCCCTGCTTCTTCGTTCCGTAATTGTTCAGCCCATTGCACGTGGGCCCTGGGAGGGCAAAGATCTTTGTGTGTTTTGTCCACGGGCATGTCCCCAACAGCTGTCACAGTGCCTGGCTTCCAGTGCTTAATATATGTTTGTTGAGTGAATAAGGATGGATAATTTAGGGGACTAAACAGTGGAGATGAGAGAAGAAATGAAGGCAACAAATATTGAGGTTGCTCGAGATTGGAACCATGAAACAGGGCAGCACGTGAGAACGTGGGGGTGGTCGTGGATCTTGGATGCCTCCTCTTCTTATCCCAGGCCTCTGGCATGAGCACCCCCTCAATAGTTTGGGAGAAGTGTTGGCTCTGGGTGGGAGGAGGGGAGGAAAGGAGGCAGCAGGGGGCCAGAGGGCAGAGGTTGGGAGGGGCCTGAGTTCCATAGGGTGGGGGAGGGGAACTCAGGGGAACCACTTCTTACTCCCCTACCCCGAGGGGGCCAGATGTAGAGCCAGTATTTTAGAAATAGCATACATAACTAATGAAGACTGGCCCTCTGATCAACAAGCAGATAATTCCCGATGGGGCTGACGGGGGTGGGGGGTGCATGGAGGATTTGGTGGCCCGCCAGGGAGGTGAACTGGCACCTGGGTTCACTCTCCAATCAGGAATGAGAAACATTGGCTCTTGAGGAGAGAGAGGCTGCCTTGTGACAGGCAGGAGTTGGCTGTGAAGGCTGGGGGCACAGGCTGAGATGGAGATTACTAAGTGGTTAATGATTTCTCCTCTCCCACCCACCCAGACCACCCTGTCAGATAGGTACTTTCCAATTTCCTCATAGCTCTTTGTCTGTGTGTTTTGAAAAAAATTCACCGCACTATGACTGTCTTACTTGTTTTCTCATCTATTTACTTCCCTTTCTCAAATCTAAACTCCAGGAGAGCCAGGATCTAGCTTCTCTTGTTCCCTGCTCTAGTCTGAGAGTCTAGTACAGTGCCCGATATATACAGAAGGCACTCAATAAATATTCGTCAAAGGAATGAATGGACCCAGATGGAAGAAAACATTCTTATCACAATGCTTCTCCCTGGGAGGCCTTGGGGACAGGGCAGTCTGCTCTTCTTTCTTGGGTTGTGTCTCTTGTTCCGTGAAGTGTCACAGACACCTGGCTCCTAAGGCACTTTGTTAGCCTGAGGAACCTCTGTCCTAGGTGCAGTCCCTGGGTGAAAGCCCTTGTCCTGGGCTCAGGCTTGGAGTGGTGGCTGTGGGGAAGGGGGTCCCAGAATTCCTGAGAGATGGATTCATGTGGTGGGGGCAGGGGCGAGTATCACCACAATCTAGAAAAGAGGATGAATCTAGAATAATCTAGAAGAGAGGATGAGAATCTTCAGCAAGAGGGGCTGAAGAGCAGACTGCACATTTGAGAAATATTTAGGAGGTAAATTAAGTAGGACAGGTGATTGGTTGGTTACTGAAGGGAAAAAACTTGGGGCACCAAGAATGATCCTAAGGTTTTAAATGAATTAGTGTCATGGACACCTGGGTGGCTCAGTCCATTAGGCATCCAACTCTTGATTTTGGTCAGGTCATGATCTCACAGTTTCCTGAGTTCGAGCCCCCTGTCAGCCTCTACGCTGACAGCTTGGAGCCTGCTTGGGATTCCCCCTCTCTCTCTCTCTCTCTCTCCTCTCTCTGTCCCTCCCCTGCACTATCTCTCAAAATAAATAAGCATAAAAAAAAAAAAAGAATTCATGCCATTACCATCTCTTTGGGGGCTTGCAGGTTATTCCAGTCTAAAGGCACAGAAATGCCCGCCCCCCCCCCCGCTGCCCCGCCCAGCTCATTCAGGACTTGGGGCCCACCTCCCGTGGTGCACTGCGGAAGGGGCGCAGGTCCTGGATTGGAGGTAGACACACTCTGAGCACTGCCGGCCACCAGATAAGGGACGCTCTGGGGCCACAGGGGACGAGGTCGGAGGAGTCTTCACCGAAGACCTTTAAGCTGTGTCTGCAGGAAGAACAGGTGTTTGCCAGGGTGGAAGGCGGTGGGCGAAGTGAATGAGGGCTGGAGGTAAAGCACCAGGAAAGGTAGAAATAAGAAAGAGGGCTGTCAAGCGGCTGGGGCACGGACGCGGGAGTGAGCGCGAGGATCACTGTGTGACGCGCCTGACTGGGCCCCGCGTTCAAAGAGTCCTGGGATCTGGAATCATCTCCCAGCTACCGGGGAAAGCACAGCACTGCGCTACTTCCCAGATCATATCCAGGGAGGGCAGCCGGCAACCCCCGCGGGAGCTGAGGGAGGCCTTGCCCGTAGGTAGGGACCTCCGAAGTCTCTGTGCCGGAATTCCTGGGGAGCTGCGACTTTGAGCAGAACCATTCTCCGGAGGTGGAGAGGAGAGGAGAAACCCTGAACTCGGAACCAAGCCCATGGAACCGGCTGCAACCGCCACTCGACTCTCTCCTTGTTCTGAATTTTTGCGCTCCGCTCCGCCACCTCCGTCCCTTCGCGCGGGACCCCCAGTCCCGGGCACCACTGGTTGTTTCCTGGCGACCCCCTCCCGCGCGTGGTACGGCCCGACGGGCGCCTTCTGCAGGCGCAGGTTATAAAGGCAGGCCTGCGGCGCAGACTGCGCACCCAAGGTGCGCTCCGCAAGAGTCCGGGCACAGCCTCGCGGGGCACCGGTCCAGAACCGGGGATCCAGCGGGAGTCACCCCGCACCCCCACCTGCAGCCAGTTCCGCTCCAGAGCCCTCCGCGCAGCCTGCAGCCGCCCCTGCGCAGCCACTGGCGGCCCGACAGGGAACGGGATCCAGATCCCCACCCGTCTCGGGACCTCCAGCCGGCGCTCGCCCGACCTCCAAGGCTGGACCCGCGGCAGGAACCCCGCGCGCGCCCGCATTCTCAGCCGTCCGGGGGAATAGCCAGTCCGTGCCCCGCAACTCGGACGCGCAGTGGACTCGCTTCATATTCCGAGGGCCCTTTGGTCCCCGGGCCACTGGCCTGGGGACTGAAAAGGCGGCGGGCATCTGGAAGACGCCGGCCGCCTATATCGGACGGCAGCCTGGGGTGTCGGGCCCCAGCGCGCCGCCTTTATTCGGGAGCTGGAGGAAGGCACATTGGGTACCCAGGACCCCAGGGCGGGTGGCACCTGGGCATTTCTGGGGGGGGAGGCGTCGGTTCCAGGCGCCCCGTCCCCTCTAGCACTCGGTCTCACCCTTCCGCCCACTTGCGATATCACTGTCTGCGGTGCCTGTTCGGTCTCCTCTTGCCCATTTTCTCTAACCTTCTGTCGTCCCCTGATTGCTGTTGGTGAGTCAGGTCGGCGCACCCGCCGGCTTGGCTTCCCCGTTTTGCGCGCCTGTTGCTCCGCAGATCTGCGCGCTCTCAGGACCCCCTCCTCAGTCAGCCGCAGTGCCTGGGGGGCCGGGGGTGCGGGAGGGCGCTGCCCGGTGCGCTCTGAGCCTGCGCTGGCCCCCTGCGCCACGCTGGGGAGGTGGGCGGGCGGAGGGAAGGCTTTGTCGACCTTTTGGCTGCGGGTGTCCGAGCCTCGCAAGTCCCAGCCTAGGGGTGGGCGGGGCCTCCGCTTTCTTCCCCTGGTGTGCTCTCCGGGGTCTCGGGAGACCCTGGATTAGGGCTAGAGGCTCAGGAACCCCTATGCAGTGCCGGAGGAGTCCCTTCCTCGTCACTACACGCAACAAGTGCAGGGTGGGTGACTGCGTCTGTTGTGTGACCCAGGAGGCCCTCTGGCTGAGGGGAGATGAGTCCGCGGCTGTTCTTCCACTAGCCGCCACATTCCCCTAGTGCCAGGGACCCAGGCGTCCTGAGAACTCATTTCCACCCGAGCTTGGAGGACTGCGATCCCTTTACCTCACCCAGGCCCCTCCAGAGCACAAGAGTCCGTTTGGCCCTGGGAGCAGGGAACGGCTGCTGAGTACTGGGGTGTCTGGAGAGAATATCGGGGGCAGGAAGGGAGCTATCTTGTCCCCGACTCTTGTTGTTGAGGGAGAACTGAGACAAGGCAGGAAACAGTGGGATGTGGGGTAGCATATGCCCCCCTTTTCCCAACTTGGTCTCCACTCCCATTTTTAAAAAAAAATTTTTTTTTAATGTTTTATTTATTTCTAGGAGAGAGAGAGAGACAGCGTGAGCAGGGGAGGGTCAGAGAGAGAGGGAGTCACAGACTCTGAAACAGGCTCCAGGCTCTGAGCTGGCAGTCAGCACAGAGCCCGACGCGGGNCAGACTCTGAAACAGGCTCCAGGCTCTGAGCTGGCAGTCAGCACAGAGCCCGACGCGGGGCTCGAACCCACGAGCTGTGAAATCATGATCCAAGCGAAAGTCGGACGCTTAACCGACTAAGCCACCCAGGCGCCCCCTCCACTCCCGCTTTTGCAGAGCTGTGTCCCCACCGACCCCCGCCAGTCAAGATCACCCAAGAAGATGTCAAAGTGATGTTAAATTTGCTAGAGGAGGCATGGACTGACTTCCCTGTCCCGCCGGCCTGAGCCAGGCCTCTGTTTTAATTCCGCCCTGGAGGGGTAGGAGTCTTATCTTTTTTTCTGCTTGATTATTTCTCTCGGGGCCAAGCTGGGGGTCCCTCTTATGGAAGGCAGGTATATGGAGGATGTCCAGGCTGGAACTGCTCTTAGAGCCATCTGGTCTGATCTGCTCTTTTCCAGAAGGGGAAGCTGAGTCAGGCCCCGCAGAGGGCCAATGGCGGGTCCTTTTCTAGTACCCTGGAAAACTAGGGTGTGGGGAGGGTTTCCCCTAGTGGCCTGGCTTCCCTTTGCCCCCTGTGTACTCCCTAGCTTCTCCCACCTGTCTGGGGGACCTCATAAAACAGGAAAGTATTCCCCATGGATGGGGGGTCCTCTGCAGAGAGAGTGGGTCCTAAATACAGCGGCTTGCATTGGCCGGTCTCTGGTGAGATGGAACAGTGTTCTGATGGAGGAGAACAGCAAACTGGAAGCCGTGCTCGGCTCAGCCAGGGAGGAGGTAGCCAGTGGGGAGGAGGGGAGGGGGTGTCATCTCAGACCTACTTACAGTCCCCCCTAGCCCCCCACGCCGTCCCTGGACCTGTGCTCGCCCCCACCTTGGTTCCAACGGAGTCCCTCTCCCCCACTGCCAGATTTTACGCCTCGACACCAGGTGAGCTTGCGAGATGACCTCCTTCAGCTCTACTCTGACTCTGAGGAGGAGCAGGAGGAGGAGGAAGAAGAGGAGGAAGAGGAAGAGCACAGCATGATCATTCCTATGGAGCCCCTGAGTCGTGAGTGTCCTGCCTTGTCACCTGGGCAGCCCCTTCTCCGTACCTCAGTTTCCCTGTTTGCAAACAGGAACGCTGACGGTGTATCTGCTGGCAGGATCGCTGAGGCTGATGGAGAGCACCACGCTGAGCCCGGGTGGGCAGACCCTGGGTGGCCTGGGACCTGGGTCCCGCACCCCTTGAACCCTGACTCCCATCGCTGTCACCCCTAGGACTTCTCAGCGACAGGGTCGCTGCCCTACTGCCCTCAGCGGGCAGCCCCGCAGGAGGAGGAGAATGAGCAGCTGAAAGAGGAGGTGAGCATATGGGAAGAGGGCGCATCCACGGCCAGGGGCCCTTGACTCCCCTGCCCCTTCCTCTCTCCCTCCCTCCAGGCCTCTCAACTCGACACCCTCGAGGAGGAGGAGCAGATGCTCATCCTGGACTGTGTGGAGCGGTTTTGTCCGTGAAGTTGTACCTTGAGGAAGAGGGAAGAACTCAGAGCTCAGAGTTTGGAGGTCTGAGTTCGAGTCCCCACTCTGAACTTCTTAGCTGTGTGAGCTTGGACGCGTTCCTTGACCTCCCTGAACCTTCATCTTTAGCAGGGGGAGGTACGTTCTCAGTGTGGACCTCTCCGGGGACACAGCTGAGAAAGTGCATTGAGTACACTGTAAAAAGCTCTACAGAGGCCCTGGGGCCCCTCCAAGCTTATGGCCTTTTGTTATTTAGGGCACGGGAAGGAGTGGCCTGGAAGCAAGAAAACCAGGAGCTGCCAGAGACCAGGCACTGAGGCCCTGGGGCCGGACCAGGGCTCTGCTGCCACCGGGAGTTTCTGAAGAAGAGGGAGGCACAGTGTTGTCCCTGAGGAGCTCAGGTCTGGCTGTGAGATGCAGACAACAGAGGGCAACGGCTGAACTCATGCTGCTCCCCTCTCCCCAGGCCTGACCTTCCTTCCCCCTGGCTCCTCAGCTCCCCCCTTGGCCCCACGGGTCCCCAGGCCCCTGACATAGGAACTGGTTCCTAAGTTCTGTTGCTTCCGCCTCCTCAGAGAGGCTCAAGTGTCCTTCCTCCTCCTCACCTCCCTGCCTCTAGCTCAGGCCCCTTCTTGCCTGGTCTCCCAGCCTGGATTGCTGCCCTTCTGGGTCATTCTGCACAAGCCCAAATAAGTTTTCTAAAACCACACCTGACCTGCTTAAAACGCCAAGCTTCCCATTGGCCATAGGGTAGCCTCAGACCACACCCCCCCCCCCAACAGCCCCAACGATCTGGGCCCTGCCCAGTGTCCGAGCCCTCCCTCCCAGTGTCCTGTGATTGTCCCTAAGCCTCTCCACACCCCGTCTGGGCCTTGTTTGCCCTTCTGTGCCTGGCCGAGGCCCGCTCGCCCTGCAGGGGTCCTAGCTTTGCAGCCCTGGTAAGGCTGGACCGGGCGCCGCAGCTGCGACCCCCAGGGCGCCCATTATACTCGCTCCCTCAGAGCCCAGCTACGCACCGGCGGGGTCTCCTTGCCCATCACTTTCCCCACTGGACTTGAGCCCCGTGTGTGCTGGAACCAGGTCCTGCAGACTGATCACCCAGGGCCTTGCTCTGTGTCAGTCAACAAACATTTACTGAAAAGAAGACCGAGTGAGGAAGGTGAGTCCTGCAAACCCAGAGCCCTCCGCAGGAGCTGAGGGGTGGGGTGGACAGAGGCGTCGGGAGGGCCGGACTGGTCCCCGAAGGCCAAGGGAGCCGGCGCTGACCTTCTGTCCCCGCTTGTCCCCAGCTGAGGCCAGCCAGCAGATGGCTGAGCTGTCAGAGGTGCTGGCGCTCAGGATGGAGAACCAGGACCAGCAGCAGAGGGAAGTCACCCAGCTGCAGGCCTGGGTCCCGAAGCGGCAGCAACGCTGCCGGTCGGTGCATCGGGGTGTGCCCAGGGCTCCCTCCTGTCATGGCCCCGCAACACCCAAGCCCCCTCCTCCCTGTCCCCGCCTCCTGGGGCTCTTGAGCTCAGGCCAGGCCCCAGACCCATCTCTGCGTCAGAGTCTGAGTTGGAGGGGTCTCAGAGAGTCCTCATTCTGCCCCCTTGTCCCAGGGAGGAGACCAGGTCCCAGAGAGGGTCACGGGATGTTCCAGAAACCAGACCACGTGACTCTCCTGCCTTGTGTGCCCTCATTCTTTTTTTTTTTTTTTTTTTAAACGGCAGGGTTTTTTTTGGGGGCGCCTGGGTGGCTTAGTCAGTTAAGCGTCCGACTTTCGCTTAGGTCATGATCTCGCGGTTCGTGGGTTCGAGCCCCGCGTTGGGCTCTGTGCTGACTGCCAGCTCAGAGCCTGGAGCCTGTTTCAGTCTGTGTCTCCCTGTCTCTCTGACCCTCCCCTGCTCACGCTGTCTCTCTCTCTCTCCTAGATATAAATAAAACATTAAAAAAAATTAAAAAAAATAAACAGCAGGGTTTTTTTTATTTTTATTTTTAATGTTTTATTTATTTTTTAGAGAGAGAGAGAGAGACGGCATGAGCAGGGGAGGGTCAGAGAGAGAGGGAGACACAGAATCTGAAACAGGCTCCAGGCTCTGAGCTGTCAGCACAGAGCCCGACGCGGGGCTCGAACCCACAAACTGTGAGATCATGACCTGAGCTGAAGCCGGACACTTAACCGACTGAACCACCCAGGTGCCCCTTATGTGGCCTCATTCTATGTGACTTCGCACTTAAAGGGCTGCCAAAGTCTGACCCATGTGCCTGGGAAGACCTGCCAGACGTGAGGGGGTGCTTGGGGGTACGGTGCTCACCAGGCTTGGCTCTTTCCAGTATGGGGCTGAGACCGAGAAGGCAGCAGCAGCTGGCTTCGGAGAAAGTCATCCAGATGCAGCTCCAGGATGAGGTGGGGCTCCCTTTGACTCCTGCCCCGGCCCTTGAGAGACCCTGGCCCAGCGCAGGGATGAGCTCGGGGCCCTTGGTCAGCTGCCTGACTTTCTGGAAGGGGGGGACTGGGTCTGTCCCTTTGCACACTCTCAGCGTCAGGCACGGGACTTGGCAGGTGGCATCTGAGTGGAGTAGAGTCCAGGGACCTACCTGGGGGCACCCTGCTTGTCATTATGCGCATCAGGGTCTGGGTCTCTCGCTTCTTAGCCCCTTGGGAAAGGGTGGGCCTGGGTCTCAGCGGAACCTGTATGTGGCTTCCTAGCTGCACGCCCTGCGGGAGAAGTGCCCGGAGCACGGGGACATGCTGACCCAGGCTCAGGAGGAGGTGGAGACCCTCCGCCAGCAAGCGCCGGTGTCCACTAGCCCTGTCACCCAAGCACATACACTGTACCTTTAGTAAGGACCCCCGGCCACCCGCCTTTTGCCTCTGTGTGCTTGTGCCTTAGCCCCGCTGGCTGATTTCCAGCCTTAGTCCCTTTCTGTGCCTGGAAGTAGGGGGCTGGAGCTCTGTGGGGATCCCCTGGTAATCCCCTCTCTCCACCACGGAGACCCTTCCTGGTTTTCGGGACACCCTGGCTGGGGAGCCCAGGAGGTCTGTAAGGAGGATTATCTCAGACCAGGTGTTTTTTTATGGAAAGGTGCACTGCTGGGGCCCCCGGGCCCTTGCCTGACCCACACTCACTTTCCCAGATTGGGGAGGGGGTTTGCTTCTGACCTTCATTCACTCCTGGAGCCCCTTGTTTGCAGCCCGAGCCCCTCCCCCTCCCCCCCTTTTCTCTGTCCACATGTCTGGGCCCGTCATTTCTTCCCAGGAGTTTTTCACATGTTGGGGCCCCAGGGACTTTGGGGTTTTAGCTAATGTTGCTTTGGGACAGTGAAGGCCCTTATCTCTGTTGAAAGAATCCTGGAACGACTGAGGAGGAGGGCATGTCACAGCTGAGGAGGAGGACATGTCACAGCTGGGGTAAGCTGGCTAGGGGCCCCCCCGTCAGCTGCCCTCACTTTTCAGCAGTCAGACAACCACCTGCAGTCCTGCTGCCCTAGAGAAGGCCTTGTGCTCTGGGCCCGCTGGGCTGAGTTGTTCTGGAAGGGGCTGCTCCCTTTTCCTTCAGATCTTGCTCCATAGGTGGCCACGTGATTTAGGCTGTTCCAAGTGGGGACCGAAGCCTTTCCTTCACCTTGACAGAGGCTGAGAGTAAAGGAGCACTGGCCTAGGAGCTGGAAACATTTGGGACTGAGTCCCAACGTGGTCCCTTTATTGGCTGTGTGTCCTTGGGCAAGTGGCTTGAACTGTCTGAGCCTTACTAAGATGGATTTGTTCCTATGGCAACTGGCTGTGGGATGGGCTGTAACAGTTAAATCATGGAGGGGAGCAGAAGGAATATTATTCTTGCTGGTCTGTTCTGTGCAGTAGGGTGAAGGCGGGGTGACCGTCCTCCCTACCCGGTGTCTGGGCTGGGTGTTTGAAGCCTTGAGGCTGGTACCCAGTTCCCTTTTCTCCTGGCTGGGACAGAACTGGGGAGTAGCCATCAGATCTATGTGTAGACTGGGACAGAGAGCAGGAGAGCTCCTCAAGCCTGGTGGCTGGAGATGTCCTAGGGGAGGGTGGAGGAGGGGGGCTGGGGACTCTGCCTGGGGTTGGCTCTCAGCAGGCACAGAAAGACTTTCCCGTCTCCCTGCTCAGATACAGGCTGTGCTGCAGTGAGGCTCCCTGAGGGAGCAGGACCGGGGGTTCGAGGCTAAGAAGGGGTTGCCGACAGCAGAGGATTTTGTGGCGGAAGATTGTGTGTCTGAGGAGGAGCTGGGGACCACAGAAGAGGTGGCGTCAGCTGAGGAGGGGGCGACAGAAGAGGCAGAACTGGTGTCTGAGGAGGCTGAGGCCTGGGAGGAGGTGGAGCCGGAGCTGGATGAGGCAATGCAGAGGACCATGGTGACCTCAGCCTTGCAGGCCAGCGGCTTGGGACCCTCTCATCTAAACATGAAACGTGTCCTCCAGCAGCTGGCTAACTGGCGGCAGGCACGGTATGGTCGGCAGCTGAGGCAGAAGATGCTCCAGAAAGGTGAGTGCTCCCGCAGGGGCCGCCCTCCAGCCAGCCTGAAGAGCTACAGATCAGCAATGAAAGGTGAGGGTAGGTGAGCACCCCAAGTGCTCACTTACCCCAGCTTGGCCTCACGAGTGTGGTGATTTGCATGAAATTTGCATATTATTTGCATAGGCGTCTCCAGGTTCCTTCAGTGGGAACTATGGCCCCAGGACTCATTTCTGTAGAATTTGCATAGGATTCCAGATCTCTACCCCTTTTTCTCCCAGGGTATGAAGGCTGAAGGTTAAGACCAGGGACTGCAGTCCCCCACTGTGCCTCACCTCCCGGTCTCTGCTTCCCCCTTCTCCCTGTCTCCCACTCTGCCACCGGATCCCCAAGGCTCCTCAGCCCTGCAGTAGGTATAGGGAGCAGGCTCAGAGCAGCAGCTCGGGTGCTGATCCAGCCCTTTCAGAGGCTAGGGGAGGACTGGGCCAACCACCCTCCCAGGGCTTGGGAGAAAGAGGGGTGTTCTGGGGCCACCCAGGCCACTGGGACAAAGGCCTCTGCCAGCAAGGATCACAGGTGGACCAGTCCCCTGGGTGAGTCTGAAGATAGGCTGGGTCTCCTCCAGGGTGCTGGGGGGGTGCGTCAGGGTCTCCTCTCCCCAGCTGGAAGCCCCAAGGTTTGGGAGCTGCATCTGCCTTCTGTCCCAATGAACCTGGGCTGGGGCTTGAGGACCCAAGCCCTGCTTTCAAGGAGCTCACAGACACACCAAAGGTGATTTCATGACTGGCACTGTTTCCTTTAGTTCTCGCACTCCTGTAGCGAGCTGTTACCAGCCCCCTTTGTCAGGTGAGAAAACTGAGGTTCAGAGAGCTAAAGCAACTCATTTAAGGTCACATAGCTAGCGTGGGTCTGAGCCTGTTCTGCTCACTACTCTGCTAGAATTTTTCCTGGCCTGTCCCTCCCCTCTGACCCTGTCCTGGCGCCTGCCTGGCCTGTTTATCAGCTGTGAAATTTGTTGCCTTACCATTATACGTGGACTTCCCCCACTCCAATGGCCGTTTGGTCACTGCTGGGCAGCCTCATCAGGGTGGCCATGTAAGGTTGTGTAGTTTGTAAACTGAACAGTGACCTCTTGGCCGGCCAGTGGGCAGCTCGCAAAACTATCAGTTTTGGCTGCTTTTCTGATACAGCGACAAGGCCTCGGCCCCTGCCTGCTGGCCAAGCCCTCAGTTACCATCCACTCCTCTTCTCTTTCAGGCTTTGCTCTTTCCCAGCAGCCTGCAGAAGCCTGAGGCCCCTCCCTCAGCTGCCTGGCCAAGTCCCACCTACCCCAGACCCTCCTTCCCATCCTCCCAAACAGGACCCCCTCTGTCTGTCACCAGCCTGCCTTCTGTCCTGATGAACCTGGGCTGGGGCTTGAGGACCCAAGCCTCGACCCTTTGCAGAGATAGGGGGCCCTCGTTCTGCTGCTGGTGCAAAAGCTAGTTCAGGTGCCGGAACATTCCAGATGTTCTGCCCTTTCCCACTCTACATCTAAACAGCTGGAGTGTTTCTGCCCCCACTTCAGTCTGGCCCTGTTCCCTGCTGTGCTGCTCACTCTCCTGTTGCATGTCAGGCTGTGCACCTGCTGGTGCAGGAAATAAAGGACCTGTGCACAACCTGGCCTGGACTCCAGCGTCTTTCTCTGGGAGCATGTGTGCACATGTGTGTGTTCATGCACGCGGCTTTGCTGGGGCAAAGTCATGGAAAGAGGATGGGCTCCAACGCTGAATCCTGTGCCGCGGACTTTTATTACATACATTACTTAGTCACATCAATGACCCCTGTGGGGTGGTGGGTGATCTGGTAAATGGTTGTTAGAGGAAGAAACAGACAGGTCCAGGCAGTCTATCCGCTAGTTGCAGAACGGGGATGCGAACCCAAACCCTCAGGCCTCTGGAGCTCATGCTCAGACAGGCTCCTTTCCCTATTTTTCTGCTCCAGGGATTCTGGCCCAGTGCCATAAATGCGAGGGGAAAGGCATGGGTGAGAATCACCCACTGTTTTAGGTAGATGTCCCTCAGATCTGGAGTCAGACCTGGAACAGCATGTGAAAACAAGTAGTTTGTTTGGAAGATGATCTAGGAATTGCTCTTGGGGATAGTGGAGAGTTGAGAACGGAAGGAAGCTAATGAAAGGGAGTGCTAGGCACCGATGCTTAATCCTGCAGGGAACTCTGGGAAGAAGTGTAGCCTTTTGCAACTCAGGTGTGGTCTGTGGACCAGCGTCACCCACATCTCCTGGGAGTTTGTCAGAAATACAGATTCTCAGGTCCCACCTAAGACCTATGAGTCAGAATCTACATGGTAACAAGGACCCCGGGGAAGGCACATGTATATTGAAGTTTGGGACGCACCAAGATGGACCCTACTCAAAGGCTGAGGAAGCTGGGCGATGCACATTTGTCACTGGCAGTTTGGGGGCATTGATATATTGCACTCTGTGCCCTGTGCATGGGTGAGGACAAGCCGCCTGGCACAGAATCCCAATGCTTCCAATGGAATATGGATAGCACATGCTGGAATGTATATATATATTTTAAAGTTTATTTATTTTGAGAAAGATCATGAGGGGGAGAGGGGCACAGAGAGGGAGAGAGAATCCCAAGCAGGCTCTGCACTGTCAATGCAGAGCCCAACGTGGGGCTCAAACTCAATGAACCTTGAGGTCATGACCTGAGCTGAAATCAAGAGTTGGATGCTTAACCAACTGAGCCACCCAGGTGCCCCTGTAATGGATATTTTTAAATGGCTACATTTTATTTTTTAATTTTTCAAAAAGTAATCTCAATACTCAACATGGGGCTCAAACTCATGACCCCGAGATCAAGAGTCACATGTAAAATGAACTGGCCAGGTGCCCCTAAATGGCTACACTTTACATGGTTATTTGAAGGCCTACACCATATCCGTGATTTTGCCTCTTGGCCTGCAAAGCCTAAAATATTTCCTATCTGGCTCTTTCAGAGAAAGTTTGCCAGGCCTAGGGGTCTGCACTGTAGCTCTTTTATCGGGACTTGTCAGAGACTTTGTATGGTACCCTTGTCCACCACGGATACTTCTAGAGCTGTGGGGTCCGCCAGGTTGTATGGTTAAGTCAGCAGGGCTGCCTGGACTGGCCTGAGAATTCTTTCTTTAAAAAAGTTTTTTTTACTGTGTATCTTTTTTTTTTTTTTTTTTTTTTTGAGAGACAGTGTGAACAGGGGAGGGGCAGAAAGAGAAAAAGAGAGAGAGGGAATCACAGAATCTGAATCTGAGCTGTCAGCACAGAGCCTGACATGGGACTTGAACCCATGAGCTATGAAATCATGACCTGAGCTGAAGTCAGACACGTAACCAACTAAGCCACCCAGGCATCCCCTGGGAATTCTTTCTTGATTTGGGCTCCACTGGCGGCCTCCTGATTCACTTGATAATTGGGTCGGAGCAGTATTTCCAAGTATGGCAGTGTTGATTTCAAAACCCAGAGAATCCGGGGCGCCTGGGTGGCTTAGTCGGTTAAGCGTCCGACTTTCACTCAGGTCATGATCTCGCGGTTCGTGGGTTCGAGCCCCGCGTCGGGCTCTGTGCTGACTGCCAGCTCAGAGCCTGGAGCCTGTTTCAGTCTGTGACTCCCTGTCTCTCTGACCCTCCCCTGCTCATGCTGTCTCTCTCTCTCTCTCCTAGAAATAAATAAAACATTAAAAAAAAAATAAAAAAAAAAACAAAACAAAAAACCCAGAGAATCCTAGCAAGCCTTGTGCCTCTTTTTTTCAGTAGTAGAGGTGAGGTTTGCCCTGAACTACTGAGTCCCTAAACACTTAACCAGGATTCCTAATTTTCTGCAGACCTTATGCCCCGACTTTTGGCGCACATGTATCTTAGCAGGACAGCCAGCGTGCTGGCCACTTCCTGCTCTCTAGCTCTGATTGTCACGATGACATCATTAAGTCAGGCTGGAGTGACACTCTGCAGAATGTCTAGATGATTACGTTGGATCGGATCAGATTGTGACAGAGAGCTGGGGAGTCAGCACGGAGCTGGGCAAGACCACGAATGTGCACCCCCGTCTGTTCCAGGCACTCAGACTGGCAATAACGTGTTCATCACAGCAGCAGCAGCATGTCAGGTGGCACAGGTTGTGCTCATCTCTCCTAGTAAAGCCGCCCGGCCTGGTGCCGCTGCTGCGATCAGGTGATCACTGGCTAAGTTGTAGTGTTAACCGTGACGGCAATAGGCCATCTGGCCTCCTCAGGGGTCATGCCTAGGAATCAAAGGGTCTTGTGATGGAGTCCATCACCCTTGCAGTCTTGAAGGATGGCACTGACCTCTGCCGTTCCACCTAAAATGTGTGGTGAGTAGGTGGGCAGCTTCAGTTGGCCTTCCCCGCCGTGGTCACACTTGCTCCCCATGACAGGGAATTAATGCGAGCTGCTAATTATATCCGTCCCTATTGTGCACTCGGGAACCAGAGGATGACCACGGTTGTGTCGGAGGACCCTTTGGATCGCTGTGAGACAGGCTCCACCACATGTCACCTGGCCTCCTTGCGCTCTCTCTTTGACGTGGATGGAGACATGACCACATTTGGAGTCCTCTGGTGGGTCAGCTCAGCCCTGTACACAACGGCTTTGGAAGTATCTGAGTGTGCCTCCTCCGCCAGTGTACAATGACACTGATTAATGGCTGCTTCTGAGAACCAATGCAGATTCGTCAACCAGACTGCGGATTATGATTTTCGTGTGTTTTGGCCCGTGACATCAGCTTATTTGCTCTTGGTCTGTTCCTCTTGGCCACCCATGTATCTCAGGTTTAGGGGCACCGCGGTCAGTCAGCTGCCACTGAAGATCCTGTGGGTTAAGGCCTCCCGGTGTTGCTACTCATGGGAATTACACCCACCTTGCCTCTGATGGTTAAGTGCTGCCGCCTTGTCCCTCCTGTCCTGCAATCCTGTCATCCCCATTGACGTTAAGTAGCCCCGTCCGCGGTAGCATCTCCTACATCAGCCCCGGCTGGCAGAGGCCACCCCCCACCGAACTTCTCAACAGTGCTTATGTGTCCTCGCTAACTCGTTCCTCATGTCCTTGGAGAAACGACTATTCTCTGTGCCCTTGCAGGACCATAATATGTGGTGGGTGCTCTTGTCGTCCATAACAACTCATTCCAGCATGCCTAGCCGTCTTCTGACTCCTTCCTCGGTCCTCTGCTGGGACAATTCGGGCACTTCAGCTCCGTTGCTATAGGCCACTGCTTTGTCCAAGCTTGAGGGAGTCGTTTCCAGCAAGGTGTTAGGACGGGCTCGTGTGTCCTTGTCAGGAGATGGGAGACTGCTCTCCTCTCCCGTATCAACACGCTCCCCCTACCCAGGCACTGTGCCAGTCTCCAGCCCACCTCCTTGGTCCACCTGCTTCCCAAACCCCCTCCGGTGCGTGCTCTCCCGGTCCCTGCTGCTACACATTATCCAGCTTCTTAAGTATTTGGGTTGAATAATCAATTCTTTCCCCCTCATACTTGGGACAGTGCTTCTCTACATCCTAAGACTTGACCCTAGTTTTTGGTTTGGAAGCCCTGAAGGGAGGCAGGAGGGATCTTGAGAAACATCAGTTTGTAAGCGATCTTCCTGAAGGAGGCCTTTGCATGGTCTCCAGGCAAAGGGAACCTGCTTTCCTCGGACAGGGTGGAGGCACTCCCTCCAGCCCAGAAGGTTCTCAGAAACATGGGAGCTCAAAAAAATTTTTTAATGTTTATTTATTTATTTTTGAGAGAGACAGCATGAGAAGGGAAAGGGCAGAGAGAGAGGGAGACAGAGAATCCCAAGCAGGCTCCACGCTGTCAGCAGAGAGCTCGATGCGGGGCTTGAACTCACGGACTATGAGATCATTACCTGAGCGGAAGTCAAGAGTTAGATGCTTAACTGAATGAGACACCCAGGTGCCCCAGGAATTCAAAATTTAAAAAAAATTATTTAAAAGAAATTTAATGTATTTTTTTAAAAAATTTATTTCTGAGAGAGAGACAGCGTGAGCAGGGGAGAGTCAGAGAGAGAGGGAGACACAGAATCTGAAGCAGCCTCCAGGCTCTGAGCTGTCAGCATAGAGCCCGACGCGGGGCTCAAACCCACGAACCGTGAGATCATGACCGGAGCCGAAACCAAGAGTTGGACACTTGACCGACTGAGCCTCCTAGACGCCCCTCATTCTAAGACTTTAACGGGGGGAGACTTGCTGGGGTTCCAATTCCAGCTTCCTTTGTTATCTGCGCTCTTACATTCAGACCTCGGGCTTGAGTGAATGGTTGGCTAACCTGAGCCTAATATTTTCTTCCTCTGGAGATTCTCTGGGGATTAACAGAAGCCAATTGACGCCACAGCCAAAAGCATCACCTCTCTTCTCTCTCCAACACTGGAGCAACTGCATAAGCCAGTGTGCCTTCTTCCACTTGTACCCCCTCCTAATTCACCAGGATGCGAATCTCAGTCATAGGGTTGCCCCAACACTCCAGCGGGTATCAACACCCTGCAAAGGTGGGCTCATGAGGGATCACATTCCAGACTCCCAAGCTAGCTGTCAGCACAGAGCCCGATGCGGGGCTTGAACCCACGGACTGTGAGATCATGACCTGAGCCAAAGTCGGATGCTTAACCGACTGAGCCACCCAAGCGCCCGTGAGAGTGTCGTTTTCCAAACTCTTCTGTTTTCAGATGAGTGCCCCTCACACACCCTGCCCTGCCCCGAGCCAGACTAGGAGATACGGATTTGCGTGAGTGGTTTATTTGGGTGGTGATCTCAAGTGGGACCATGAGGGTGTGAGATGGGGAAGGGAGGCAAGTGAACAAAGGATATCATGGAGCACATTCCTGCTGGGGGGAAGGGAGGGGCTCAGTCCTACAAGGGAATTCTGGGAGACAGAATGGTCCTGTCCAAGGGGTGAGGAAACTAGGGTATTTATCTTCCAATCGAGGGTGCTTGTGGAAGGGTGCTGCTGACAGGCTCAGAACAGCGAGGGAATATGGGTGAAACACCAACACCTGTGTTAGCCATGCACCTGCCTCGCTGACAGATATTTATTGGATACCCCCTGTTCTTGGGACTGGGGAGACAGCAGGGAGGAGGGACGCGGGGTCCCTACTCTTACAGTCTCCCTTCTAACTGGGGGAGGCAGACAATAAACTAACACATGAAACAGTGACAGGGTGTGATCTAGGGAGGAAAAGGGGAGCCAGCAGCGTTTACACCTGGGAAAAGCCTTCGGGGCACAGGGAACAGCAAGGACAAAAGTTCTGAGCAGGATCGAGCTTGGCACGTTGCATTAGGGAAAGGGAGAGAAGCGGAAGGCACTTGGCACCTGCCTTGGGGACCGGGGGCTGACTTAGGGCTTCGGCAAGGAGTTTAGATTTTATTCTAAGTGCAACAAGAGGCATCAGAGGGCGGGGCGCCTGGGTGGCTCAATTGGTTGAGTTTCCGACTTCAGCTCAGGTCATGATCTCACAGTTTGTGGGTTCAAGCCCCACGTCAGGCTCTGTGCTGGCAGCTAGCTCAGAGCCTGGAGGCTGCTTCAGATTCTGTGTCTCCCTCTCTCTCTGACCCTCCCCTGCTCACGCTGTCTCTCTCTCTCTCAGAAATAAATAAAAGTTAAAATAAAAATTAAAAAAAAAAAGAGGCATCAGAGGGTGAAAACCTGGAGTGGCGCAGTTTGATTTCTCTCTTAGAAAGCTGCCTCTGGTTGCCACCTTTCCACCATCTTCTACCTGCACAAGTAGATTCGCATTCAATGTTAGGCTCTGGGGATACCGAGAAGCATGAGTCACGGGTCCCCGCCCCTAAGAGGGTTCTCAGTTCTCTCTGCTGCCTCAACCGTGTCCCCACCAGCTCCCCTCACCCGCCCCACACTGGACACAACGCAATCTGTCGGAAGCTAGTTTATTTTAATTGGTTTTGCGTGGGGCTGGGCTGGGCTCCGAAGCTCCGCTCTAGGGATGTTCGTCGCCGTCCTCTGCACTGCGGCGGCCGAAGTCCATCCATCCGTATGCTGCTTCTTCTTCCTCCAGCCACGGTCCCTGCTTCTTGGACAGGTCTGAGGGTCAGAGGGGACAGGATGTGAGCATATGAGAAGGATGTCCAGCCACTAGAAACGAAGGCCAGGGCCAACACTGGCTGGGTGAGGCAAGCAGGGACGGCCGTCACATCTCCTACCTGCCACCGGTTGTGGGGGACCCTGGAGCCCCAGCTGCCGTCGGTGGTGAGAGGCTGGGCCCTGCCGGTCCACCCAGTGTGGCTCCAGGCCCCTACTGGCCATCGGACCCGAGGGTACATCCTGCAGCTGGGAGTGGGGCTTCCAAGAAGCTTCAGAGAAGGTGGCCAGAGCCAGTGCCAGGATCAGCAGGCACACACACAGTCGCTGCATCTTGTCTGCAAAGGAAAGAGGGGTGGAGTTGAAAGGCGGGGCCGACCAGGCACCCAAAGGCAGGGGCCTGGACCAGATAGGCTCAAGGTACCTCCGTGCTGGCAGGTGCAGTGCCATGTGGGGGTGTGGGCTGCTCCTCAGTTCGCTCCTCCAGTCCTGCCGGCTCTCTCCACCTCCCCGCAGCTCCCAAACCCAGCCCCTTTCCTCCTCACCTAGCCGAATCACAGCAGTGGCTTCTCTCACAACTTAGAGCAATGATCTCCAAACTTGTGCAGAATGTGAGGCCCTGTGAGTGGCTCTGTAGATGTTTACATCTTGTAATTTAAAGTGAACTTTTATTTTTTATTAAAAGTTTTAAAAAAATGTTTATTTTTGAGACACACACACACACACACAAACACACACACAGAGTGGGGAAGCGGCAGAGAGAGAGGGAGACACAGAATCTGAAGCAGGCTGCAGGCTCTGAGCTGTCAGCACAGAGCCCAACGTGGGGCTCGAACTCATGAACCGTGAGATCATAACCTGAGCTGAAGTCAGATGCTTAACCGACTGAGCCACCTAGGTGCCACCAAAAGGTTTTTGTTGTTGTTTTTAATTTGAGAGGCGGGGGGTGGGAGAGAGAATCTTTAGCAGGCTCCATGCTGATCCCAACTCTGGGATCATGATCTGAGCCAAAATCCAGAGTCAGATGCTCAACCGACTGAGGTTGTGCCCCTGTTAAATGGTAATACCCAAGGGCACGTTACAGACTGCATGGTATGGGATCTGTCTGGAGACCACCAGCATATTCGCTGTGTGGTCGGTCACGTCGAATCTGTGCAGCTCTCAGAAAGAAGGTTCTCTTGACATTTTTGCTTAAGAGGAAAATCCTGTGATTGTAATTAAGCAGTTAAAAATTAAGCTGTTATAGGGGCACCTGGGTGGCTCAGTTGGTCGAACATCTGACTCTTGATTTTTCATGGTATCGTGGCTCATGGGTTTGAGCCCTGCTACCAGCACAGAGCCTGCGTGGGATTCTCTGTCTCCTCTCTCTCTGCCCCTCCCCCACTTGTCCTCTGCCTCTGTCTCAAAAATTAATAAACTTAAAGAAATGAAAAAAAATTAAATTGTTGCCACTTCACCTCTGTGTCAGCGTGAGCTGAGTTTGGGGAAACAAACCATCATACAGAAATAAACTGGATCCTCAAACGAGTCTAAAATTCAAATCTAAAATTCTATTCTTAGCACTCACGTTTTTTCTGCCTCCTTGTTCTGACTGGCTTCATCAGAAGTAAATTATAAAAATGTTACCTTGGAGGAACACATGTATGTGAATAAAATACTGTGTCTATCTGTTTTTCATAGTGGAGCTCGCTGTTAGGTTTCCTTTGGAGGAGAAAGGGTTCTTGCTGCTAAGGAAGCAAGCTTAGCCTCGTTTATTGTCCAACATGGCGGCTGCTAGCCACATACAGCTATTTACATTTAAATTAATTAAAATTAAAAGCTCCCCCTCTGAACTAGCCACCTTTCCGGTGCACCTTTGGCTCATGGGTACCATATTGGGTGGTGCAGATTTAGTCCCCAGCATCATGGAAAGTTCTTTCAGACAGTGCCGGTGTGGAAAAGAGCTTGAGACGGAATCCAGAAGCCTGGGCTCCAGTTCCAACCCTGCTCCATGATTGGTGTGACTTTGGCGAGTCACAGCCCCTCCTGGGCTTCAGTTTTTCACCCAGAGATGGGAGAATAGCCTTTGTCCTTCTCTCCTTGCAGGACCGGGGTGAGCATGGAGGCAGAGGGGCAGGTCAGGGCCCTGGTGGAAGCAGCAGGAGAGGAAAGGTCTGGGAACTCCAGGGTGGGCTCTAGAGCACCAAGGTCCCTTGGTGCAGGGAGATGTCTCAACAGCCCTCTCCCCACCTCTCCACACCCCTACCTGGGTGCTCTCACCTGCAGAGCCCGGAGGTTGGTGATGCTGCAGCCGGCCTGGTTCCTTTTGGTGCTCTGCTCTGCTTGGTGCTCCAGCCCTGCCTTTTAAAGCCCTTGAGGCCCCTCCCAAACCCCCATGAGGTCAGCCTCCCCCGCAGTAAGACACAAGGGGGTGGGCCCAGGTACATCACCCCTGCCTTACCCTGTCATTCAACAGGTCAGTGCATGGGGGAAGGGAGGGGAGTGGACCTCGTAGCAGTGGGGGCGGGTGCAGGGTGCGGGCAGTTCCTCAGCTGGGCACGGGGGCAGGCAGGAGACAGGCTCCCTGGGGTTGGGAAGAGTGCCCCCCACCCAGTCCTTCAGAGCGCTGGTGACATCATCCCTCCCTTTGTCCCATTGGGGGGCAGATGGGGTAGATGCCCCCAGGGACCTCAGATTCAGGGGAAGCATATTTCACCCTACGCTGGTGTTTGGAGAGCAGGGAGTGTGTCCATGTGGAGTGATGTATTGATCTCCTGTCCCCTCCGGTGGACTCTGCAAACAGGACATGAGGTAGTTATCAGGGGCAATGGGCCGTGGGCTGATGGCCCCGCTCTCTGCCTGGGGGCTGCATCCTGTTGCCTCTTCACCTCCTTTGCCTGGAAAACCCCCAGTGTACCCCCCGCCCCCATCTTGTGTCCTCTGTGCTGGCTGGATTCAGCTTGCCCCTCCTCTCCATCCCGGGTCTGCTCTTTATCCCCTGCCTCTTGGACCCCCGCCCCCCTGGGGCTGGTTCCCTCAGGTTCCTGCACTTGGAGGCTCATTTTTGTTTTCAAGGGGAGATAGCAATTTGCACAATGCACTTGGCACTTTTCAATATAAAAATATATCTTAAAAAATTTTTTTTAATGTTTATTTTTGAGAGAGACAAAGAGAGCATGAGCAGGGGAGGGGGTGGGGTAGAGAGAGAGAGGGAGACACAGAATCTGAAGCAGGCTCCAGGCTCTGAGCTGTCAGCAGAGAGCCCAATGTGGGGCACGAACCCACAAACCATGAAATCATGGCCTGAGCCGAAGTCGGATGCCTAACCGACTGAGCCCACCCAGGCGCCCATAGAAATACATCTTAAAGTGGTTGGCAAAGAGACTAAAGAGTTTGCCCAAGATGTGCCAGAAAACTAAATAGCGTGCTTGTTGACTTATGTGATGAATTGCCGCCTTGACCTGGTTTGGACAGAGGTAACTAGCTCTAGGCTGTTCTTGACTTTCCCACAGTTGGTATTAGAGTGCTGGCTCTTGTTCATGCGTCATCACAGCCCCTGCTTGTCCGGGGGAGTTTGATGCCTGTTGGGACCTGGATAAGGGCAGTGGTACCCACGCTCACAGCCAGCCTTGCTAAGAAATTAACGAGTGATGAAGCAGGCTCAGAGGTGTCCATGGCAACCAGCGGCCGAATGTTCTGGTGAATAACCACTCCGATCCAGAGCAGGGCTCAGTGACTCTGCAGACGGAATAAGTGAAAATGACAAAACCAGTACAGGCATTGGTGGCAATTGATCGAATCCAGGATCTTAGAGGTGGAAGGGCCTTTGAGGGGGCTTGGGAGACAGGGTGGCGGGAGGAGCTGCTCTGTTCACATGAGAGAGGGATGGCAACGTGTTGCCATGGTGACTGGAAACTAGAAGCTTTCCGCAGAGCCTTGGTTGCACCAGAACCCAAGACTTCTGCTCGGGTGGAGGGAGGTTATGCCTCCCCCCTCCGCCCACCTCCTGGCTGTTCACAGGCTGGTCACACCGGGCGGGGACAGCACCAAACGGATTTGTGTATCCCACCCAACAGGCAACTGCGGACACTGGCGGGCAAGCAGGGCAGGCTCTGTCCCGAGTGGAGAGACGACATCCTCCCCAAGGTGCTCACAGTCACCAGACTGTATATTCTGCCTTCAAGGGAACCGTGTCCAGTGGGGAAGCAAAGGGTTTCCTGGTTCTGCCCTTTTCCAGATGTTGCGCTTTGGGCAGATCTCTCCTCCTCTCAGAGCTATTTTCTTCTCCAAGAAATGGGGAAAATAACTTGGGTGCAGGAGTGGGTGGGAGGAGTCTTGTGAAGGTGATGTATGGAAAGCACCGGGCACAGTGACTTTGCACCTTATTCCTTCTCCTTATCTTCTTCGGGCCTCAGGTAGCCTCATCTGTGAAATGGGAATCATTCATTCCTACCTCAGAGGGCTGCTGTGACGGGGAGGTATCACAAGGTCCATGCACACACTTCGCACATGTCAGAGAGCTTCTCCTTTCCCAAGGCGTAAGGAGGGTGATTCCCTAAAAAGCATCATGTGTGAATCTAAGGTTTTCTCTCCCGCTGGCCGTGACTCAGAGGGAGACTTGTCCTGGGCTTCCCCTGCAGGAGGTGGCCGAGATGGAGCCTGCGGAAGCTGGACCTCTCAGAGGCCAGCACTAACTGGTGTACAGAAGATTTTGGAACCGTGAGGCCAGAGGGGACTCCTGGCTCCAAACTTTGACTAGCTGGATGCCCAGAAAATCCAGTTGCTGAGACCATATTGAAAGTCAGCACCCGCCCCCCCCCCGCCCCCGGGGACCCTGCCCTTATTCTCACCAGACTGACAATGCTGTGTGCTGGGCACTGATAAGCTCTTTGCATGAATAAACGTAGTTGCTCTTCACCATGGTCCTTGCATGTAAGTACTAGTGTGTCCCTATTCCACAGATGAAGAAACTGAGGCTCAGGCAGGTGAAGCGATCCCTGTCCTGAGTTTCGAGGACCAAGGAGACCTGGGCTGAAACTCCTAGTTCTAGGATCTTTCTCCTCCCAGGAGGGGTGTGGAGGGCAGAATGATCATCCCCCAAAGACGCCCACAGCCCGATTCCTGGGACAAGTGAATATACAAGGTTATGTGGCAAAAGAGACTTTGCAGATGTAATTGTAGACTTTGAAGTAGGGAGCTTATCCTGGATTGTATGAGTGGGCCCAAGTTTTTTAAAATTAAAATGTTTTAAATTTATTTTTAAAATGTTTGTTTGTTTATTATTTTGAGAGAGAGAGACAGAGTGCGAGCAGGGGAGGGGCAGAGAGAGAGGGAGACAGAATTTGAAGCAGGCTCCAGGCTCTGAGCTGTCAGCACAGAGCCTGAAAGGGGGGGAGGGGCTCAAACCTGTGAACTGTGAGATCATGACCTCAGCTGAAGTCGGACGCTCAACCGACTGAGCCCCCCAGGCGCCCCTGAGTGGGCCCAGCTTAATCAGATACGCTGTTAAAATGTTCTTTGGCTGGGGGCACCTGAGGGTTAAACGTCCATCCGTCTCTAGATTTCGGCTCAGGTCATGATCTCATGATTGCGAGGTCCAACTCTGGGTCGGGCTCCTGGATCTGAGTGAGGAGCCTGCTTGGGATTCTCTGTTCTTCTGCCCCTCCCCCACTCACACACACTCTCTCAAAATAGATAATCATAAAAAAATGTTCTTTGGCTCGAATGCCCTTTGCCTAAAGGCAGAAGTGATGTGGCTGAAGAATGAATCGGAGATTTGAGGAACGAGGAGAATTCTACCCTCCCTTGCTGGTTTGGGGACGGAGGGGGAGGGCTGAGGAGCTCAGGTGGCCTTAAGGAGCTGGGAGAGGCCCCCAGCAGAGGCCCTAGGACCACAAAGGACTGAATTCAGCCAACAATCTGGATGAGCTTGGAACTGGGTTCATCCCCGGAGCAGCCCTGGTGACGCCTTCATCTCCGCCCAGTGAGCCCCGCGCCCCTGGGGCTTCTGACCTCCTGAACTGTCAGAGAAGGAACTGGCTTCTACAGTTTGTGGTGATTTACTGGGGCTGCAGCAGCCCACCAGTACTAGGGGCTCCGGCCCCATGAAATTTTCTGTAGAAATCATCAAGTAAAAGAACTGGCCCTGTGTGAATTTGCATGTGATTTTTCAAATACAGTTACAGGCGACATTTGTTAAAGTAGCGGGCCATGCTTCTGTCCCACTTCCCTTCCAGGTGGTGAGCACCTGTGTAAGCCACGGCCGGGACAGGCCCCGGGGGTAACAGGTGGATGTGATCGGCCCTGTCAGGGCCTCGCGGCATTTAGATTCCAGGGCAGGGGGGCCCATAAAAAATAGACATAGTAACAACAGTGAGGAGGACTTTCCCAGGGGAGGGAAGACTCCCTGGGGGCCACTCTGCATGCCTGACCCCACTCCCCCCTGCCAGGGCCAGCCCTGGGAAATAGCAGTACCAGGCAGCTGCAGACCGCTGTCAGCAGCCACCAGTCACCCGGGGTTCCTCCTGGGTTATTGATGGTAGGCGAGAGAGAGACTGGGGATGCCTTAGTCACTCTGTCTCAGGCAAGGGGGCTTTGGGGGGGTGACGGTGCTGAGACAGTGACCCCCGGGAGGTAGCATGGGCATGCGTGGTCCCTCCTGGGGTGGGGGGCTGGGGAGGAGCAAGTGGCGTCATGATGTCTGGCCTTACCTGCTGTCCCAGGACCAGGCTGCTCTAAGGCTGAGCTGGAGAGGTGCTCGCTCCCCCCGCCCTGGGATGAGCTCAGGGGCCAGGTGGCTGCCCAGCTGCCTAGAGGGGAGAGCAGAGGGCACCCTCACACTCCAGGCTTGGCCTCCTCTCCCTGGCCCCCCTCTCCTTCCCATCTGATGCCCACTTGTATCTTTGGAGCGGTGGCTCTCAGCCTGTACCCCACATTAGGATCGCCTGCAGAGCTCCAAACCCAGCCCCATGCCCAGGGCGCTAATGAGAAGTCTTCTCAAATCAGAAGCCGGGGTGAGACGCAGGCGGTGGCTGGCATCTGTGTGCGGGACTGGTGTTTGTGTGTGTGGAAGGGCAGAACGAGGAGGCTTTGCAACCCCGGGCTGAGTCCTAGTTTTGCCACTTCCTACCTGTGATCTAAGGCGAGTTGCAGACTTAGGATGCTACCCGTACCTACCTGGGCGGGTCAAGGTGAGAAATGAATGAGACACCTGTAGCCTTCACTTGGTCTCTGATGCATGGTAAGTTCTATGTAAGGGTCTGCTATTATTATTGGTATATTTTTAAAAGTTTTTACTTTTTTATTTTGAGAGAGAGAGAGAGAGCATGCGGGCAAGGCAGGGGCAGAGAGAGAGACGAGAGAGAGAATGCCAGACAGGCTCTGCACTGTGAGTGCAAAGCCTGACGTGGGGCTCGAACTCATAAACCGTGAGATCATGCCCTGTTCCAAAATCAAGAGTCAGATGATAAACTGAGACACACAGGCACCCCTATTACTGGTATTTTCATCACCACAGCCTTACCTGCACCTCATCTGTGCTGTTGCATCCTGCTGACTTCCAGAATGCTCTATCCCCTTTTCCTTGATTATTTTTCTCTCTACTCTTCCCTCTGGGGTCTGTTTTGCCTCCCATATCTTAATAATGACACCTTCCACTGTTGGATGAGGTGCTGACAGGGCCTATTGTCTTGCTTAACAATCAAAATCAAGACCAGAACTCTGTTTGCAGAGCACATTTGGGACTGTGCACTCCATTGTACATATATTTTATTAAAAAAAAACTAATAAAGTTGAAGTCTAGTTAAGGAAGTATTTAGGTCAAAGCATATTATTGTACAGTTAGTTTGAAATGCATGTAAATTAAGATGGATAGATATGAGATCAATAATAATAAAATATAAATTATGGAATCTCAGTGGTGGGTCTAGGAGTCTTTACATTAAAATTAAACGTTCTGGTTCATTTGAATATTTTTATAATAAAATATTAGAAAGTATTTTGTTTAGCACTATCAGTGGTTTTAAAATGGGAAACAAATGCTAAAAGCACCAGTGTGAGAAGAATCTTTACTCAGGTGTTTTTTTATCTTATTCGTTTTAGAGAGAGAGCATGAGTGAGGGAAAGGGGCAGAGGAGAGAGAGAGAATTATTTTTTATTGTTAAAATGTTTTTATTTATTTTTGAGAGAGAAAGAGACAGAACATGAAAGGGGTAGAGGGGGCAGAGAGAGAGGGAGACAGAGAATCTGAAGCAGGCTCCTGGCTCAGCGCTGTCAGCAGAGCGTCCAACATGGGGCTCAAACCCATGGGCCACAAGATCATGACCTGAGCTGAAGTTAGATGCTTCACTGACTGAGCCAGCCAGGTGCCCCGAGAGAGAGACTCTTAATCAGGCTCCACGCTCAACGCAGAGCCTCACATGACCCTGGGATCATGACCTGAGCAGAAATCAAGACTCAGACGCTCAACAGACTGAGCCACCCAGGCGCCCTCAGGTGCATTTTCGGGTTAAGGGTTGGCCAGGTGAAGCTGCCTGACACCGGACGGGGGAGGGCACGGAGCTGGGCCCCCGGCCAGAACTCTCTGGGCTGCCTGTGCTGCTGCCTCTCCTGGGCCACAGCCTGTGGCCCACCCTCTCTCCAGAAGTCCAGCTCCCGCTGAATCTGATTTTGCCGTGACTGCCAGTCCACCTGCCTTCGTTCTCACCACCCACCTGCCCCCTCTGGGCTCACTTTCCTCCCTCCCGACCTGACCCCACGGTGTTTCGCTTCATTTATGGGCAGTGCACCCGGGGTGCTGCCCCTGTCCTGCTTCAGAACCGGCCAGGCTTGCCTCCAGCCACCACCCCTTCCTCAGCTCCTGTCTCCCCGTCCCTTCAAAGAGGATAGTTCTTGACAGCGGCCAGTTGATTCTGTTGCAACTTAATGGTCTGCAGCTGCGTGGTTGCCTGGCAACCTTGTGAGTCTCGTTCCCTTCCCTCCCAAGGCCATCTGACCTCAGCCTCCTTCTCCCTGTGTGACCACAGCTGTCTGAGTCCACCTTCTCCTCTTTAGCTTTCCTCCGTCACTGGAGGGGATTCAGCCTTGTCAAGTTCAGT
Source organism: Hyaena hyaena (assembly GCF_003009895.1). NCBI lineage: Eukaryota > Metazoa > Chordata > Mammalia > Carnivora > Hyaenidae > Hyaena > Hyaena hyaena. Next base: position 382,950 of record NW_024081220.1, on the reverse strand, counting down.
GCCCCCATGGTGGCCCTTCATCCCAGACCCTCCTGGCAGCTCAGAGACTTAATGTCTTCACTTCTCATTCATTCATTCACCTCTTTTTTTTTTTTTAAACACTTATTTATTATTGAGAGACAGAGAGAGAGAGAGAGCACAAGCAGGGGAGGGGCAGAGAGAGGGGGACACAGAATCTGAAGCAGGCTCCAGGCTCTGAGCTGTCAGCACAGAGCCCGATGTGGGGCTCGAACCCACAAACTGTGAGTTCATGACCTGAGTCGAAGTCGGATACTTAACTGACTGAGCCACCCAGGCGTCCCATGATAAGTGCTATGGAAAAAAAGAGTGGAGAAAGAGGGGGTGCCTGGGTGGCTCAATTGGTTAAGTGTCCAACTTCTGCTCAGGTCATGATCTCATGGTTCGTGGGTTTGAGCCTTGCATCGGACTCTGTGCTGACAGCTAGCTCAGAGCCTGGAGCTTGCTTCCGATTCTGTATGTCCCTCTCTCTCTGTCCCTTTGCCGCTTGCACTCTGTCTCTCTGTCAAAAATAAATAAATGTTAAAAAAAAAAAAGAGCAGACAAAGAGTGCCTTTCCCTGTCACAGGCTGAATGTGACCCCTTGCCTAAACGTGACTGAAATAGTTCAGCTGTTTGTACAGCGGTTGGTTTAGCACCTGACTCCCCAGCTAGAATATAGATTCCGTGAGAAAGAAGGTGTGCTTTGCCTTGTTCGTTGCTGAACCCACATGCCTTGTGGGCACCCGTACCGAGTGAGTATTCCATACGTGTGAATGAATGAGTGAATGAATGAATGAATGAACACAGCAGAGAGTTGGCAGTGGCCTCTGCACTTGAAAGAGAAGTTGAAGCTGCAAACAGAGTGTTAGGATGGTGAACCCTGAAGGCCTAATCAGTCACGACTGCGGGGGGCGGGGGGGAGATCACAAGGGAGAGAAAGGAAAACCCAGATGGCCCTAGTCTCTTTGGAACTTCTGCACTGGTCAGTGATGGGATGGAAGGTTCAAGCAGGTAGAGAGGTGACGGGGGAGCTGGTAGGAGACCCCATCAGAGAGCAAAGAGGGCTGGTGCACAGTGCCAAATGCTGCAGGAAACAATTGTTGGGGACAAGGAGATACAAGACCAGTCCATTCTCCCCTGCTGGGATGTAACTTCCATATGGACAGGGACCTTTGTTCAGTGCTGTTACCCCAGTGCTTCAAAGGGTGTTGGGCACATACAAGGTGCTGAATAAATGTTTACTGGATGGATAAATGAATGGTTCATCCTATAAGAAGTTTAAAATTAGCAGAGTTATCTTCTATGATATCATGATCTGCTCTCCTTCCTTTGCATTTCTATTTGGCAGAGCAGGAGGGAAAGGGTGAACTAAACCTGTGGTTCTCAGAAGGGGTAAGTGGTTTTGCCCACCGCTCCCTCCCCAGGGCCATTTGACAATATCTGGAGATACTTTTGGTTGTCCAGCGTGCCTGGGAAGGAGTAGTGGGTGAGTGAGTGACCTATGATACACAGGTCAGCCCCCTCCTCCCCAACAAATAATTCTCTGGGCCCACGTATGAATGGTGCTGAGTTATGTGAGGCCCCCAGTTACATGAATCCATTGGGAATTGTCAGAATCCCAGGCAAGTTCTTCACGAAGGCGTCCACATGAATGTCTTCTGTCCTGCAACCAGCTGCTAAGCAGCTGAGTTCTCGCTCAGTGAGTCTCCACTTTTTTGGACTCAAAATCCTTTTCCTTGTCATATCAATGTTCTAGATGACCCGCTTGGGGACTTTAGATCTTTTTCATCGATATGAAAATGCATATGCCCAGCATTTTAAGTAAAAGATAATTTGAGGTTGGTAAATTATGATCGGTTCTCTTTAAAGTTCAATTTAAAATATAATCTGTAATAATCATACCATTCAAAGCCAATTTTTTTAATGTTTATTTATTTTTGAGACAGAGAGAGACAGAGCATGAGAGGGGGAGGGGCGGAGAGAGAGGGAGATACAGAATCTGAAACAGGCTCCAGGCTCTGTCAGCACAGAACCTGATGCGGGGCTCGAGCCCACAAATCGCGAGATCATGACTTGAGCTGAAGTCGGACGCTTAAATGACTGAGCCACCCAGGCACCCCCTCAAAGACAAATTTTGACATTCCCCAGTAAAAAAGTGACAAAAACGCTGTTTAGATTTAATTAGAAGAAAAAGCATGACTTTAGACCAATTAAAAAGTGACATTGCATCGTGTTCAGTTCTGAGAACAAATGTATGTTAAAATGCAGATTTAGATTTCATTGTGTATTTAAACAAATCTAACGTTCATTGGGGTCCCCTTCTATTTGTTCTAGCTTTCGTATTATTTTTCCTAGGGGGTGATAGAAGAGTTTCAGGCTACTCACATATAAGCTCTGTGCAAATTGCACATGAGAGATGTAGGCTGTCTTTGGCTCCAATGAAGGAAAAGTCCAGTTAGATCAAGCCAACACTATATTTTCTTCTTCAGCTTTGTTTTTGTCATTCTGGAGACCTCTTAGTTAGATGGATGGGAACCGCGAGTCTGATGGGGTTCCATGGGGGTGTATGGTAGATAATCATCACTCATGGACCGCCCCCCCCACAGTGGTTCTGGCCTGAGGTTCTGGGGGCTAAGCCCAGGCTCTGTACCACTCACTGAAGGACTTCCCAGCTGATCCCCTGTGATGGCCAGGCTTCTGCACCTCTTAGCTGGTGCAGTGAACTCAGGCCATATTCAGCTCATAATTGTTGCTTTCTGTACTTTGACTATTTTTGTGGGTTTTAAATGCACATCTAAAACCATAATGGAGGGGCGCCTGGGTGGCTCAGTTGGTGAAGTGTCTGACTTCAGCTGAGGTCATGATCTCATGGCTTGTGTGTTCAAGCACCTCGTTGGCGTCGGGCTCTGTGCTGACAGATCAGAGCCTGGAGCCTGTTTCAGAATCTGTGTCTCCCTCCCTCTCTGCCCCTCTCCCACTTGCGTGTGTACTCTCTCTCTCTCTCAAAAACAAACATTAAAAAAATAAAACCATAATGGAAAATGTACTTATAAATATTAAAAGTCATAATGTTACTGTCTTTTTAAAACCAGTTTACAGTTACAGTTTGAGGTCTGCTAATTTTATGGTGCAAACGGGTGCTTCATCAGCTTTGTTAAATGCAGATTGTTTTAAAGAGTTGATTATTTTTCCTTTTTTAAAAATAAAATTAGTTTTGAGAGAGAGAGAGTGCATGCATGCAAGCAGTGGAGCAGCAGAGAGAGAGAGGGAGGGAGAGAGCAAATCCCAAGCAGGCTTCACGCTGTCCTGGCCTGCTATCAGCCCAGAGCCTGACAGGGGGCTCATCTCACTGATTGTAAGATCATCACCTGAGCCGAAACCAAGAGTCAGACGCATGACCGACCGAGCTAGCCAGGCACCCCTAAGTGCAGATTGTTAAAATGAGGATGGGTTTGGGAGGTCTGGGACCTGGCTTAAAATTCTAACAAGCTCACAGGGGATACTGAGCAGCAAGAGGCTGCAGTTCTGCCTCCCAAGTGGACCATGGAGCCTAGCTAAGTCAATCTCTCTGCACTGACTTTGCCCTTGTGCTTGTTTTCTACTGTTCCTCAGAAACGGAGAGCCAGTGACTTGCATGCAAAAGACTGTCGTGTTTTATGCTCCACGTTAACATGTTCGACTTCTTCGTTCCCCGTGCTTCCTGTTTTTAACCACTTGTCCATTCTGAGTATAAATTGACCATCAAGGGCTAAGATTAAAGACAATTTAAACTGCGCAACCAGCCAGACAGCCGAGGCTGGGCGATGGCTGGCGACAGCGGCTCAGGAGTGAGTGAGTCACACTCAGGGCAGCCGAGGCCGTGAAGCCCGGCAGTGGCGCGTGTGCCTTCTGCCTGGTGCTCGCTCGGTCGGGGAGCTGTTTAGAAATATTTTTAAATAGTTATTAATTTTGAAAGTCGATACGGGAAGAGGCACGTTGCTGCTTGTGATGCTGTGCCTGGAAAAGCTTTGTTAGTCCCTGGGGCTTCATAAGCCTGGGGAGGAAACCACAGGCCAGTGGTTCTTAGGTGTTTGGGGTAATGGGCTCTTTTTTTTTTAATGTTTATTCATTTTTGAGAGAGAGAGAGGGTGAACCTGAGAGGGAGAGGGGCAGAGAGAGAGAGGGGCAGAGGATCTGAAGTGGGCTCTGTGCTGACAGCAGAGAGCCCGATGCGGGGTTCAAACTCACCAACCGTGAGATCATGACCTGAGCCGAAGTAGGAGGCTCAACTGAATGAGCCACCCAGGTGCCCCTGTTTTGGGTAATGGGCTCTTTTAAGAATCTGATAAAAGGGAGGGAATTGGGTGGCTCAGTCTGTTGAGCCTCTGACTTCGGCTCAGGTCATGATCTTATGGTTCATGAGTTTAAGCCCTGCAAAGCCTGCTTTGGATCTTCTGTGTCCCTCTCTCTCTGCCCCTCCCCCGCTTGTGGACTCTGATAAAACCTCTGGGCAGTCTTGCAAGAAATATGCACATTTTCACGTATGTGAAAATGCCAAAATCTCAGGGGTTCCCAGATGCTGGTAACCAAGTTCTAACCCTTGGCCACCGCCTTTTCAATCCATCTTAAATAGTCCTTTTTTTTTTAAAGATAAAAAAATTTTTTTAAGCTTTGAGAGAGAGAGAACATGACCAGAAAGGGGTGGGGGGAGAGAGAGAGAGAGAGAGAGAGAGAGAGAGAGAGAGAGAGAGAATCCTAACCAGGCTCCATGCTGTCAGTGCAGAGCCCGACACAGGGTTCAAATTCACGCACCATGAGATCACAACCTGAGCTGAAATCCAGAGTCAGACCCTTAACTGATTGAGCCACTCATGTGCCCCTAAAGATTTTATTTTTATTTATAAAAAATTTTTAATGTGTTTTATTTATTCCTGAGAGAGAGAGGAAGATACAGACTCCGAAGCAGGCTCCAGGCTCTGAGCTAGCTTTCAGCACAGAGCCTGACATGGAGCTTGAATCCACGAACCATGAGATCATGACCTGAGCCGAAGTCAGACGCTCAACCGACTGAGCCACCCAGGCGCCCCCTAAAGATTTTATTTTTAAGAAATCTTTGCATCTAACGTGGGTCTGGAACTCATAATCCTGAGATCAAGAGTCGTGCGCTCCAACTGCTAAGCCAGCCAGGAGCCCCTTAAATAGAATACTCTTGATTTCTTTCCCTGAAGCTTAGCTCTGGTAATGCTTCTCTCCTGCTCATGTTTCCTCAATAGCTCCCCATTAGCCACAGCAGTGTTTCTCCAGTGTGGTTGATGGCACTCCCAGATGAATTGGTTGATGTTAAAAAGGCAGGTTCCTGGGCCCCACATCAGAATCTCTGGATGAGAGGCTCTGGCTCTAGAGACAGAGCCATTTCCTGGAGGTTGTGGGCCAGACCTGCTGACCACAGGGGCTTTGTGGTTCCTCAAACCAAGTGAATAAAATGCACCCACAGGCTAAATAGATGTCTTCTTTAGTATTTTTAGAAAGGTGTTTATAAATCTTACAAATCCAAGTTTTGTTACAAATAATATTGTTCCTTTTCTAGAACTGTTTATTACATTTACGTATATAGTTCTATGAGAATTATATTACAGTTACAGCCGGTGTTACCTTCTGTAGTGTTAAACACTTACTCGTTCTGAGTTTTGCAGTTTTGGGGTCAAATTTGGGAAATGATGAATTTCTTTCAGTTTCTAGACATTTTTGGAGGCCCTTGAAAAGCAGGAGGTTGTTCAGCTAACACCCAGAAATGCTTAGCTGTCCTGGGTGGGGCCTCTAATCTCAGTGTTTTTTTTTTTAGCCATGATCCTGAGATCAAGACCTGAGCTGAGATCAACCTTCAGATGGGGTGCCTGGGTGTCTCAGTCAGTCAAGCATCTGACTTCAGCTCAGGTCATGATCTCGCAGTTCATGAGTTCAAGTCCCACACTGGGCTCTGTGCTGAGAGCTCGGAGCCTGGATCCTGCTTCAGATACTCTGCCCCTCTCTCTCTGTGCCCCTCCCCTGCTTGTGCTCTGTCTCTCTCAAAAATAAATATTTTTAGTATATGTGCTGCCGAAGCGAGCACTCTCTCAAAAATAAATAAGTGCTAAAAAAATATAAAGAGTTGGAAACTTAACTGAGCCACTCAGCCACCCTTAGAATTTGAACTTTTAAAAAGCATTTATTTTTGAGAGAGAGAGAAAATACAATTGAGGGAAGGGCAGAGAGAGAAGGAGACACAGACTCTGAAGCAGGCTCCAGGCCCTGAGATGTCAGCACAGTTTGAACAGGACTTGAGACCATGAGCCTTGAGATCATGACCCGGGCTGAAGTCAGACACTTAACTGAGCCATCCCTGGAATCTGAATTTTTAACAAGCTTCCCAAGAACAGCACGTTTTATGAATATTTAAGCTAGGAGGATTGAAGAGAGTCCAAGAGAAGAACTGGCCAGAGCCTCACACAATTTGCTAATCCTGAAACAACGTGCATCTCCCGAAAAGTTAGGGACCTAGCTCTTCGCTCCGAAGCCAGTTTAACAGTAAACTGTGTTTTGACAGTCATGCCACAAGGGGGCAGCACCCAGGCTGCTAAACAAGGAAGCTGGTCAATTCCAGAGCTAGCTGGTAGAAATGTTCGGTTCCCAAATACACCATCTTTCTTTGTCCTAGTTATAGGTAAACTTTGAATAGGCTTTAAAGCAGTTTTTGTGGATTCCTGTGCAGTGTTAGCTGACCAGTATTCATTTTGTCTTGCTAACACAATTGTAAGGAACATTGGGTTTGTGTCGGCTCGTCCCTGTGGTTGGGGCCAGGAGAGTGAGGTGAGAAGGGAGGAAACGGGAGAGGGAAGGGAAGGACAGACAGACAGAGTGAGGAGGCAGAGAGGAGACTGGGGGTGGGGCCCGGGAGAGAAGCCAAGAGCACAGAGCTGGAGACATTTCTCATCTTCTCATCTTCCGGTGACTTCTTGCAGGCTGACATCTAAATGGTTCGGCTCGCGGCTCAGCCCACTCTGACCTCACACCTTCCAGCCCTCCTTCCCCTCTGCTCCTTCTTCTCACCTACTTGCTGGCTCAGCTCTACCACTTCTCTGAATGTTCTGCATGGGGGCTGAGTCCCTCCTGTTACACGAACAGGCCACTGCACACCTTACAGGCCTGGCACAGAGTGAGACGGTACTGATTCCGGCTCCTTACAAGGCCTCTGTTCCAGACAAGTGGTCCTACCTCAGGACTGCCATATACTCCGGGTGCTCCCACCTCTGGGTCTTGACTCCTGTCTGACTAGAACACCCTGCTTCAGATGCCACCTCCATTACGAAGCCTTCTCTGACCCCCGTGGATGTGGGTGGGGTAGGGGAGATTTGCCAGTCCCTAAAACCTGTGACTCTTCGGCCAAGCCACGGGTGGCTTGGCTCCTTTCTGCCTCACGTCAAGGCCATGTGCTGGTCTTCCACTCTTATCAGGCCACCAGCTTCCCCAGCACAGAATGTCTTCCTGATGACTGTTGTGTGCCCCATGGTCTCCCACACTCCACGCTGCATATACCGATCATGGTAAAATGAGCTATTGAGATTGGAAATGTACAGTCGCCTGGTGGGAAGAGCAAGGATGGACAGGGAGCTGGGGTTCTGGATAAAACCCTCCCACTGATCAGCCTTGCAAATCTCCAACCATGAAACAGACACAACTATGCTTGTATCTCAGGCCTGAGATACTGAGTTAAGAGTGTTCTCAAGCCTCCTGTCATGGTCACGGATAATCGGATAATCGTTTTGACTGGTTCTACGGATGGTAGATTACTGATGTTGCTAGTTAACTCCCGATAATCTCATTCTAGAATGCTGAAGTCCTTAAAAGGCAAAATATAGCTCAACAGCCTCACACAGGACCTGCGCAGCAAACTACAGCATGATTCTGTTTTATCCTGACTGTGGTCTTCTGCAAGTTGGCCTCCAGGGCTGCTTCTAGAATTTTCTGACTAGCCCTTCGCTCTACAGTGAAATCTTACGGATTTAAAACTGTCACTCAAGCGGTGCCTGGGTGGCTCAGCCCATGATCTCCTGGTTCAGGAGTTCGAACCACACATCAGGTCTGGAGCCTGCTTGTGATGGTCTCCCTCTCCCTCTGTCCATCCCCTGCTCATAATCTCTCTCAAAAATAAACATTAAAAAAAAAGTATCACTCAAAATGTTTCTAACAATGCCACTGTATTCTGTGCCAACTGGTTAAGTTCGGGCGCGCTGAGCACAGGAGTTTTATAGGACCGTGCTATGACCCTCTACCTCCCAGATTAAAATCCTATTTTCAGGGCAGCTGCCACTGGCTCAGTCTTTAGCCTCCCCGACACACCTTATTCTAGGTTGGCCTCTATACAGACTCACAAGGCCGACCTTTTATTTACAAGAGGCTAGCGATAGAAGTGTGGTTTCTTCATGACTACTCAGTGGTTTGAAACCTGTGTTTTATAATCTGAAATTGGTATCCATTCACGATCCACGTGCTGGGAGTTTTAATAGAATTAGTGGCCCCAGGGGCACCTCCATGGGCATCGGTATTGTTTCTGTTCAGGTCATGGTATCAGCTCTGGGGCAAGGGACTCCTGGCTGGCAGCAGAGCCCTGATTGGGATTCTCTGTCCTGCCTCTGCTGAGGTGGGCACTGCCTCTCAAAAAAATAAAAAAAGTCCCCAATAAGAGACTTCCACATATTCATTGTCCTTGGTCAAGGTATGGCCTGACATTTTCAGTTTCTCCAAGTGTCTTAGTCACTGAACTCTGTAATACTATCAACCCATTCCCTGGATAAAGCACTTTTGTATACCTCCCAGGGGCCTGAGGATTACATTAAGTCCTACACCGCATTTGTCCCTTTGTTACAGCCTTTAGGAAGGCAAGATCCTGTCACTGAGGGGACTCAAGGGTTTCTAATCAAACCACTCAATCAGCTCACAGGGCCCTGAGGTCCTCCATAGCCACTCGCCGGGATACCCAGTGAATCTGTCCACCACGCAGTCCCTCCTTTCAGGACTCTGCAGGGAACCTGAGGGACAAGCTCACACAGGTTTTCTTGGCCAAGAGGTAGAGGCCCCAGTTGATCGGTGGGTACAGACTACTCTCCACTGCCCCTTTCTATGGCTCCTTCCCACGTACAAAACAAGACTGGTAATACATAAAAATACAATCTGCAAATCAGGTGTTTCTGAAAACAAGTTTTTATTTAAATAAGGGCTTAAATACATTACATAACATTAAAACTGAAGGAAAAAAATAAACCAAAAAACGAGTCTGTTACTTTACATGGCATTGGGCAGCTGCTGCTAGTAAGTTGCAAGCTCTACGGCCAGCTACGTGACTCACACATCAGTTTGAAGTTTGTTCCCTTGTCAGAAGTTTAACTCGGATAGGTTGGCCTCACGTTTGGAGTTCGGACACCAGTTACTAGGATGTGTCTGGTCACGGAGACCTTGGTGGAAGTCAGATGCCCTATCACACCTCACTGGAGGGAAGGTGGCTGCTCTAAGCTCCGCCCACCCGGTCAGGTCAGACACACTAGGGATCTTTCTTTGACTACCAAGGACTCCCTGTGGCAGCACCGCTGCCGTGGCTGTTCTTACCCCATCCTGTCCTCTCTGCTCCACCGTGGGCTGCTCGGGTGGTGACATTCTTAGGGCAGGGAACTCTGGAGAGAGAGCCGAGGAGCTTCTGGCCAGACACAGTCGGCTGTGATCTTGGGGCTCTGGGCTTGACCGAAACATCACATTACTGCTTGGTTTCAGGCCGGACACTGCCAGGCGCCTACTGCTTGACCTCTGTTTAAATGAGGGACTTCAAGACTAGACAGCATGGCTCTTTTCAGTTTATTGCATGAAGGAGTTACACTAGTCCAAGTTAAAAGCAGACCCCAAATGGTTACATTATACAAGCTGTGAGGTTTTTAAACTTGTGACAAGGGACAGAAGGGAAATTCTACTCATTGCAAGGAAATCCTCACTTAAGCTTCAGTGAGCCAAAAGCACTTAAAACCCATGAACCTTCAGCTGGTCGTCCTTAGCCAGTCCAATCTACAAAGAAGAAAAGGACAAAGTTATAAAGGTGATTAACCCCCACCCCGATTTCTGATGCCAACAACCCTTTCTTGCTCCTAAACTGGGCAAGAGAAGTCCAAGAGCCAAGCACACACTTCAACCACTAACACGATGGTTCTTTTAACTTTTCATTTATTTCAGAGAGAGAGAGAGAGAGGGGGAGAGAGGGGGAGGGAGAGAGAGAGGCAGACAGCCTGAGCAGGGATCAGAGAGAGAGGGAGACAGTCTGAAACAGGCTCTAGGCTCTGAGCCGGTAGTCAGCACAGAGCCCGACGCGGGGCTCAAACCCACGAACCGTGAGATCATGACCTGAACCAAAGTTGGACACTTAACCCACTGAGCCACCCAGGTGCCCCTAACACAATGGTTCTTAACTCAAGGCACTCAGTTAAGAACCAATGATCTAACAGGCTTTTAGCACTTAGAAAGAGCCAACCAGACATCCTGCTGATTTAGTATCTGTGTGCCATTTAAATGTGCATCTTTAAAGTAAATCCATGTACAGGGCACCTGACTGGCTCAGTCAGTAGAGTGTGCAACTCCTGATCTGGGGGCTTTAAGTTCTTGCCCACACAATAGGTGTAGAGATCACACCTTAAAAAAAAAAACAAAAAACACTGAATTTAAGACATATGAGTCCCTTGTTTTTAGAATTACTGCTCTACTTCAAAACTCAACTGTTGTCTTCCTTAGTCTTACAAATCCAAATTCTACGACCCCAGCACGGACTGAATAGACCAGGAAGGAGCTGACAGACGGGTGGATGCACAAATGGATTGTCACCAAACTGACCAAACTCACCTCTACAAGGAACTGGCATATGTTCTTGCGCTGGTCACCCTGTAGCTGAATTACTTCTCCATATTCTGGATGCTCAATTACAGTACCATTGCAGGCAAATTTCTGCAAGCATAAATGAAGCAAGAAACACATCAGCCCAAGCCAACAGCCCAGTGCACCAACAATCCCTCGTGGGAATCCAAGCGAGCAGCCCCTCCCAAGTTAAATGTGATGTTCTTAAAATCTCCCCAAACACCTACCTTCTTAAACGCCTTCACTAGTTTCTTTTTATCGTAATCATCAGCGATCCCTTGGACAGTAGTAAGGGTCTTCCTGCCGTTTCTCTGTTGAATTCTTATATGGATATAATCCTCAGTGCCAGCAGGAAGCAGATCATCACCCTTACTTGCATCAGCAAAGGGGTCTGGGAAGAAAGATCAAGCTCGGTTAGAGCTGTTGGGGCTCAGGTGCCACTGTCACCCTCCCGACGGATCTTCTGCGCTGCAGAAACAGATACTGAAACCGCCAGGGCTGAGATCACATCAGACATGTCCTTGATGGCAGTCCCCGATCGGGTCAGGCCGGGACGGCTGGCTTCCAGGCGCCGGGGAAAGGCTGGGCCTCTTGCCCCAGGCCCGCCCTCGGAAGCCGGTCACGTGCCGGGGGAGCCTGGGCTGGCAGGCAGCGCCCCACCCGGCTGATGCAACCGGCCGGAACCAGAACTCCAAGGCGGGGCCAAGCTTCTCGCCCCATTGGCGGGCCCGTTTGTCACTTAGGGCAGGCGCCGCCCCTCACTCCCGGCTCCGTGACAACGGCGGTGACGTAACGGACATGACGCAGGGGTGGCGGGAGGGGGCGGGTGGGGCCCAAGGCGGCCCGGGAGCCATTAGTAAATGCGCCACCCGATAAACGCTGGGCCCGCCCAAGGGCTGCCTCTCTGCCCGCTCCTTCCGGTCGCGCATAAGGACCGACCCCAGGGCGCTGACCGAGGCCCCGCTTCCTGCGAGCCCGAGCATCTTCCCTCTTCCCTAAGTTTACGAAAGCCCGGGGCGCTGGCAGGTTTCCGGGCCCCGTCTCTGGGCCCGGAGCACTTCGCCATCCCACCCAGGCCTTTCTCCCCCAGGGACTTTTCCGTGGCTTACCGAAAGAGTGGAGGTTCTGGATAGCGGACATACGATACGATTCCTTTTCCTCGGTGGAAACGGCCTGCGGAAGGCGGCGGCGGGAGAAGGCGGGCGGGGGGGACGGAGCGTCGGGAAGCGAGGGGGCTCAAGGGGGAGGCTGCTGAGTCCTCGGCGGCGGCTCAGTGACTGGGGCGGAGGGGCGGTGCCTGTATTCACTTATATAGCCGCCCCTGTGACGCCAGCGCGCTGCCCTCACGTCCTGGCCCCACCCACGGCGTCCTGACCCCGGCCCCCTGGCGCCGCCGTTTCCGATTGGTCCGGGGGGCGGGGACGCGGGACGGCGCCTGCGCAGGAGCTCTGCTGCGGGAGGGCGTCCTCTAGATTCCGGGAGCAGCCGAAGGGGGAGGGAAAGGTTGATCCGTCTAGGCGCCTGCGCAGTGCGGGAGGAAGGTGTCAGGGCTGCGCAGAAAACTGGCGGAGGTTTCGGCAGAGCCTGCGTCCTGTGTTCTCTCGTTCGTTCCACCTTGTTGACCCTGTTGCAGCCCTACCTGCCTGGAGTAGATTTTTCATGGGACAGATTGGCACCCCTTAAATGGGATTTAGATGCTGAACCTCCCAAACGTGACAGATTCCCACTGTCATACCTACCCAGTTACCCGCGTACTCTTTCTTTGAAGATTTAGGGCAGCACTTTTATTTAATCAACAAATAATATAATCCAAACCTTAACGAAATCGCGTACTGTTTAGATGAATCTAATCTAAAACTGGATTAATCTACTTTAAGTATATCATTTATATAATCTGACCAAAGAATGCCCACGTCATTAGCATGGATTCAAGGGAGAGTAACTGTGGTTCTGCGGGCAAAGAAGAAGTCAGGTACCCTAAGGGAGAGTGTGTGTGTCCCTGTGTGTCCTTCAGATTGTGTGGGGTAGAGCCTTCTTAGAGAGTAGTCAAAATATGTTCTTCAAAATAGTCAACCTTTGTTGCTCTTTCAGTATATAAATTGAAATGCTCAGTTGCAAGGGCGAATAGAGTGGATTTAGATTCCAAAGGGATCAGGCAGGTAAGATAAAGGCGTGCAGACAGCCAAGTGTGATGTAATAGGGTGTGGAGGAGGCCTGAGGGAGAGCTAGAGGCTGTAGCAGCTACTTGCTTCTAGCCCATTGTGCTGGATCTTATTCAAGACAACTTGGACATTCAGATGTTTATAGAAAATGTCTTGATTTTTAAAAAATGTTTGCTTATTTTTTGGGAGAGAGAAAAAACTTGAGCAGGGGAGGGGCAGAGAGACAGAGAATTCCAAGCAAGCTCTGCTGTCAGCGCCAAGCCTGATGCAGGACTCAGAACTCACGAACCTTGAGATGACGACCTGAGCCGAAATCAAGAGTAGGATGCTCAACTGGCTTAGCTACCCAGGCGTCCCTAAAATCTCTTGATTTTTAAATGTTGCCAATAAGTTGAAGTTTTGGAAAACAGTAGGCAAGCCAAACAAAAAAAAGTGTGTATCTTGGCTCCATGGACTGGCTGTTTATACCCCTTGACAGGGTCACTGGCCTCGTGGAATCTAGTAGGAGAGAGATCATAGACAAATCTGACAGATTGTGAGAGAAGCAAGAAGAAGTAAACAGGGCATGTGAGACCCAGCTGATACTTAGAGGGTGGGCAAGAGCCTGCTGTGGGGCAAAGTGAGAGCCTCCCAGATGAGAAACCCCGAGGAAGGAAGAGCTAGGTATACCTGATAGTTTTTTTTTTTTTAATTTTTAAATGTTTTATTTATTTCTGAGAGAGAGAGAGACAGCGTGAGCAGGGGAGGGTCAGAGAGAAGAGGGAGACACAGAATCTGAAGCAGGCTCAGATGCGGGGCTCCAACCCACGAACCGTGAGATCATGACCTGAGCCAAAGTCGGACGCTTAACTGACTGAGCCACCCAGGTGCCCCTTTGATAGTTTGTTTTGATTCCATCTTTACTAAGTAAATTTCTGGTTAATAATAGTAATTTGGCTTCCTTGATACCAGGAAGTGGAGAACCGTGGCTAGATGTCTGTGTCAGTCTCATGTGCATCCCATTCTCTTCCCCACCTGTGAAGCTCTACCTTCATAGACGGAGCTGTGCTTGACAGGGGACAGTGGATAAATCTTGAGGAGACAGTGAATAAATCAGAGTATGCACACATTTTGTTATACAAAATTTTAAATTGGTAGTGTGGTCCAGCTTATCTTTCCTTTTAGGAAAAGATCCTTTCTGCGCTATTTTCAAGAAATTCTTTCTCTACTTGAGTTTATTCTCAAAAAACTCCTTTTTTGTTGTTGATTTTTTTTTTTTTTTGAAAGTTTTAAAGCTTTACTTTTGGAGCTTGGGTGGCTCTGTTGGTTGAGCATCTGACTTTGGGTCATGATCTCGAGGTTTGTGGGTTCAACCCCTACTGAGGATTCACTGCTGTGAGCTCAGAGCCTGCTTCAGATCCCCTGTCCTCCTCTCTCTCTGGCCTTCCCCCACTCCGGCTCTGTTTCTGTCTCTCAAAATTAAATAAATATTTTTTTAAAAAAGCTTTACTTTTAACATTTAGGTCTTTAAGCCACCTGGAAGTTATTTTTGTGGGTGGTGCACCAGAGATGTCTAATTTTTTTTTTTAACCTATATGGATAACCAGTTGTTCTCGCACCATTTGTTGAATAATGTATTATTTCTCCACTGATTCTTACCTTTTTTGTCATAACTGTGTTTCCATTTGTGTGTGGGTTCGTTTTGGGGGTCTCTGTTCTGTTGCACTGGTCTGTTTATCCCAAAGCCACGTTCCCTTAATTATAGGAGCTTTACCAAAAGTCTTGATGTCCAATAGGATGAACCCCTCCATTTTGTTCTTCTTCAGAATGATCGTGGCCCTTCTGGGTCCCAGTTCCCCTTTCAGCCTTGTGGTGTGTTACCACTCCCCCACATTCCCCACTGTAGTGGTTCTGTGAGGCACCGTGAACTTTCTCATCTCAGGGTGTTTGTACCAAAGCTCTCCCTTTTAAAAAAATAAACCATGTTTATTTATTTTTGAGAGGGGGGAGGAGCAGAGTGGGGGGGAGAGAGAGAGAGAATCCCAGGATTGATGCAGGGCTCAATCTCATGAATGGTGAGATCATGACCTGAGTCAAAACCAAACCAAAAGTTGTATCATGACTGAGCCACCCAGGCACCCCTAAAAGCTCTCCCTTTGCTTGGTACATTCTTCCCCCTTTGTATGAAGTGTCCCGCTCGTCCTCCAGGATTCAGCTGGGGTCATCCGTTCTTTTGAGAAGACTGTATTTTTTTTTAAATATTTTTATTTATTTCTAGGAGAGAGAGAGAGAGAGAGACAGCGTGAGCAGGGGAGGGTCAGAGAGAGAGGGAGTCACAGACTCTGAAATAGGCTCTAGGCTCCGAGCTGGCAGTCAGCCCAGAGCCTGACACGGGGCTCGAACCCACGAACCACGAGATCATGACCCAAGCGAAAGTCGGACGCTTAACCGACTAAGCCACCCAGGCGCCCCAAGAGAAGACTGTATTTGGAGCCCTTTTTGTGCCCCCTCTTTCTCTGTTTTGCATGCGTCATGCTGCATCTTGGCCTGCCTGTTCCCTGGGCTGGCTACATGATTTGCTGGGCCCAGTACAGAATCAAAAATGTGGGGCCCTTTGCTCAAAAATGGTTAAGAATTTCAAGACAGTGAGAGCACAATCGAACACACAGCGCTCCCAGGCCCGGGGCCCCGTGTGGCCGCGCGGGCTAAATGCCCATCAGTCTGGCTCTGCCCTTCCTTTATTTGCCTCCCCTGCTAGGCTGTGAGCTCACAGAGCAGGGTGCATGCCTGTCTCCTCTATGGTGTAGAGTCCTGGTACACAGTGGGTGCCCCATGCTGGTTGAATGAACACATGGGCATACATCGTGGGTGCTCAGTTATTTGGAAGCTGATCACTGATTCCAGGCTATAACCTCTGTTACTCTATTAGTCCTGGGGAGGAGGACTGAAAAAAAATTTTTTTTCTTTTTTTTTTAAGTTTATTTATTTATTCGGGGGGGGGGGTGGCGGTGAGGTAGGGACAGAGAGAGAATCCCAAGCAGCCTCCGTGCTCTCAGCACAGAGCCCAATGCGAGGCTCCATCTCACAAACAGTGAGATCATGGCCTCAGCTGAAATCAAGAGTAGGATGTTTAAACAACTGAGCCACTCAGGCGCCTTGAGAAAAACTCCTTTTGAGAGGTCTGACTCTGGGCTCCAAGGAAAGCTTCTGGATCTGGCCTCCTGGCTCAGGGCAGGGAGGGTAGGCCTACGCGGGCCACATCTCCCAGCTTCTCTTGTGGGGACCTGGTTCCCCGTGCCAGGCCTGACCTCAGTGCATCGTGAACAGTTATCACCACAAACACGCACCGCTTTGCCCAGGGCAGTTCAGCGAGCAGGCCTGGGGCAGGGGGGCAGGGGGGCAGGGAGGCAGGGGTGGGGCAGGGAGGCGGGAGGCCCAGTTCTGGATTAGGACCGGTTTCCGGGGCGATCCTGTTTACCTCTCAGCGCTTCCATTTTATCCCCCAAAGAGGAGGAATGGGTCATTTCTAAGGCTTTTGCCAGGACTAAAGTCTGAAGCTCTGTGCTTCCAGGGTGGGAGCATTTCCAAGGAGCGTCTGCAAGAGTCCACGGTCCAGTGCCGAGATCACCCCAGGTCTGGGAGCTGGTGGAGTAACGATGGGGCCAGGACGAACTTGTCAGGAAGTGACGTCCGTGCCTACGGTTAACGCTGGCGTATTCATTCCTGCGCTCCTACTTCGGAGCTCCAGGCCCGGCAGCCGGCAGCCGGGGGCAGGGTATAGCGTACAGGCTGTGGAGTGCCTGACCCGAGTATCACCTCCACCTCTTCCTGCCGGGGTGACTCACTCCTCCCAGCCTCCACTTCCTTATCTGTACGCAGGGATAAGGATGCCTTTCTCTTAGGCCTTTGAAAGGATTTCAAGGGGATTTCAAGAGATTGTCTCGTGGGATGGGATAAAAATGTAGCGTTATTAAATCACTAAACAGTTTATGGCAGATTCCCAGAGGTGAGGGGGAGAGAGAAGCCCCGAGAGCAGGAGGGGACAGGTGTAAATCCCTCAGAATGGGGACAGGACAGAGGAGAGTGCCTCTTCATGGGGAGCTCCTTAGGCCATGTGGCAAGGGCATGGCTGTGTGGGACACCTGGGGACCCTCGGCCTCTGTAAGAATTCCCTGGGGCCCCAAACTTGGCATGGAAGCGGCAGAGTCTCCGGTCAGGAATGGGTCGCATCCTCTGGGGAAATAGGTGTCTTCTTGATAACTATGGTGGACGGATGACCTAGTCTGAGGGGACTTCCTGTAGCTCCGGTGCTATAGGAAACCCTGTGACCCAGGGAGAACCCGGGGACACTCTGGAACCCTTGTCACATCCAAGACCGGTTTTCTGGGCAGCTGGTGGGATGTTAATGGGCACGGGATTTAACTTGATTTAAAGAAGGTCAAATATATGTGATGTTTCTTGCATTCCTTATTTGGGAGCCACCGCCCATGCACGTGGATGGCTGGAGTGGTGCCCCCCACCCCACCCCTGCCCAGTGAATGAAGTCTGCTGTTGTTACCGCTTGGGGAAGGAGGCAGAGTTGGGCTTGCTGTGGCTCGGACCTGGATCGCACGCGATTATTGTTAAGACGTGCATGGTAGGAGTAAACTGGAGCTTCAGCTGACAGTATATCTCCTCTCCCTCCTCCCCCCTCCCCCCCTCGCCCCTAGGGTGATAACTGGGAAGAGACAGGAGGGAACCTTATGGGGTGCTGGAAATGACCTCCATCTTGGTCCAAGTGGTAGAAACGCATCGAGCTGAACCCTTAGAGCTAATGTGCTTTCGTATATATGACAGGTCTGCTTTACCCCCCACCCCCCACCCCGGCCTGGCTTTCTTGCTTTGGTGTTTCCTCCCCTTGCCAGGGGCTCATTGCTGCCAACCCAAGGCAGGAACCCCGCTCAGTTCCTGTTTGCCTCTTTGGTCAGAGCATCTGTCTTCTCTACCCTGGCTCCTCCTCCTCCCTGGGGAGTCCCCCGTAGATGGGATGAGGTAGAGGTGGCCTTGCTTTGGCAGGGGACACAGGCCAGAGCCCCTGGTTCCCCTCTGGGCAGGGCCACCTGGGTGGCCAAACTGCAGACTCAGGTGCCTCTGGTGGGGAGGCTAAAGTGAGCCTGGGCTCCTGGAGGGAGTGAAGGGCCACACTGACACCCGTCCTCAAGGAGCTGACAGCCCAGGCTTCAGATGCTGGAAATGCCGGGCACAGGTGCACAGACCCTGGATTCTGATGGAGCACTGAAGTAGGAGTCCCCTAGGTGGGGTGGGAGGTGCAGTAGCATGGATGCTCCAGATCAAGGGAAGAGCATTAGACGTGTTGGAATGGAAATCGGCATAGACCTGGCTTCCCCTGAGATCTCAGCTCTTCCAACCTCTTTCTATTAAAAAAAAAATTTTTTTTTTTTTTTTAAATTTTAGCAAGAGAGAGAAAATCTTAAGCTGGCTCCAGGCTGAGCCTGGAGCCTGACATGGGGCTCAATCTCACGACCCTGGGATCATGACCTGAATGGAAATCAAGAGTCAGACACTCAACTGACCAAGCCACTCAAGTGCCTCTGTTTTACTTTTATTATTTTTAAGGTTAATGGAACTCACATAAGGATCATCTCCAGGAAAGTCTCTGGCTTTCTCTGGCAGGAAAGTCAGTGGACTTGCAGAACTCTCTTATCAACTGGGAGAGAGCAGGGTGGTTTGTACTGAGGAAACACAGGCCTGACCCACCACAGTAGGGTGTCCCCACCCCTCCCAGTCGCTTGGCCCTTTTCGGCCACACCTCCCTGCCCTGCCCCCAGCATCCAGCTCTTCTCAGTCTGTCACCTGGGGGTGCCTGGCCCTCCCTGGGTGGCCTCTGCACTCCCCTGGGCCGACCCACCTTCCCTGAATGAAATCCAGCTCCCAAAGGGCCCCAGCAGCCACGGGCCACGTGTGACTCATGAGCCCTGGCAATGAGGCTTGTCTGAACGCAGGTGTACCGTAAGTGTAAAACACACACGGAGCTTTGAAGGCTTAGCATGAAAAAACATTTGTAAAACATCTCAGAAATTCTCATCTCCATTCCTTATTGAAATAATAATCTTCTGGATATATTGGACTAAATAAAATATATCAAAATTAATGATACCGGTCTCTTTTTACTTTTTTAAAAAATGTGGCTACTAGGAAGTTGTTTTTTAATGTTATTTTTTTTCTTGTTTTTTTAAAATATTTTTTTATTTATTTCTAGGAGAGAGAGAGAGAGACAGTGTGAGTAGGGGAGGGTCAGAGAGAGAAGGAGACACAGACTCTGAAATAGGCTCCAGGCTCTGAGCCGGCAGTCAGCACAGAGCCTGACGCGGGGCTCGAACCCACGAACCGTGAGATCATGACCTAAGCGAAAGTCGGACGCTCAACCGACTAAGCCACCCAGGTGCCCCTAAAGTTATTATTTTTGAAAGAGAGCAGGAGAGGGAGGGGCAGAGAGAGAGAGGGAGAAGCAGAATCCGAAGTAGGCTCCAGGTTCTGAGCTGTCAGCACAGAGCCCGATGCCGGGCTCGAACCCATGAACTGGGAGGTCATGATCTGAGTCAAGGTCGGACGCTTAACTGACTGAGCCACCCAGGTGCCCCTAAAACAGTTTTTTAAAAATCAAGCACCCACTTACATTCTGGATGCTGTGTGGAATGTCTCCCACTCCCACCCCATGGAATCCTAACAAAGCAGGTGTCATTGTCCTTCTGCAGGTGAGGTGCCTGGGCTTGGACAAGGACACAGGCTGTGGTGGCAGTGGCCTTCCTGATGGGCTGCACGGCCACTTGGAGGGGCCGGGTTCCCAGGAGGAACCTCTGGGTTGCTTCTGCCCTCAGAAGGCGGTTAGGTTAGCCATGCCCTTCATGGGGCCAGCACTTGGGAGCACACCCCACTTCTCTGGCAGAGCCGTGGGGTGTGACGACACGTTTGAGAAGTGAGCCTGGGTGACCGGTGATGTGGCGGACGGGCAGCCATTGCAGCATACAGACTAGAATTTTTAAAAATGGATACTTAATTTTGTTCTTTAAACAACCGCTGAAGCTCCCACTCTGACCGGCACTGAGGTGGGTGCGTGCCGGCCCCATGAGGACTCAGGGAGACGACAGAGTTCAATTGTCATTCAGAGACCTGTGGGCGCTGTGGGAATAGAGGCACGTGTGTGTGAGTGTGCGGATGTGTGGGCGGTGTGAATATACGGGGGTGAGCACGTGTGTGCATGCTGCCTGTGTATGAGCGGCTGGGCGCACATGTTTGAGTGTCTGCACCAGTGGGAGCATGTATGTGTGTGCGTGCGTGCGTGCGTGTGTGTGTGTGTGTGTGTGTATGTATGTGGTCCTTTCTTCCTTCTCAGATGCTCAGGAAGATCTGAGGGCTTCCTGGGGACAGCCAGGGCCAGGAGAGGGATCCCAGTCCTCGTAAGGAGGTCTTGCCGGCATGATTGGGGTTTTGAGTCAAAGGACTATTTGAGGTGTTGTCCTGTTACTTGCCTGCTCTGTGTCCTCAGGTGACTTGCATAACCTGTCTGAACCTGTGTCTTTTCCTGTATGTATCAGGGTAAAAACCCCACTGGACTTAATGACTGTACCAACAGCTCACCTTCTAAGGAGATCAGCTCCAGGTGCCCTGAGGGTCTACCTTGTCAGATGGGGGAGGCTGAATGTAGCTAAGATGCTGGATGGAGGATGGGCACCCCGGGAGAGGCTTGAGGGGATGAGGAGGTGCAGGCAGGGAAGCTGGAGTCAATGAGGTGAACCTCCAGTGGTGGGGCAGGTGGAGGGGGGAGGGGCTGGGAGAGATGACAGCTTTTGGGGGGCCTTGAGGGGGAAGCCTGGGGCACGGTGTTCCATCTGCTAAATCCACATTGTCCCTCCGGAATCTTTAGTAAACTCCACGGCTCGCTGGTTCTTTGGCAGAGAGGATTTTCTCTTGGAGCCAGAGTGAGGTTTTGGGTTCTGCTTCAACACAGGCCTGGGCTGTGGGTGGGGGAAGCTTGTGACACCTTGGTTAGGTAATAGGGAGACCTATTGGCTCATTGCAGACCCACTGTTTTATTACCTGCTTCCAAGTGCCTGGCATTACGCACTTCATATTTATTGTCTCGTTGAGTCCTTCGGACACCCCCAGCAAGCCAGAGGAGCTGTTCCCTTTTACAGATGAGGATACTGAAGTTTAGAATGATGAAATTATTTTTGCAAGATCGCAGCTAGTAAGTTGCGGGGCTGGCTTCAGGCCCGGAGTCTGTGACCTTGACTTCGAAGATGCCCCTGCCCTGGAGGGCTGGCCCTTCGCCCACTGCAGGGTGGCCTCACATGGGCCTCGACTGAACCTGCTTCCTTCAGTCCTTTCCATATCTCTGTGTTTCATTTTAGTCACTCTGACTGGCGTGAGGTGGTATCTCAGTGTGGTTTTAATTTGTGTTTCCCTGATGATGAGTGACATTGAGAATCATTTCATGTGTCTGTTGGCCATCTGGATGTCCTCTTTGGAGAAGTGTCTGTTCATGTCTTCTGCCCTTTTCTTCGCTGGATTATTTGTTTTTTGGGTGTGGAGTTTGGTGAGTTCCTTATAGATTTTGGATGCTAGCCCTTTATCTGATATGTCATTTGCAACTATCTTTTCCCCTTCTGTTGGTTGCCTGTTAGTTTTGTTGATTGTTTCCTTTGCCGTGCAGAAGCTTTTAATCTTGATGAGGTCCCAATAGTTCATTTTTGCTCTTGATTCCCTTGCCTTTGGGGATGTGTCGAGTAAGAAATTGCTGCGGTTGAGGTCAAGGAGGTTGTTTCCTGCTTTCTCCTCTAGGGTTTTGATGGTTTCCTGTCTCACATTCAGGTCCTTCATCCATTTTGAGTTTATTTTTGTGTATGGTGTGAGAAAATGGTCTAGTTTCATTCTTTTGCATGTCCCTTTTTAAAAAAAAATTTTTTTTAATGTTTATTTTTGAGAGAGAGAGAGACAGAGCACAAACAGGGGAGGGGCAGAGAGAGAGAGAGAGGGAGAGACAGAACCTGAAGCAGGCTCCAGGCTCCGAGGTGTCGGCACAGAGCCTGACGCGGGGCTGGAACTCGTAAAACACGAGATCATGACCTGAGCTGAAGTGGATGCTTAACTGACTGAGCCACCCAGGTGCCCTTCTAATGTTGCCCTTTCACTCTTTCTCCAGGAATCTCCCTGCCAACTCTTCATCTCCTCCTTTGATTCCTTCCCAGCTCCAAACCTTAACCTCTTCCCACCTCGGTTTTGCAATTCAGCTCTGCCCCATCCCTGCCCAGAACAGTCTCCGCTTGGCCAAACAAAGGGCCTGCCGGCTTGTGGAACCTGCTAGAGCACAGATGCGGTTAGAGACATCGGAATGTTGTTTCCATCATTATACATTTAAGCAAAATGTAGTTTTATTTGGGATCCAACTCTACAAGCTTGTCTTGTGACTTGCCTTTCATAATGTTATAGATAATGAGGTATGTTACTATTTACATAAGAAAAGGAAAATATGGGGGCGCCTGGGTGGCTCAGTCAGTTGAGTATCTGACTCTTGATTCCAGCTCAGGTCAGGATTTTACGGTTTGTCATTCTAACCCCTCCTCGGGTTCTGTGGTGGCAGCGTGAAGCCTGCTGTAGATTCTCTCTCTCTCTCTCTCTCTCTCAAAATAAATAAAGCGACTTAAAAAAGAGGAAAGGGAAATATGTGTGTTGTTGTTTTTTGATCCTTCCCACCAAAAAGGGTTACCTGTGAGAAGAAGGAGTGGTGGAGGGTGGAGGGGATGGGGATAGAAGGTGAATTTCCTTGATTTTATACTATTTTGGAAATTTGATTTTGGGACCATGAAAATTTTTCATATAATTATAAGGATAGCAAGTGCAGTAGATCAAAACATATCAAATATGCTTATTTCAAATATATTTGAATCCACAAGTTTGTAACGATGAAAGAAAATTCTTATTCAGTCAACTTGGAGGATGCGGTAGGATCATCTCCATACTTTGAAAACTGGGACATAGGGGCATCTGGGTGGCTCAGTCGGTTAAGCATCTGACTTCAGCTCAGGTCATGATCTCACGGTTCGTGGGTTCGAGCCCCATGTTGGGCTCTGTGCTGACAGCTAGCCCAGAGCCTGGAGATTTTGTGTCTCCCTCTCTCTCTGACCCTCCCCTGCTCACGCTGTCTCTCTCTCTCTCTCTCAGAAATAAATAAAACATTAAAAAAAAAAAAAGAAGACTGGGAAATAAAAAGGAAATTATCAGGACACCTCAGTCAGAAGAGCATGTGAGTCTTGATCCCGGGGTTGTAAACTCAAGCCCCATGTTGGACATAGAGCTCACTTATATAAATAAATAAATGAACTTAAAAATAATTAAAAAGAAATGATTTACCTTGCCTTTCCTGTAAGAACTATACCTTTCTTGCAAGTGGAATCAAACTGTAGATGAAGGAGGAGGGGCAGGATTCTCTTTATAGAAGAAGCATTCCAGGTAATAAATGAAGGGAGAGGGCTGTAATTAGCATACTACCATTTTGCAAACCCTAATCAGTGAATGGATCTGGGCATTGAACATCAACCCCCAAAGCCACCAAAGGAGAAACAACACAGCAGAGAAACAACACAGCACCACTGGCCCCTGCTGGGAAGGAGGAGGAAGCCCTGAATCTGATAAAGACTTTAGGTCTAACTCGCAAGTTTCCGGCAATGGCAATGTGGAGGACAGAGGACATGTCAGACTACATCATGGGATCGCAATCAGTCAAGTCCAGATGGGAAACTCTACAGGACAAATGTTTTCTACAACAGGTAAATGGGGAGGGGGGCAGCTACAGTTGGAAAGACTTCAGCTAATCGCTTCTCGGCCTTTTGGCTAAGATCAAGTGTGAAAGGTTTCAGCTACACACAGCCAGTTGCTTTGTGTGGGCTTTATGTGGCTTCCAAATTAAAAAACAAACCGTCATTTATGAGGCTTAGAAATTTAAACACTGACCAGGTATTTGAGTATATTAGATGTGATACTGTGATACAAGAGAAATACATATTTGATCTCTGCCCCTGAGATCCTAAAATCCCCAACTTTTCCTGAGTGACAAGCATGCTTGGAACATCTTTTATTAGAATGCTTGGTCTTAGTCCCTGGCTTGTGACACAAGAGCTTCTAAGACCCTTAGAAGGGGTGGTAATGGTGTCTTTTTTGTACGTTAATGAGATGCCGGGTGGCTGAGAGCCCCTAGAGAGCTCAAGGACAGGGCTGGTTGCCAGAGAAACATTCAGGCTTGCCCGCACCCCGCACCCCTGGAGGGCAGAGGGACTGCAGGTTGAGTTAGTTACCAATAGCCAATGGGCTCATCCATGACGTCTACAAATGGAACTTCACACAAACTTTTTTTTTTTAAATGTTTTATTTATTTCTAGGAGAGAGAGAGAGAGAGAGAGAGAGAGAGAGAGAGACAGCATGAGCAGGGGAGGGTCAGAGAGAGAGGGAGTCACAGACTGAAACAGGCTCCAGGCTCTGAGCTGGCAGTCAGCACAGAGCCCGATGCGGGGCTCGAACCCACGAACCGCGAGATCATGACCCAAGCGAAAGTCAGACGCTTAACCGACTGAGCCACCCAGGCGCCCCTCACACAAACTTTTTAAACAATCAGGGAGCTTCCCGATTGGTGGATACATCCATGTGCTGGGAGGGAGGTGTAGCCCAACTCACTGGGGGCAGAAAGCCCTGGGCTTGGGGACACTTCCAGACTGTGCCCTATGTACCTCTTCATCCTGCTGTTCATCTAGGTCCTTTATAATAAACGTAATACTTAAGTGTTTTCTTGAGTTGTGTGAGCCATTATAGCAAATTATCGAACCCAAGAAGGGGGTTGTGAGAACCCCTGACTTGTATGTAACCAGGTGGGACGGAACTGTGAGGTGCTCCAGTCAGATGGTGGGGCGGCCCAGTCCAGTGAGGGCCGGTGGTGTGGGCAGTGGAAGAATTCACCCCTCGCAGAACAAAAGAGATAGAAGTTCATCAAATACACAGCAAGGGAGCAGCGGGCAGGACGGCAGAGGAGAGACTGTGAAAGAGACTGTCCGCGATGAGGTGGTGGTGGTGAGGGGCCATAGTTACAGGGTGTATTGTGGGAGGGTAAGGGGATGTATGGAATTTTCCCTTTTTTGGTAATTTTAGGAACTGTGCCTGGTTGTGATTGATCCATTAGGGCCTATGGCTATTTTGAGGTAGGTGGCTTCATGAACCTGTGTGGTTGCTGTGGGTCCTTCTATCTTTTACCTTACTCAGGTTTCCATCGCTCAAGCTTGTCGCCTACAAGTGGCCTCTGTGATAACCTCAGGGCCCACTGCTTGGGATTGACGTCTGAAGTAGGGGGCAGTGGCATGTGTGGGACCGAGCCTTTAGCCTGTGTGTGTGGTTTCTGCTAACCTGGGGTAGTTAGCATCAGAATTGTTTGGTGCGGAAAACCCACACATTTGGTATCAGAAGTATGGTGAGCAGAGAGATCGTTTTCCTTCATTAAGGAATTATTACGGATAACTGTGTGTGGCTATGTTAAAGGAAAAAAAAAGCTCTAATCTGCTAGCTACATGCTGAAACATTTATGAATGAAATGCTATGGTGTTTGGGATTTGTTTGAAAATAATGTGGGAGGAGGAGGGAGGGTGGAGGTAAAGATCAAGACTGTCACTGAGTTGGGGCGCCTGGGTGGCTTAGTTGGTTGAGCATCAACTTTGGCTCAGGTCATGATCTTGTGTTCTTGGGTTCGAGCCTTGTATTGGGCTCTGTGCTGACAGCTCAGAGCCTGGAGCCTGCTTCAGTATCTGTGTCTCCCTCTCTCTTTGCCCCTCCCCTGCTCGTGCTCTGTTTCTCAAAAAATAAAATAAAACGTGAAAAAAAAAGAGACTGTCAGTGAACTGAGAATTGTTGACTTCGAGAATGGGTGCATGGTGGTATGTTTTATCATTTTTTTTCCTACTTTGGGGCATGTTTTAAAATTTCCATGATAAAAGAGTGACAAATATATCTTGAGTCTCTTTCCATGTTGATAAACAGAATTGTATCACAACATTTTAAATGGCTACATAACTTTCCTTTGGATATAGCATAAATAGCATAATCCATCCCCTTTTGTTGAGCATCTAAGTCATCTCCAATCCTCTGTTCTCATCAGCACCAGAGGAACATTCTTGTGGATAATTCAATGTGTGCATCTTTCAGTACTTCTTAGGATAACTTCCTTTAAGTGGATTTTCTGGGTCAATAGAAAAGCATACTTAAAAAATTTTTTTAATGTTTATTTATTTTTGAGAGAGAGAGGAGAGAGTGGGGGAAGGGTAGAGAGAGAGAGGGAGACACAAAATCTGAAGCAGGCTCCAGGCTCCTAACTCTCAGCACAGAGCTGGATGCGGGGCTTGAACTCACAAACTGCGAGATCATGACATGAGCCGGACGTCAGATGCATAACTGACTGAGCCACCCAGACGCCCCAGAGAAGAATATCTCTAAGGTGTTTGCAAAATTATCCTCCAGTGACAAATTGTTCACAGTCCCTCCAGCCCCCCACAAGAGGGAGGTCCTTACCTGTCTCTCTCAGCAACCTCTCAAATGCTTCTCTCCTGGGGCTTCTGTGACAAATCTCAGTCTTTGTACCTCTTTCAGCTCATTTCATTACACTATCCTGCACCCTCATTCTGGCTACACTAGCTTTTTGGCTGGGTCTAGAACATGCCAGGAATGCCTCCACCTTGGGGTCTGAAGGCTTCTCCCCAGATATTCGCATGGCTTCCTTTCCCAAAGTCTTATAGGGGAGTAAAACATATTTCTACCCTTCTAAGCTCTTGGCTGAGACCCCCGTGGTAAAAGACAGGTTAACAGGAGAAAAACAAACAGAAGTGTTTTTGTTTTTTTTAAACTTTTTATTAATGTTTTTAATTTATTTCTGAGAGAGAGAGAGAGACAGCATGAACAGGGGAGGGTCAGAGAGAAGAGGGAGACACAGAATCTGAAGCAGGATCCAGGCTCTTAGCTGTCAGCACAGAGCCCGACGTGGGGCTTGAACCCACAAACTGTGAGATCATGACCTGAGCCAAAGTCGGACGCTTAACCAACTGAGCCACCCAGGCGCCCCAACTCAGTGACACCAAATACACCAAACAGAAATGTATTAACATGTACACTTCATGGATACCCAGGAAAAATGCATACTCCCCCAAGGTGGCTTAGATGCAAGCTCATAGACCATCTTAGTAGCGAAAGGGATGGGGTGTAGGGGGTGGAGAGGCCTCTTAGGGGAAAGCAAATGATTTTCAGGAAAGCTGAATGGGGCCCATAGAAGAACAGCTGGGGGTGTGTGACAATCATAAGTGTGTCCGGGGGTGGTGTCTGCTTCTAGTCTCCTCTCCATTGACAGGAGTCGATCTTCCCTGGTCGATGACTCCCCTGCCCCCAGGGGGAGGGGACTGATGACGCTTAAGTCCCTTTCGGAGACAGATAAGAGGAGTTTAGAAAAAAGCCTATGCCTGCATTTACTGCTTTTCAAGTGCCGACAGCTCCAAATAATCACTGCAGCAAAGCCCCACGTTTTGCATGAGCACATCCTACCGCGCTTCAGTCTCCAGGTTTTGCTTGAAAGTCTCCTTTGTGCTGGGGTCCTTCCTGACTGCCCTGCTTTATTCATTTATTAAAATTAAAATATTTAGTTTTGAGAGAGAGAGAGAGTAGGGAAGGGGCAGAGAGAGAGAGGGAGACGCAGAATTGGAAGCAGGCTCCAGGCTCTGAGAAGTCAGCACAGAGCAGGGACACGGGGACACGGGGTTGAACTCACTGTCTGCGAGATCATGACCTGAGTTGAAGCTGGATATGGTTTTAACCGACTGAGCCACCCAGGCGCCCCAACTACCGTCCTTTAAATTGCTGCCCTCCGCCCAGACCTCTCACACTCCTTTCCCCTCATCCCTCCTCCTTTTCTCTGTTGACCTTCTAGTAAGCTGTGCACCGTACTTCTCCATTAGGGCTATTAGTTAATGTCTGTCTGCCCCGCTGGGATAAGCACCATTTACTGACACATCTCAAACCACGTAGTACAGGGCCTGGCACATAGTAGGGGCTCAGTAAATACTAGTCAAAACATGGATGAGCTAAAGGGCTTTTATTCGTGTATTATTTCTAACTTCCTGCAAACGTCTTCGCTGGGATTTCTTTCTTTCTTTCTTTCTTTTTTAAAATATTTTTATTTATCTCTAGGAGAGAGAGAGAGAGAGACAGCGTGAGCAGGGGAGGGTCAGAGAGAGAGGGAGACACAGACTCTGAAACAGGCTCCAGGCTCTGAGCTGGCAGTCAGCACAGAGCCCGACGCGGGGCTCGAACCGACGAACCGCGAGACCATGACCTAAGCAAAAGTCGGTTGCTTAACCCACTAAGCCACCCAGGCGCCCCTGGGATTTCTGATAGCAACTCACTATCCTGTCCCCTGCAGCTCTTATGTTTTTTTTTTTTCCCCCTGAAGAGACTCCTGCTCAAGCTCCACTCTTGCTCTAGATCTTTGTTGGCTCCCCAGCACCTAAGGATTTAAGTACAAAGTCCCTAGACTGGTCCATTCAGCTCCCAAATGACTTTCCCTCTCCTCTCCACATCTGACCTAGGCTTGGGACAGACTGGATTCCTTAGAACGGATGTTTTCCTGCCTCCGTGACTTTGCTCAGGCGGGTTCCTCCACCTGCAGTGTCTCCCTCACATCCGCGGGTGTCAGATCCTATCTGCCGCCTGAGCCACCCGGCTGCCTCCTCTAGAGCACGCTCCCTCCCTCTTTTGAAACCTTATGCATGACCTATTCTGGTGGGATCTGGCTCTGAGTTCAGTTTGGGACAAGTCATTTGGAGACCCCTCTGACAGACCGTGAGCCTTTTCAGGGCTCAGTAAATACTAATGCTTTGTTCCATTCTACATCCCACGAAGTCCCAGAACAACAGTGTCCAATTTCGCTCTACACCTGTTACCTTCAATATAGAGCGGAATGCGGAGGCAGAACGGGCGCATTACCTGAAGTGGCCACAAGATGGCAGCATAGACCGGGCTTCGGGACAGAGGCGATGCCCCAAGTTTCTCCCATCTTCTCAGGCCAAAGTCCTAAAAGGTGATCCGGTCCCCTTGAGGCGCT
The DNA here is from genome assembly GCF_003009895.1 of Hyaena hyaena. Lineage (NCBI taxonomy): Eukaryota > Metazoa > Chordata > Mammalia > Carnivora > Hyaenidae > Hyaena > Hyaena hyaena. The sequence goes on along the minus strand of NW_024081220.1, from coordinate 353,730 downwards.
GGAGGAGGGTCCTCTCTCTAGGGGTGGGAGCGGTAGGTCTGAGGTGGAGGCACCAGCTGGTGGCTTGTAGCGAGTGAGCACGCATGTTTCCTATGCCGGCCCTTCCCAAGGTTTACTCTTTGGTTTCTTTTCCAGGAGATACCCTGACGGGGTTGGAAGGAACACTGGGCAAGGAGTCGGCCGGTTTGGGTCCAAGTCCTGCATCGCAGCCTTGGGCCAGTGTCGTCTGTGTACCAGGAAAGACTCGATCACAGAGTCCACATAAAGCTTCCTTTTTCTGTTCTCTCCCAGCCTGCATGCAGTTTTCTGAAGGTTGCACTAATGAAGCATCGTTCATCACATTGTATCCCTGCCTGGGATTCATTATCGCCCGGATCACCGGCAAGGTGAGGTTCATGGGGTCCTAGAGGGCCCTACCCCTTCTCAAGGCCCACTTACCCCTTATTGAGGCAGGAGGAGCCCCACCCCGGCTGATGAAAACCACCAGGTTTCTTTTATTTTTTTTAATTTTTATAATTTTTTAATGTTTTATTTATTTCTAGGAGAGAGAGAGAGAGAGAGAGCGTGAGCAGGGGAGGGTCAGAGAGAGAGGGAGTCACAGACTGAAACAGGCTCCAGCTCTGAGCTGGCANGCAGGGGAGGGTCAGAGAGAGAGGGAGTCACAGACTGAAACAGGCTCCAGCTCTGAGCTGGCAGTCAGCACAGAGCCCGACGCGGGGCTCGAACCCACAAACCGCGAGATCATGACCTAGCGAAAGTCAGATGCTTAACCGACTGAGCCACCCAGGCGCCCTGGTTTCTTTTATTTTTAAAGTTTACTTATTTGAGAGAGAGAGCATGTGTGCACGCAAGTGGGGGAGGGACAGAGAATCCCAAGCCGGCTCCGAGCACTCAGTGTGGAGCCCCACGGGGGGCTCATCCCACAACCTGGAGATCATGACCTGCGCGGAAATAAGGAGTCCCACGCTTAACGGACTGAGCCACCCAGGCGCCCCTCAAGACACCAGGCTTCTTAAAATTCTTGCGCTGCGATCTTGGATAAGCTCAATCTCATGCCAATGGCTGCAGCTGCCCACCTCTTGCACTTCCTAGACGGTGGAAGGTTGTGAGTGACGGGGTCTGGCAAACTACAAGTGCCTAGTCAATGGCAGCTGCAATTAATAATAGTAATGTTAGTAATAGTAATATAATAATAGCAATATAATATTAATATAATAATAATAATAAAATGTCCCTTTCTCCTCCAACATTGGACTCTTCCAACTTGAAAATGAGAGAGCAGGGAAGGATGGCGGGGATTTAGGGATGCCTGAACTATGTTTGCTGCAGAGCAGGAGAGAGAAGAAAGTAAGGACAAAGGTGTGGTGGAGGCTCGGGGATGGTTTGGGGCTTCCCCGGGCGTGCGGGGAGGGGGTGCGGCGGCGGCAGTGGGGATGAGAGCGAGAGGCAGCGGCAGGCCTGCCCAGCAGAGGGCGCAGCGAGCGCGCCGGGCCCCGTCTTGGGTTTCCACCCGCTCCTTATCCCAGTGGATTCGTCTTCCTGAGTCTCCACATCCGCTTCGGAAGCGATGGGGTGAGGGTACTGCTGGCCAACTTGGGGAGCTGTGGGTATCGTCACCGTTTGCAATTGTTGGCCTGCGTCCCGAGTGGCGATCGCGGGCCTGCTTGTAATCATCGCAGTCATCACTCGTGCATTTAGCGAACGCTGTTGAGCGCCTTCCAAGTAACGGGCCCTGGAGGGCGAGTAAACCGGCAGATAAATCGCACGCCCTGATCACCAGCTCCCATGCTCCAGGTGGCGGCGGTCAGCCCAGGCCGCTGGGGAGCACCGAGGAGGGGTGGGGCGCTTCCCACCGCCATCCTGCTCACCCGCCCCGTCTCTGAGCTGAGCAGTGTTCCACCTCTTTTACAGACGAGAGAATGGAGGTTCAGACAGGTTAAGGAAGCAGCCCAAGGCCACACAGCCTGTAAAGGGATGAGCGGGACTCCACCCAGAGCCCATATCCGACCCTCCCACCTGCCCTCCCACCTGCCTCTGATGAAAGGTAGCCAGTGAGGCTGTGACGGGGTGGGGCTGGCCTGGGGGCAGGGAGCCTACTCGCTCAGTGCTGGGGGGGGGGGCGGGCAGCCTGACAGGGGCGGTTCCAAGGTGGCTGATTTCATCCCAGAATGAGGGAGAACTTTCCAGCAACCATTGCTGCCCACATAGAAGTGACCTGCCTCTGCCCAGATGTTGCAGGGGCTCCCTGTTGAACCTGGCATTCACTCAGTGTGGAAGTTCTGCCCGCACAGTCCCTTTCTCCCTCCAGCTTCTCTTGACCCCTGTCCTCATTACCTTCTGTGTTCCTGTCCTCAGGCTTCTTTCAGCAACTTGCAGGCATATTCCTCACCTCTGGGCCTTTGCACATGCATATCTCCCCTCTGTCTGGCAAGCTCATCGGTTCTGCAGGCACAGGAAACCTTTCCTGACATCCCACAAGTTCAGGCCACCTTATGTGCTGCTCATACAGGTTTCTCTACTACCCCCCAAATGTGCCCTGTCACATCATACTGAAATTGCTGGTCTCTTCTGCCAGACTGTCAGCTCCACGTGGCAGGGGCCACCTTGTTTTGTTCTCAGTTATTTCTCCAGCGTCCAGCAATCCGGCAAAGTGACGCCCTCGGTGCTCAAGAAAAGCTTGAAAGAAAGAATGAATAATGAGGGGCGCCTGGGTGGCTCAATCAGTTAAGTGCCAGACCTCGATTCAGGTCATGATCTCGCAGTTTGTGAGTTGGAGCCCCACATCTGGCTCGCTGCTGTTGGCGTGGAGCCTGCTTCAGGTTCTCTGTCCCCCTCTCTCTTTGCTCCTCCTCCACTCAAGCTCGCGTGCTCTCTCTCTCTCAAAAAAAAAAAAATGAACACTTAATGGAGGTAAGAAAGAATGGAGGAAGCATTCAAAGGCAAATTCATAGGTAGGGGGAGTTGGGTCAGCAGATCTTCAAGCCCTCTCCTGTCACCCTGTGGCGGCAGTTCAAGTTCTTTGTTCAACTCCTCAGGAGCTGGAGATTCAGAGCCACAGTCAGAAAACATTTGTTAAGCATCTAGGAACCCCGCTGGGCACAGTCACCTGTATTCTCAACCATCAGACAAGCAGGGACAAGGGAAACGTTTTCATTGGACACTGGTTTGAAGGCTTCTGCGCTCCTGGATGCGCTTCCGGAGAAGGCCACCAGATGGCGGCAGATGCCAGGAGTCGGGGCTCGGCGCGTGCCGGCCAGCCCCTGGCCGCCGGCAGGGGGCGCTGCTGCTCGGCCAAGCGCGCGGCTGTTGCCGGGAGTGGGTCTAAACCGCAGCCCTGGAGGAAGGCTGTGCGGCACCCTCATTCTTCCTCATTTTTTGTACAGTGCGTTCTTAATCTCTGCTTTATAGGCTTTACAGGCAAACTTGATTTGGGAAGAGCCAGATGGCAAATATTTTAGCTTTTGTTGGCCATCTGGTCTTTGTTGCCAAGTCCTTGAAGCCTAAAACAATTCACCGACAAATGGGTGTGGCCATGGTCCGATAAATCTTTATGGACACTGAAATTTGAATTTCATGCAATTTTCATGTGTCACAAAATACTGTTCTTTTTAATTTTTTTATAAGTAAAAAAAGATTTATTTTTTACTTTTAAGTAAAAACCGTTCTTTGCCCTTTGGCGGGGCCACCCCTTGTCTAGGTAAAGTCCCAAACCAGTGCCTCGTATATAGTAGGTGCTCAATTAGTGCTAACTGGTATCAGCCATCCAGGAGCAGTCAGTAGGGGCTCCATGAACCCTTGTGTCCAGCAGCCCTCGGAGCGGGGCAGGACACTCTCTGTCCGGTTTTAGTCCCTGAATCTCCTCTGCGCCTCACAGAAGCACACAGAGAACAGGACCTATAACCTCTCTTCCTTGGCAATAAATATATACCGGCTGCTTTGTCCCACTCCTGCCTCTGCTTTGTTTCTCTTCTGTCCTCCTAATGATACCCCGGTCCTTTTCATCTGACGATGCCCAATCTCATGGGTCACCTGGTAAAAATTCAACTTTACTGAGGTATTGAGGTATTCGTCTAAGTGTGGAGTTCATGGGTTTGACAAATCTATGTCCGAGGAACCACCACTTCAGAAAGACAGCGGACATTTCCTTCACCCCCACAAACTTCCCTTGTGCCCTTTCCTAATCAACGTTGGCTTAAAAAAAAAAGTTTCCCAATTATCACTGTGCCAGGCTTCATGGGGGTGCTTGACAAGTTCTGACTCATGGAAACCTCCAGAACCTGGTGGGGCGGGGGTGGGTGCAATTGTAATTGGTGGGCACCTCTTAGCTCAGGACCCCAAGCTCTGGGATGGGAAGACACGTACCCACCATGAGTAAAGGGCAGAGCAGGGATTTGATCCTGTGGCCTGCTAGTTTGCAAGTGTATCCCTAACCCCTCCCCTGCCTGGCTCACCCCAGCTCCCTTCATGTTCCCAGGGCACTGTGGGCACGCCACCTGTCCCCTGCACTACCCACAGGGTGGCCTGGGATCAGGGGTATCCCAGCATGCCCCGGGAGCTGGCCAGAAATGCAGGCTCAAGCCACGCCCAGAACTACTGAGCCCCCAGGTCCCATCCATCTCTTGGGCGGGGCGGTGGTGGCTGCATTTGTGTGCCCTTCTCTGCCAGACTGTGAGTTCCTGGAGGTCAGGGGCTGAGACCACCTCAGGACCTCCACCCTGCAGCCCCCATATGTTGAATTAATTAGTAAGAGCAGGAGGCTAGCACGCTGGGTGAAGGTTTGGGAGGGAGGACTACTGGGAAGACTGAGGTCGGGAGCGAGCCGGAGGCTGATCCCTCCACCTGGCGTTTGGAGGTCTGGGTCTCCACTCAGTCTGGCCAATGTCCGAGTGACTCAAGGAGCCTGGATCTATTTGCATATAATTTACATATCACTAGCATATCTCTCTGATGCCTTTCTGATGGGGGAGGAGCAGACTGGATTTGAGGAGTGGGGCAGACAGGACAGAAGACTTGGCGTGTTGGGGGGGGAGGCCTTGGGCTGGTCAGGAGCAGCCAGGGCCTTAATAGCGGCAGAGCGTGGGCAGGAGTGAGGGGAGCATCCTGGGAGGGTCTCCTAGCAGTGGAATGTGCATAGGATTCTTCTCGAAATTTAAGTCTGGTCTTGTTTTTTAAACTTTTTATGTGTATACAGAAGAACACACAACTAAATAAATAATTCACGACTATACAACCCCATGACTCTTCGCAGAGCGAACGCACCCGTGTAACCAGCACCCGGATCACAAAACAATTTGAGCAGCCTCCCCCAGGGCGCCCCTTTCCAGGGGGTGACTATTATTTCTGGCCGCATAGATTTGGCACAGTTTGTGCTTTACTAGCTCATATCATGTGGCTTCTTTTGGGTCTTCTTGCTCCCTCTTAAAACAGCAAGATTCTTTCCCTGATATAGAAAATCTGCCAATGGGGCACCTGGGTGGCTCAGTCGGTTAAGCATCTGACTTCGGCTCAGGTCATGATCTCATGGTTCGTGGGTTCGAGCCCCGTGTCGGGCTCTGTGCTGACAGCTCAGAGCCTGGAGCCTGCTTTAGATTCTGTGTCTCCCTCTCTCTCTGACCCTCCCCCGGGCTGTGAACTACCTGAAGGCAGAACCATGTCCTCCTCATCCTGTGTCCCCTGGCATGGGATTGGCACAAAGCTGAAAATGTGGCTGACTCCTCAACGTCTCTGGGTGGCCCAAGAGGCTCTGGGGCAGCAGCCAACCTGGAAGGGGGTGCTTCCTCTTACTATGTGACACCCTCCCCCACCCCAAGGCTGGCATTCAAACACCTACCTGTGGCCTAGGACTAAGAATCGGCTAAGGGATGGGACAGCAGAATGTGCCAGAGAGAGAGGGGCTGGACTCAGGGGTCCCTGGGTGGGCCTGGTGTGTGGGGGCTGCTGACTTTGGGCAATGGCCTGGCCTTTCTGGCCTTGGTTTCCCTTTTCCGTAGAGTGGAAGAACAATTCTGGCTGCTGTGAGGTCAGATAGGTTGTGGGGTATGGGAGAGCTTGGGACCCATAAGCATGGGGGGCAAAGGCCTGTTGGGGAGGGGGGTGGTCAGTGAGGGGGCCATACGGCCTGTCCCCTTTAGCTGTGGTGCAGCCTGCATGGTGGGGGTGGGCGAGTGCGTGGGAACGGTCTCTGCAGCTCTGCTGGGGGTTCCCCAGGAGGTGGTGGGTGCTGGGTGGAGCACAGGAGAGTCAGGGGCCTGAGGTTGGGCCTGACTTGACCCTGACCGCAGTCTTGTTCCCCCTCTGGGCCTCAGTTTACTCTTTTGTCAAGGGGACCGTTTGCCCTCAAGCCCCCCATGAGCTCCGAGGCTATCTTACTTTCATGTTGTGTTTGGCCTGCCTGGGTGTTATTTTGGAATCAGTTTCTTTCTTTCTTTCTTTCTTTCTTTCTTTCTTTCTTTCTTTCTTTCTTTCTTTCTTTCTTTCTTTCTTTCTTTTTTTTTTTTAAGAATTTTTTCTTTTACACTTATTTAGTTTTGAGAGACAGAGTAACACAGAGCATGAGCAGGGGAGGGGCAGAGAGAGAAGGAGACACAAAATCTGAAACAGGCTCCAGGCTCTGAGCTAGCTGTCAGCACAGAACCTGACGCGAGGCTGAAACCCACGAACTGTGAGATCATGACCTGAGCCCAAGTCGGACGCTCAGAGCCACCCAGGCGCCCCTGGAATCAGTTTCTACATCCTAAAGATGGAGGGGTTTCCCAGTCAAATATGGAGTTCTGTCATCCTGAGTACAAAGAGACCTGGATGTTTTGGGATTCCCACACTTGCAGGCACAAACTGGGGCAGCTCCTTAGGAAGGGGCCTCATGCCCCCTGGGAGGGGCCGCACACCGGGGGCCCAGGACCATCAGCTCCCAGCGCTGCCAGTCCCAGGCCTGCCCCCCGCCCCAGGCCCAGCGGCCTAGCCCAGCACTTGTGCGGACAGGCCGCTGTTCTCTTTTGTTTTGCCAACTGAAGGGCTTGGAAGGCAGGTCTGGATGGGATTGGCATTATTAGCTCATGTGTTTATCCAAAGCAGAGGCTTAGGTCTTGGGATTTCCCGGGGCGGGGAGGTGGGGGGGGGAGGGGGGGTTGTCCAAAGCCTCAGTTGGAGGCAAGTGACAGCGTCTGCTGGTGGGGAGATGGCTTTCTCCCACCTGGGATCACGTCCTTCCCCTCCCCTGTGAGGAACCCTATTTCCGGTGTCTCATCCTGGCCACAAGGCCTTTCCGGACCAGCGCATTGCCCATCCTGGCCTTACCTCCAGGCTCCCAGTCCCAAATGCCCACACTCATTGTTTCTTTGTGGTATGCCTGAGTCCCTTCCCCTTCTTCCCCTGGCAACCTCGCTCTCCCCCCGCCCCCCCTCCGCCTTAGACTCCGCTTCCCCACTCCCCTGAAAATCTTCCCTGTGCTGTTCTCTTGGGGCCTGCCTTGCTGCTGTCCGCGGTCTCCTGTGTCCCCAGCACTGGGATGGGGCCTTGGTCCTGCCTCCCTAGCATCCAGCAGAGAGCCAGGCATGCAGGCAGGGGCCCCAGGCTGTGACAGGGAGCAGGTGAGGAGTCACCCGATGTCAGGCCCAGATTCTTTTGGCTATTGGTCGGCCATTACTGGGAGAGGGAGAAAGACCATCTCTACCCTCAGGGCCAGCAGAGAGGGAGGACCCCTCCTCTCTAATGCAGTTCCTGGCCACAGTGCTGGGCTCCTGTGCTCGGCCACCCCTTGGCACTCGTGGGTGCCAGCCTTGACCTGGGCAGTGGGCCTGCACAGGTGTGGGAGGAGCCCTCAGGGCCAGGGGCTCCCAGCTGGCCATGATTCCCAGCCCACAGCCTGACTCCCCAGCCTCTCAGCTCATGAAGGAAGAGCAGAGCTGGGCGGGCCCCTCAGGGACTACCCAGGCTAGCTCCTGACAGGTGGGGAAACTGAGGCCCAAGTGTCTTGGCCTGTCTTGGGACCCTCTCCTGGGTTGCCTGAGCCGGACTGTGGTGTGGTCAGTCCTGGGGGTCGGGTCATTGCAGTGCTTGCCGTGTTGGGGCTCCAGCCCTCCCTCCCCCCAGCCCCAAATCTGAGAGGCAGAGGAGCCTGCCCCTCCCCCCAGCCGGCTTCACCTGGTCTGGCGTGTCCCAGAGCCCGCAGAAAGGCAAGGGCGGGAGCAAGTCTGAGTCTGCCCAGCGAGCTGCGAGTCTCAGCGGGCCCTCCCTGCCCGCGGGCCCTGGGAGCGGAAAGTGAGGGCTCCACACCCCAAATCCTCTGCTTTCCTTCCCCACCCACGCATTCAGCCTGGGGCCCAAACACGGCAGGGAGCCAGCCTCTCTCCCTGGTAACCAGGCACAACAGCCAACACCAGAGACCTTGTGTCCTGCCAGCGCCGCACCCCAACCTGGGCCTGCATGTCTGGCCGAAGCCTGCCTGGGGGTGAAGGGGAGGGGAGGAGGGCGGGAGGTAGCGGGCCCCGTGGGTCTGGAGCCCCCTCCCCTCCCTTCCCAAACTCGGGCCAGCCACCACTGTGCCTGAGCAGCCTTTGACTGTGTGGCCCCCAGCCCAGCCCCCGCTGCCAGCCCTGGACTTAGCAGGGCTTGGAGAATGGTTAGGTGACAGCGACTGTGCTGAGTCCATGGGTCTCAGGAAGAAAGCCCTCCTGGGCCAGCCGGGCGGCGGGGAGGGCTCCAGGGAGGGAGGGTCTGACAGGGCCCATCTGTCCTGGCTGGGGACATGTGGCCTCCTCTCCCGCACAGGAGGTTGGCCGGCCCCCAGGCTGGGGTGAAGGCCCAGCATGATGTTCCAGAGCTGGCTGGTGGAGAGCAGAGGAATTGTCAGGGCCTGGGGAAGTGGAGGCAGCATCGGGTGGGGAAGCGCAGGTTTTCAGATCTTTACTGGCCTCCGGTCTCTGTGGTGCAGGTCAGAGAATGTGGGGAGACAGAGAAAGGCAGACAGGGTCTCAGTCCCTGGGGATCCCCTGTGTGAGGGAGGAAGATGGCCGCAGGCATGGGGGGTCTCCTAGCTGAGGGAGAGACACAGTCCGTGTCCTGGGGAGCACGGCATACCCGTAGCGGATGATGGGGACTGAGGACCCGTGGAATCACTCAACTGTGCTGGGAACACCGACCTAATCAAGCTCCCTGGGGGGCTCAGCAGATGCTTCTGTGACTTAGGGGGTGGGGTGAAGCCCTGGGGGTCTTTCTGCTTCTCCTCCGTGAACTTAATTGCCCTCCGAGAGCCGGTGGACCCTCCCCAAGTTCCCAGGCCGGTCGAAGTCCTGGTTAATTTACCACTGCTTGCCAGACGCTTCCGAGTTCAGCCTGTAGCTTCCCCACCACCTCAGGCCTGCACCTTGGGGAGGAGCCATCACTGGCCCCTTTTACAGATGAGGAAACTGAGGCTCAGAGCAATGACAAGTCTCATGCTCGAGTGACATGAGCGCAGACCACTGTGTTCAGAGCGTCTGGCTCTCCTGACCTTTGGGGAAGTCTGAAGTGGGCAGACCCCTGGGGTGGTGCAGGAGATGGGCAGGTCGGATGGAGTCCCTGCCTTCCCTCCACATCCTGGGGCCTGGTGGGTGCCATCTTGGCTCTGGGCCCCTCTCTCAGGCTCCATCCCCCATCTTCGGTCCCCAGGGGCCAGCGGGGAGGGTGGGGTGGGAGAGACTCCCATCCTGCTGAGGCTGCAGCTTCTCAGCCCACCCAGGCTGAGTCAGGACCGCCGGGAGCCCGGGGGGTGGCAGCTTTCCCAGGGCCGGCCCGGGCGGCGTCCACATTCCTCACCAGTGGGTGCGTCCGGGCTTGGCCAAGCAGGTGTTCTGGGCCCCGCCCGGCCCCCGCCTGCCTGAGCCAGCCTTGGAAGGAACGCGTCTGGCACCCACATGGAATGGGGGTATGGGAACTGCTTGCCTTGCATGTCCTTGCTGGGTGGGGTGCAGCCCGGCAGGGGCGGCCTGCTAAGGCCCTGCCCCACGATGGCCTGGGCTTTCGGGGTACCCCCTATTCATGACCCTGTACTCGGAGAGCTGGAGGCTGAGGCCTCAGACAGGCTGTGGTTTGGGCCTTAGTCTTGCTGGTCGCTCAGCAAATGTTGGCGGAACAGTGAAGGGTGTCTGAAAGCCTGGGGTGGCAAGGGCCCCCCAAAGCAGCTGGGTCATGTTCTGTTTGTTTGTCCCCAGTTTCTCAGGGAAGACTTTGTCCTCACCAGCTTGGAGCTCTGGGGGCCTGGGGGAGAGGCTCTGGGAGGGGGGTCCCCCGCCTGTGGGGGGGCCCTGCTTCCTCTGTACTCCTGCCTTGGCGTCCGGGGCCGGGAGGGAGACATGTGGGGGTCGGTCGAGGTCAGTCCCCACCACTCACTTGGGGTGAAATTCTGCCCACAATCCACTTCCTCTCTCTGGGCCTGAGTTTCCCTTCCTGTTAAAGGAGCACAAAGCCCTTGGCCTCTTGGTGGATGGCAGGTGACCTTGAGACTGAGGAAGCGCTTTGGGACCTGAGGTGGGCTCTGCTGGGATCCCACCTCTTTCCCACCGGGGGAAGCCCTGCTGGGACCCCAGCCCAGCCCAGCTCAGCTCTGCAACTTGCCCATTAGCCCCTGCAGGTCAGGCCAGGCTCCCATTGTGGGGTGGGGGGACCTCAAGTATGGGATCTGGGGCCTCTGCCCACTGTTTACCGTCTCCTCTGACATCTGCTGGTGAAGATAGCATTTCAAACCCCACCAAGCGGCTGAAGGGCACCCCTTGCCTGCCCATCACCCTCTTCTGCAACCTCAGCAGCTTTGAGCTCAGCCTGTGAGGCCTGGGCCACTCTCCTCCGTCAGGCCCCTGCAGCAGGCAGGGCCTGGCTGTTTCTCGGGAGGACCCAGGGCAGCTCGGGCTGCAGAAGTCACTTCCCAGGCTTTGGTGGGGAACAGACAGATGGGCCCTGGCCCTGGGCCTGGGTAGGGGGGGCGTGAGAATTCTGTCCTGCATGTGAAGTCAGAAGGGTGACCCCAGGGTTGTGGCAGGAGAGGTGGGGGATGAGCAGGGATGTGGCGCCTGCACTTGTGAAGAGTGGCAGGGAGCTCCAGGCAGCCAGGGGACCTGGGTCAGGGAGGGGGGTGCAGGGGAGGTGCAGCCCCGGCTCTGGCTAGCTTGGTACTGGGTGGTGGTGGGCAGGACTGGCCTGGGATGTGTCAGGCTGGGGCAGGGGCCCCTTAGTGCCCCCCTCCATAGCCTGCCTTTGACCGAGCCCTTGGGCTGGTGTTGTTGGGGGACTTTGTTCTTGGGGACCCTGGGACTTTGGCTGCTGTGTGTCCTCCTCTGTCCAGGGCCTTGTGGTAAGAGGGCAGCACTGTGTCCCGGGGGGTGGTGCTGTTTACAGTGGAAAGTAGTAGTTCCTCAACTCCCTGAAAGGCCTGCTTGTGTCCTGGGGTCCTGGGCCTGAGATGGTTTAGAGTGAGTGTGTGTGTGTGTGTGTGTGTGCGCGCGCGCGCATGCACACACATGCCAGTCTGTGTGCACGTGTGCATGGGTGTGTATGTTTTGGTGGGGAGGCAGTTGGCCTAGTGGAAGTGGGCTTCTGGACATTTAGACCAAAGTCCCCGTAGTTGGATTCTGAGCCCTGAAGGATTCTGGGAGCTGGCACGGAGAGCCGGGCCCAGGGTAGCCTGGGAAACCGTGGGAACAGGTGAGAACAGGCTGGAAGGGTGTGGCAGCAGCTGGAATGTGTGGGTTGGAGCAGCCCTGCCCTCCCTCATCCAGGAATGGGTCCTGGCTGGGGACCCAGGCACAGCACCCTCCTGAGCTGTCCCCAGCTCTGCTTTGCCAGGCCTCCCGGACCCTGCCCCCTGCTGTGGGGTGCCCCCCACACCCCTTCGCTTCTGGCTGGGCTAGAGCCAGCCGCCTGGTGGGGGCGGGCTTTTTGGGAGAAGCTGGCAACTTTTCCTGAAGATCGCCAGGTTCTCGGTGCTGTGGTTTGTTGCTGACCCTTTGTGTGGACAGACCCTCTGTCACTCACGGGGCACTCATTCTGACAAGTTAGGGAAGCATCTGTGGGCGTTCCGTGGACCAGTGGATATGCTCTCTGGGCCAGCTCTGTTCCTGGGATGGGGGCTGAGGACACACACCGTCAGCCTCCGTGGAGCACTTTGTCCTCGCCTGTTCTGCACAGTTGATCGGGGCTCCCTGTGGCCTTTAAGAGAAAGGCCACACACCTTCCACAAGTGGCCCCTCCAGCCTCTCTGGGCCCAGCCCCTATCTCTGCCTCCTTGGCTAACTCTCCTTGTCCAGGATGTCTCGTTCTTTCCCGAGGGTGCCAAATGCCTGCCTGGGAGGCCGGCGTCTACCTGTGACCCCTATGTGCACAGATCCGGCTTAGACCCCTCCTCCAGCTGTTCTGCCCCTTGCGCCGCGACAGGGACCCCTCCTAGGTGCTTCCAGAGCTCCACCTGCTCAGGCCCCCGTGATGCCCTGCTCAGTCAGCCTGTGAGGTCCATGCATGCCCCCTGGAGACAGAGCTCCCCAAGATCGGGGCTGCTCTGTGTCTGCTGCTGTGTCCCCGGGCTCTCCCTCATGTAGGTCAGGGAGTGAGGGAATGAGCTAATGAACGAGTGCAGGAAGTTTGGGGACTCCCTCCGAGGCACGTGGACTTGCAAAGGGCTGTCACGTGAACTGCGTTCTTCAGTCTGAGGAGAAACATCTCTTTACCTTGGGATTGGGTCTCCTGGGAAGATTCCAGAACTCTCTCTTGAGATCCAGCTCCTCTCTGCCTGTGACGACTCAAGGTCACTGGGTCAGGGTGTGAGTGGCAATCTGCTGCTTTGTGTGAGTGCTGAATGAGTGTGTAAAGCACAAGCAGTGAGAGGCTGAGTGTGCACACACGTGACAGTGCACAGATATGTCCATGAGTGTATGAAAATGTGAGCATGCGAGTCTGTGAATATGTATGGTGTATAAGGCTGTGAGAGCCTGCCTGAGTGTGTGAATGTGGATATGGGGGTGTGTGTGTAGGGTTTGTGAGCCTGAGGGTGTGTCTGTGAGTGGGAACCTATGTGAGTCTGTGTGAATGGGTGTGCAATCTGACTGGAAGTATGAGTATGGGAGTCTGTAAGTGTGTACATAAGGTGTGGGGGTGTGTATGAATCTGTGAGTGTGAGTGTATGTGTCTGTGATTATGAGTGTGTGAGCTTATGAATGTATGTGAGTGTGAGTATGTTACAGCTGTAATGTGTGAATGTGGGAGTCCAGGTGGGTGCTTGTGAATGCATGCGTGTATAAGCATGAGTTAGTGAGTGTGATGTGTGTGAGAAGGAAAGTGTGAACGAGTGTGGGCTGTGTGTAAATGTGTGAGTGTGAATTGGTGTGTGCAAGAGCCTGAGCGAATAGGCTGGCCTGTGAACACGTGACTATGTGTGTGTGAGCTGTGGGTGTTGAGTGTGAGTGTGTGTGAGCTGTGTGTAAATGTGTATCCTGGAGGGAGGCTGGTGGGACCCAGGGCTTGTAGGAAGAAGCTTTGCTCTCCCATCCCCCAAGGTCATGGTCAAGCCTGGGCAATCTCAGAGCCTCTGTAGGCTTTCTGGGGAGTCCCAGGGGGCTTGAAAGCTCACTTATGCCCTCAGCGGGCTTACCCAGAGGAGTGAGGGGTCTTTTCCCGTCCTAGAGAGAGCCCGAAGATGATTATTTTTTTAAAAAAGTACTTCTGAATAGATTCAAAATATCCACAACATACGGGCAGGATTTAAGCATTAAGATACAACAAACACCTGTGAACCTGCCACTCAACTCTGGAAACTTTGCCAGGTGCCCCTTCCCATGCCATCCCTTAGCCCCGCAGCGTTTCCTTGCTTTCTTTATAGATCTGAAGCCATTCTTGGCGGGTGAGGCCAGGACGGCTCCAGACCAAGTACCCAGGCGGAGCCAGAGCGGCTCAGTGCTGCCCTCTGCGGGCGCGGGACGCCAGCTGCTTCCCGCTCTGAGCCAGCCGGCAGCCGGGGAGCGGCCGCACCCCAGGCCCCTGCAGAGACCCCACAGAAGGGGCCCCACTCCCTGTGCCACAGTACGGGGCGCGCCTGGACACAGATATGCACACTGGGCATTCACAACGGTTTGCACAGAGACGTGTTCCATCTTTTGTGAACGGAGTAAGGGCCATACTCTGTGTGGGGTATTCCAATGAGGGCGAGCCAAGGTCAGCTGCTGTCCCTAGGGAGCTGGCCACAGGCAGGGGGTGCGAGAGTGGAGCGTGGCCTACCTTAGAGAACCTCACACTCGGGGCTGGGGGAGTCTGGGTAGGAATACTGACTTTGGGGTAAGCAGTTTAATAGAACCACCTAAACTTGGGGTGGGGAGGAGGGCTTTGGGCCAGATTCGGGGCAGAGGGTTTTGAGAGGGAGAACGGAGGGATGGGCAGAACGTAATGTACAGGTCGGCTGCAGAAAGGAATTTCGTGTCCATTGGCCTAGAGGCGGGGGAATGGACACCTTGGCCCAGCCTGGGCGCCTGGTGCTGTGTGGGTTGGAGGACTAGAGAGGGAGGAGCCGAAGATGGTGAGAAGCAGCGTGAAGCGCAGGTGGAGGACTGCGCAGCAGAGGCGCACGACCCAAGGAGGCCAGCAGAGGGCGCCCCAGGCACAGATTTGAGACTCCATCCTGCGCGCCCGGGATTCCGCGTTTAATCTGGGATGTTCTTTGAAAGCGCAAGGCCTGGAGTTCTGATGGAAGCATTCTGGCTTCTCCTTTGGGAATTCCAAGCGTAAGGGGGAGATGAGATAGCTTCATGAGGTGGGAACCCCATAGTATCCTCTTTCTCTCTTCCCTTTGCTCTCTGGTCAGGCGCCGCCAGGGTGTCCAGCCCCTGACCAGTGTGTCCAGGTGGTGGGCTTGAAACCACCCCCAGAAATGTGACTGGCCTGCCTCATCTGCCCTAGAGGTCTTCCCCTGGGCCACTGGGGTCTGTCGAGGCCAGCCAGTCTTTCTAGAAGGTTCTCCAAGGTTCTAGCCCCAGGGCTCTGCCTCTGCAGTCTCTGTGGTGACCTCACTGGTTTCCTACTTCCCTGGCTCACCTCTAGGTGGAGGACTTCCTGGCCTGGTGTCCAGAGAGGCCCCTCAGCCTGTCCTATCCAAGGGGCCTGTGGATTCTAGAGTTCTCAGGACCACACGCAGCCCCTTGTCTTTTGGTGTGGGTTGGTGGGCACAGCCAGGTCCGGATGGCTCAAACGAGGTGTGGCCAACCCCATCAAGTCCTTGGGAAGGAGGCATTGTGGAAGAGAAAGTCCCTTCACTTCCCGACACCCTCGCTCTGGCAGAGGAACTTCGCACTCAGGTCATTCATTTGTTCATTAATTTCTTTGGTTATCAAGCCGCACTTGCTATTTCTGTTTCTGGGGACTGAGAAAAGGAGGTGGGGGAGGGTCTTCGCCTTCCTCTAGAGGAGGGGACAGGTAAATAGGTGTGACCACATAGGGTGGTAAGTGCTTTGAGAGTGGAGAATTGTTTTCTTCCTCCTTGCGTTTCCCTCTGACTGACTGTCCCAGTCAGTGGCATCATTACCCGCCCACCTGCTCAACCCCGAAAATGCCAAGTCACCTTGCTGCCTCCTCCGCTCAGGCCTCCTGGTTGGCCACTGTGTCCTGTCCTCCCCCTCAGCATCTCTCTCCCCAGGGCCATCACTTCAGCCCCAGCGCTGGCCCTCGCCCCTGTCCAGCTTTGACACTGCCCCTGCAGTGTGCCTGGTGCCTCGTTGCATTTGGGAAACAATGATCAACTGTGATCTAAGGGAGATCATCTGTTTGGAAAGAGACACCGTCAACCAAGTTGGAAGACCAGTGGGCAACTGGGGAAACCCATTTGTAACCCACCCGCCAAAGGCCTCCTTCCCACTTTTGCCAGAAGCTCACACAAGTCGGGGAGGAATAGACCCCATGGGAAAACCAGGTAAAGGATGGGAACCGTCGGTTCATAAGAAAGAAGGGTAAGGAGGGACCAAGAAACATGGCGGTGTGTGTGTCCACTCTTAGTCGTGATGAAAGAAAGGGAGTGTGAAGTGGGGCGACTTCAGCTGTCAAAAAGACAAAACTCGGGGACGCCTGGGTGGCTGTCGGTTAAGCGTCCAACTTCGGCTCAGGTCGTGATCTCACGATTCGTGGGTTCGAGCCCCGCGTCGGGCTCTGTGCTGACAGCTCAGAGCCTGGAGCCTGTTTCAGATTCTGTGTCTCCCTCTCTCTCTGACCCTCCCCTGCTCACGCTGTCTCTATCTCTACTCTCAAAAATAAATAAAAACATTAAAAAAAAAAAAGGATAAAAAAGACAAAACTCGGAAAAGAACAGCACCAGACAAAGCTCCCAACTTTGGTGAGACCCGGTGCTGGCAGAGCAGGTGAGAATGTGTAGAGCTTCCCAAGGAGACTTTTCTTTTTACTGTGAAAAGTTTGAAATATACACAGAAGTAGGGAAAATAGCGAAACAAAGTGCCGTACGCCCATTGCCCTGATCGTCTGTCATGGAGGAAACCAGAGTCTCTTCAAGCAAACTGTCTCTGTCATTTCAGCTCACGCTGGAGGAGAATCTGGCAGTAGCGATCAGTGAACAACAGATTTACCCTTAAATTTTTTTTTAAGTGTTTATTCATTTTTGAGAGACAGAGTGCAAGTAGGGAAGGGGGAGAGGGAGACGCAGAATCCAAAGCAGGCTCCAGGGTCTGAGCTGTCAGCACAGAGCCCGACGAGGGGCTTGAACCCACGAACTGCAAGGTTATGACCTGAGCTGAAGTCGGATGCTTAACCGACTGAGCCACCCAGGTGCTCCGGGTTTATCCCCCTTTTTTTTAAACTTATTTTTTAAAGTTTATTTATTCATTTTGAGAGAGAGAGAGAGCGAGCGAGCGCAAGCAGGGGAGGGGCAGAGAGAAAGAGAGAGAGAATTCCAAGCAGGATCCCCACTGCCAGCATAGAGCCTGATGCGGGGCTCGAACTCACCACCTGTGAGATCATGACTTGAGCCGAAATCAAGAGCCAGACACCCAATAGACTGAGCCACCCAGGCATCCCTGGATTTCCCCTTTAACCAGGTAATCCCACCGCTAAGATTGGTCCTACGGAGGAATATGTAGAAGTTCGCCATGTTGTATGTTTCGGGAGGCTTATTTCACTGTTGTGGGTAAAAGCAAGAACGCTGGGGACCGGAGAAGAATCTGGTAGGGTCATGAGTAAATACATTACAGCTCATGGTCATGATGCATTAAACAGAGTGAGGTGGCTTTCCAAGAGGTATGATTAACTGGGAAACTGAGGCATCCACGGGATCGATACTAACCCTTTTATAGAATTACAATCTCCATAAATAGACACATTAAAAATAACACAGAGTGCAGCAAAGCTTGACGACTCTCTAGTGCTGCAGGCTAAAGTCCAAGGTTTTTAGCACGTCTTTCATGTGGTCTCCCTTTCCAGCCTTCGTTTAGCCATTTCTCCCCACTTCCGTGCCCCTGGGAGCTGGCCCAGAGATTCCCAAAGTGGGTTCCCCGGAACCCCAGCGCCACCCCACCCGCTAACCCTGGGTGAGGGAGTTTGAGAAATGCTTGGCACTTTATCCTCTCCTTGGACAGTCACAGTGCGCATCAGTTTGCTAAGGACTCTGGGAAGTTTGCAGTAAAATGAACAAACCTGACAAGGATGTAGCTGGCCCTGGCCTCCTGGGCGCTCAGCCCGCCCGTCTCTCTCATGAGGCCCAGCAGGGCCCAGCTCTGGTGTATCCGGGATGAGAATCACTGCTCAGCAGGGTCGGCCCTGCCCCTTAGGTAGCTCCACCCCTCCACCTCCACCCGCCGAGAGCCACACTGGCCCTTCTTTTTCCTTTCTAGTCCCTAAAGATGTGTACCTTGGTTCAGCCTCAGGGCTTCTACACTTGCTATCACCTCGGCCGGGAATGCCCTTCCTGTGCGTGGCTGGCTCCTTCCTCTGTTCAGTTTCCTCCTTGAATGTGACCCAGAAGAGGCCCTCCTTGACCCTGTGAACTCTTGAATCCCTTTTGTGTTTCCCTAGAGAACACATCACTCTCTGGTTTGATGATTGCCCATCTCTCTCGCTAGGTCTCTTCCCTACGAGCAAGGATGTCATCTGTTGTGCTCATCACCATTATCGCCGGAGCCTGGGACAATGTCCTGCACGCAGTAGGTGCTCTACCGATAGTAGCTGAACGAAGGCATTTCCTTACGAGATCCATCTTCCTGAACATTGCTATTGCGCCTTCCTGGAAAACTGAGGCAGCTGTGGCCTCTGGGTGTTCCCCGGCACACCTGGTGCCTTCCCCGCCTGTGCCTGGATGATCTCTCCCCTTGTCCTCTGCCTGGCAAAGCCCTGCCCTGGCTTTTTGTCCCTCCCTGTGAAACTGTCTTCAGCAGCCCAGTCTGAACGAGTCGCTTCTTCTCCTCCCAAGGTGCTTGTACATACATACCTTTATCACCGCACAAAAAACACTGTGCTGTGACGTGCTGTTTGTACGTCTCTCGCTCACCAGCCTGTGCTCATTAAGGGCAGGGCTTGGCTGACTCAGTGCTGAATTCTCAGCACCCAGCCCGCTGACCGCCGCACAATGAATGCAATGAATAGCACTGAATGAAATCCAATTTTGGGCTCTTACGGCCTGCATCCACTCAGCAGGCGTCAGCTGGGCACCCACTGTGTGTACAAAGTGCTGAGTTAGACCTTGTGTTGGGTCCAGAGAGGAACAGACAGCCATCTTTTGGCTGTAAAGGATTTTAATTCTAGCAAGGTCCACCTCCAAATAATTCTAGCACCAGCGAGAGTGGCTAGCACTGGGCTGGGGGAGTGTATTAGTTTCCCAGGGCTGCTGTAACAAATTACCACAAACTTGGGGGCTTAAAGCAGCACATATTTGTTATCCCACAGTGCTGGAAGTCAGAGGTCCGAAATGGGTTCTGTGAGGGGTCAGTAGGGCTGTGCTCCTTCTGGAGGCTCTAGGGGAGAATCTGTTCCTTGCCCTTTTTTTTAATTAAAAAAATTAAAAAAAAATTTTAATGTTTATTTTTTATCTTTGAGAGAGAGAGAGAGAAGGAGAGAGAGAGAGAGCATGAGTGGTGGAGGGGAAGAGAGAGGGAGACAGAATCTGAAGCAGGCTCCAGGCTCTGAGCTGTCAGCACAGAGCCTGATGCGGGGCTCAAACCCACCAACTGTGAGACCATGATCTGAGCTGAAATCGTTCGCTTAACTGACTGAACCACCCAGGTGACCCTCCCCCCAATTTTTTTTTAAATGTTAGTTATTTTTGAGACAGAGAGAGAGAGCATGAGCGGGGGAGGGTCAGAGAGGCACAGAATCAGAAGCAGGCTCTAGGATCTAACCTGTGAGCACAGAGCCTCACACGGGGCTTGAACCCATGAACCATGAGATTATGACCTAAGCCAAAGTAGGACGCTTAACTGACCGAGCCACACAGGTGCCCCTGTTCCTCACCTTTTTCAGCCTTTAGTGGCTGCCCATGTTCCCTGGCTCACAGCCTCATCACTCGGACCACTGCTTCTATTGTCACATCTCCTCCGACTCTGACCCTCCTGCCTCCCTCTTATGGTGACCCTTGTGATGATAGTCACAACCAGATAATCCAGAAGAATCTCCCCATTGCAAGTTTCTCAACCACACTGCAAAGTCCGCTTTACCATGTTCTGCGCACATTCCCAGGTTCTGGGGCTTAGGATGTGGACATATTTGGGGTTTGTTACTCTGCCTAGCACGGGGAGGGAAGGGTTACATCTCCCTGCTGGGAGGGTTCACCCAACCAACTTTGGAGTCATTGAACGTTTACTGGATCCCTGGTATGACCAAGGCGCAGCGTCAGCTGCCTTGACATACTGTCTTGTTTCAGTCTCACGAATCTGTCATGGAAGTCCAGTGGCCCCATTTTACAGATGGGGGAGGGAGCTGAGGCTGAGAGAACGGATGTGAGTTGCCAAAGGCTACGGAGTTTCCATTGATCTCAGGCCCTTAGACTTGGGGTTCTTCTTCTTCTTCTTTTTAATGTTTATTTATTTTTGGGAGGAGGGGAGGGGTAGAGAGAGAGGGAGACACAGAATCCCAAGTAGGGTCCACGCTGTCAGCACAGAGCCCAATGCAGGGTTTGAGCTCACGAACTGTGAGATCATGACCTGAGCCAAATCCAAGAGTTGGATGCTTAACTGACTGAGCCACCCAGGTGCCCCTGGGCTTGGGCTTCTGATCACAGATAATAAGCACTTGACCTTGGGGGGCTGCTGATTAGGAGCTGTGGTTCCTCCCTGATGACAGGGTTCCTCTCTGATGTTAAATGACAAGCCTCCAGGGCCCCCAGAGCCGGAGGCCAGGCAGCAGGACAAGGGGGTTATGACATTTAGCAGAGGGAGCTGGCTTCTGGCCAGCATATTGGGGCATCTGCAGGGGCCAGGCAGGCCTTGATGGGAGGAATTGGTGGGAGGTGGGGGGTCAGAGTGTTTCACGGAGCCCAGGCCCCTGCACAGGTGCGCTCCTGCTCTGTCTTCCTGTTTTGCTCTTGGAAAGGACAGACGACCTTCCTTTCCAGTGTGGACCTCCTCAGTTGTGAAGAGTGGGATTGAAGACCTCTCTGCTCCTCCTGCCTGCTTTTCTCTGCCTTAGTCCCCCTTCCCTCATCTTCCCTCCCCTGGGCCTCCTTCTCCTCCATGACCTCTGTGTCCTCCTTGCCGGTCTTCCTCCCTGGTCCTCTCTCCCCTGGACCTCCTCCCTGCTCCTCCTCTGTGGTCCTCCTCCCCCATCCTCCCTGCCCTGGGCCTCAGCATCCATCTTCGTGCTCCTCCCTCCACTGCTCCTCCTTCCCTGTTGGTCAGGGTCGTGCTGGTGGGCTGGGTGGTCAGTACCAAGACGCAGAGCCAAGAGACACCCCTCCCCCATCCTGCTGACCGTAGCGGTGAAGGAAGCGGGAGGCGGGCGATGCTGAGAGCATCCTCAGGCTCACAGAGGGGAGAGGGGAGACACAGCCCCGCCCCAAGCGAGCTCCCCGTCTGACGGGGAGACCCAGCTGCCGCGGTGAGGAAGCGTCCACTCTGAGGGGAGAGATAAAGCCTCTCCCCAGGAGACTGGGCCGCACTTGCCCCCGGAGGGGATCACCCTAGAGCACTGAAAAGCGGGTTCAAATGGGTGCGGATTAACGGGGAGCGACTGGCGTCTCAGGTGAAGAGCAGAATGGGCAGGTGCAGCAGGGCCTGAGGGCCCTGAGGTGTGGGATCTGGAAGGCGGGAAGGAGCCTGGAGCCCCTTCAGGGTCTCTGACTTCTGTTCCCTCGGGCTCTAGGGTCCCCAGGCCAGTTTGCGAGGCAAGGTGGAGCGGGGGAGCCCCAGGCCTGAAAGAGGAACCCACCTGGGCTGCCACCCTCAGGCCAGGGAAAGCGAGTGGAAAGAAGGAGGGAGAAGAGGAGGGAAGGGGAGGAAGGGGGAAGGAAGGAGGGAAGGGCAGAGGGGAGAAGTCGGTCCTGTCAGACTGGAGTCTTCTAGCCTGCGGGAAGCAGCAAGAGTTCCCACACATGCCTCCCGCAGGCCTGGGCTCCCCTCGCCACACTTCCTCTCCATCCACTTCCGCTGCTGCCCCACCCTCCCTCTGGCTCCTTTTCGGGGAGGGGCCCCGGGCAGCTGCGGTGGCTCTGCCTGGAAGGGTGAGGTGCTCTGGGTGCTGTATCCCATGTGTCGGGTCCATCCCAGGCTGATGGTTCCTGGAAACAGGTCAGAGGGAGGTGGCTTGTCCCCGGGGAGACTCCTGGTGTGGAAGGGGACACTTGGGGACGCCCGCCTCTGACTCTCTTAACTGAGAAGAGAGCCCCAAGAATGTTCCGTGTCTCCCACAGCCCCGGGAGTGGAGGGTAGGGCTCTCTTTGGAGCCAGACAAAAGTCCTCAGTGGGTGGATGTGGGTGGGGGTGGTCCTGGGGCCTTGGGCCTCAGGACCGAGGCTGCTTCACAATAGGGGAAGAGGAGGACTCCAGCTGAGGGCGGGTGTGGCTAGGCGCGTGCGTACCTCTGAGGACACGCTGGGCAGGAGGGGGGCCTGGGAGCTCCTTGGTGGCCTTGCCCAGCCCATCCCAGGCAAGGTTCCCCCAGAGGAGAGGTGACAAAGCCTCAGTGTCTGTAGAGTATGGAAAGGAGCAGACGGGCACCCCAGTGGCAGGTGTCTGCGGGTAGAGGGAAGGTCTTTGGGACCCCTGAAGGATGTGGGGTCCTCTGAACATCAGCCAAACCTCGGTCTCAGCTGGGTGCACCCCTTTCCCCACCCCGGACTCCCGGACCTCTCACTTCCCTGCCCTCACCTGATATGGACCCTTTTCCTTGGTGGAGAGGGTAGGTGGCCATGTGTTTCCTATTTGGGTCCCCGTGTCCACCCCAGTCACGGCCCAGGCTCCATGTCCCTAACGATTCAACAAGCACTTGAAGGCACCTGCTGGGCTCTGGGTTCTGGGTGGGGGTGAAGCGTGGGCAGTGTCCTAGGGGGTGATGCTTAGAGCTTGGGGGAGCCTAGAGGGAGCCAAGCGCAGCTGGGCAGCTGCAGTGTGACCTTGGTCAGTATTACTACGCACCTATTTTTATATAAGTTTATTTATTTATTTAAGGAATCTCGATACCCAACATGGGGCTCGACCTCATGACCCCAAGATCAGAGTCACATGTTCCTATGACTGAGCCACCCCACACTCCCTATTAGTATGCATTTACTGAACATCAACTGTATCCCAGGGCCCCCCTGGTTACTCTCCATTCTGAGCCTTCCATCAACGTCACCGGGGGGGGTGTGGTTTCAGGGACCCACTCCCCACACCCCGGTCCCACTCAGGTCCGAGGTAAGACCTGTCTCTACTCCACCCTTGAGCATGCTGGCTTTTCAGCAGCAAGGAGGCCTGGGCCTGTGGGGTTAGTCAAGCCTGGTGTGAGGGCAGTGGGGGACGAGGGGACTCATCCCAGTCATTCCCCGGGTCCCCTGGTCCCCTCCCTCACTGTGCTCGACTCCCAGCAGCCTCTGGGGCTGGATCTCTTCCTCCTTTCTTCTCACCCTCCATGTGGGCCAAGCTGCTGACGACTGCGGGGGCTGCGGGCCCGGTGCTGCCCGTTCGGCTGCCAGGGGCCTCTCCCTGCCGGGGGTGGAGGACAGGCCCGGGCAGGAGGAGTCATGGCCGAGAGGACCTCTGTGCAGCCCTCCCTCTGGCTGTCTCCTGTCAGACCTTACCGCCCCCCCCCCCCCCCCCCCCCCCCCCCCCGCCGCTCCTCCTTGTAGGGAGAGCTGGAGCTGATGGGGCCCTGGCCTCAGGCCTGGCTCTGCTGTGAATGCCGGACCACCCCACCCCGCCCCACCTGCATGCTCACCACTCAAGTGCCATGTGCCTCAGTTTCCTCATAGCACTCCTGGGAAGGTGTGGGGAGGACTGTCCCTGAGCTGAGCTGCGTGGGTGGATGTCCAAATCTTAGGCCAGGGAGAGTCATGCACTGCAGGGGGCCAGGGAAGCCTTCCTGGGGTCTCCCTCTGCCCTTTCACTCAGGGAGAAGGGCTGGCTGGGCCCATCCCTCAGCATGGGAATCCCTTCTGGGGTGGGGTGCCCTAGGGGGATCCACAGACTGTAGTCTCCAAAGAGCAGAGGCAAAGGCCTGGGAGTCGCCAGTGTGGGGAAGCAAGCCCAGACCTTGGCATGTGGTCTGATGTCAGGGGTGAGGGAGCCTGAGGGGGGTCGAATGATGATAGCAGATGAGGCCTTGGCGATTTTGGAGGGAGGAAGGAAGGTTAGTAAACTCTCTGCCCCCAGAAGCTGGGCCTCCAGACTGAGGTCTGGGAGCTTTGGAGGTAGAGGGAGGGCTGGGCTGACGGGCCCCTGGCTGTACCCCAGATTCAGTGTGGAAGGCAGACAGCCCAGTGGGGCCTGCCTGGAGGGAGGAAGTCACTCAGCTCCCAGGGGCGTGGGGTTCCTGGGATGGTGGCTCCAGCAGGGATGAGGAGGGTCCTCACTGCATGTCATTCTGTGACAGGGTGAGGCTGGGATAGGGCCGGTCTCTGGTCCACGCAGGTGACCCCAGGTCCTCCCTGGAGACTGTCCCGGATTGCCAGGAAGTCCTCCCGAGGTCTAACCTCACGAGAAAACCCTGGTGGCCTGATCTCACTCCCTCGCCTTGGTTTTGAGCCCCTTTCCCCTCTGGCAGCCCTGGGCGCCCCCAGACTGCAGAGGCAGGGCTGGAGCAGGGTTAGGCTGGGGTTCATCCCTTCTCTCCCAGGTAGCTGGTGCTGTCCCCACTTCCCGGGCAAGGAGACGTCCTCATGTGAGAGGCCACCCACTTTCTGAGCAGGAAGTCCTTCTAGCAGTCTACCTCAGCCCAGGAGCTGCGGCCTGCCTGGAAAACCTGACTCCCTCCGCGTCCCCGTGTGTGTGGGCTGAGAGCCCAGGCCACCCGCATGGGAGCCAGGTTCGCCCTCACCTGCCTGCCCCTCAGGCCCTGGCCACCCCCGGAAGCTCCCCATTCAGACAGGCCCGGTGTAGACGCCAGTGTCCTGGCAGCGCCTAAATCATTAGCGCCGAGGAGATTAGGCTGTAATCTCTTGTTGGGCAGCGGGCGGTGCCAGCTGCCAGGATGTGGGATGGCTCTGCTTGTTCGCAGGGGTGGCCCTTCCCCTGGGTGCAGCGCTCGCGGACGCACCCAGCTGTATAGATGGATCCAGCTTCGCCTCCTCCAGGGGGCCCTTCCAGAGTGGCTTTCCTTTGTGCCTGGGTGGGGGTGGGGGGGATGAGCGAGCGTGGTCACCCCTAACTCTCTACTTTGTTTTTCTCCCTCTGGTCTCAGACCCCTGACCCCACCCTTGGCTTCACTGATGCCATCGTCTCTCCAGGTTCCCTCAAAGACCACGGGAGTCAGGAATTACCCCCCATTTTACCAATGAAGAAACAGGTTTGTGAAGTGACTTCCTGTGAAGCTTGGATCCAAAGCTTCCTCAGGCCAGCGGCTGTGTCTATACCCTTCAGATCCCGATCCCCCAGGCCAGGGGCCGTGTCCCCTCCCACAGATCTGGACTGATCAGCTGGGGGAGTCCCTCAGGTAGAGGCTGATTCTCTCCCGTCAGCCTGGGGCGGGGGGGGGGGGGGGGGGGCAGGGGCCTCCCTCAGGGCCACATTGTGCCTGGGAGATGGCTTCCTCCCAAATCTCTCCGCACTCTCCCCGGGGCTCAGGAATGCTGGTTGGGGGGCCAGACCAGCCTCTGGGCTCCAGGCCTGTGGAGCCCTGTTCCGGGCCCTGTCTGGCTCCCAGGGCTGGGTTCTCCGGACTGCCCCCAAGAATGAGCTCAGCTGCCTAATTGTGGCTGAGGATGGAGGTTCACCCTACCCCGGGGCTGCGGCTCCAACGCCACCTTTGTTTCTGAACAGACAATGGGCGGCTAAGAGGCCACCTGCCCAGGCCAGCCACGGGCAGCGGATGGGGCCCGGGGATGCGCTCAGCACGTCCTGCCTGAGCCCCAGGCCCTGGGCGGCCGGGACAGAAATAAATTACATGGCTGGGGTTTGGCTCTGACTTCAAGGGCCGGGGGCCCAACCCCGGTTTAGCCTGGCTATAAAAGGCTGCCTGGGGTCCCCGTCCAGACCAGACCCTGCTCCTGACCTGTGGACACCATGGCTGCCACCACCACCAGCATCCGCCAGTTCTCAACCTCCGGCTCTGTCAAGGGCCTATGTGTGCCAGGTGGGGGTTTCTCTCGGGTGTCCTCGGTTCGTGTTGGGGGCGCCTGCCGGGCCCCCAGCCTCCTGGGAGGTGGTAGCTGTGGCAACATGTCAGTCACTTCATCCCGCTTCTCGGCCAGTTTGGGGGGCGGCTATGGGGGTGGCTACAGCTGCAGCCTGGGCGGGGGCTTCGGCTCTGGCTTTGGCTCCGGCTTCGGCTCCGGCTTCGGCGTGGGCTTTGGCGCCGCGGACGCCCTGCTGGGGGGCAGTGAGAAGGAGACCATGCAGAACCTCAACGACCGGCTGGCCTCCTACCTGGACAAGGTGCGCGCCCTGGAGGAGGCCAACGCCGACCTCGAGGTGAAGATCCATGACTGGTACAAGAAACAGGGGCCCGGGCCTGCCCGCGACTATAGCCACTACTTCAAGACCATCGAGGATCTGCGGAACAAGGTGTGCGGGCAGGCCAGCTCCCTGGCCGCTGCCCTGTGTCCTTACTATCTGCTTCTGACTCCCTCCTTCCCTCCCAATTTTGGGCCTTTCCCAGCCTTTCTTCTCTGCCCTGGGTCTCCATCATTCATTCGTCCCTTCATTCATTCACTCTCTCCTTTGCTCTGGAACCCAGCCCTGTGGCAGTCCCTGGGCCCAGGCCTGGAGGGGACATCCCATTCAGGGAGACTGTCTGGAGTTCTCTCTTTGTGGGGGGGATGTATTTGGGGTGAGTGTTGGAGGAGTGGGTGGGGAAGGCTTCAGAACCTTGAAGGCAGCAGAGGGCAATCTAGCTATTGGGTACAGCACGGGTGAAGGCACAGAGGTGGGTGAGTTTGGCGTGGCTGCTGGGGAACATGGCTGGGGGGGTCTCTCACTATTCCATTCCTCTCTGGGTCTAGCCCTGTGCCTGTCTCACCTCCTGGCAGCCCTCCGGAATGGCACTTGCCTTTTATCCCCAGATCTTGGGGTCCCTTCGACGCTTCGCCTGTGCCCTGTGCACTGTGCTGATTTCATGGAGTCTGGCATGACCATGGAGGGTCCCTCTGGGGGTCCCTGAGGGAAGGAGCTATGTCTTCCTGCTCAGACCGGAAGCTCCCAAGGGAAGGGATTAAATGAGTCTGAAGGAGAACACAGCACATTCCACATGCTCATGACCTTTAAGAGCATGACCTTGGCATTCTGTGAACTTGGTGACTGGGTTTTCTGCACGAGACCTGCCCCTGAGGGCCCTTTGGTGCTGCAGTCCCTGCTCGCCCCCCCCCCCNTTGGGGTGCAGTCCGCGCCCCCCCCCCCCCCCCCCCCTGCCGAGGCACGTGAGAACTAAATGACATGCAGAGATGTTTAGGGGAGGCCAGGCTGGGGCCTGCTCTTTCCTGGTGGAGAACCAGATCTGCTCCTTCCTGTGAGGGGCTCTGCCTGCTCCTGCCCAGGACCTCGGCCAGGAAGGGAATCCCTGCAGTTGCCCCCCGGAAGCAGGACTAAAGGACTAGTGAGAGTGCCAGATCAGATACGGGGCTTGGTGAACAGCAGGGAACCCAGGGGAGGCCTGGTGAGTCAGCGTTCTAAGCTTCGGGGTCAACCAGCTCCTCACCATAACCCCCTGTGCACGAGCACCGGGCCCCCACTCCTCTGAGTCACTGCACCCCTCGGCAGTTTTCACAGGGGCCCCTTGCTGGGCCCAATCAGCCTCCTGAGCAGGGAGGGGGTTGGGAGGCAGGCCTGTAAACCACTGAGGCCAGGGATGGGTAACAAATTGGCCCTTGGGCTCGCTCCGGGAACAGAGGCCCAGGGTCACTTCACGGGGCCCCTGAAGGGGACTTGGAGGCCCAGAGTGTGATTATTGGAGTTACTTTTGGCTGGTGAGGCTGCCTCCTCTTACATCTTCTGCACATCAACCCTCAGTCTTAGAAACTTCCAGATTCTTCCCAGCTCATCTGCCACCTCCACTGAGACCTCCTGTCTCCTCCCTCGGGACAGCGTTTGGGGGCCTCCCTCTTCTTCTGCCCATGTGGCTCTTGAGTAGGGTCTCTTGGCATTTCTCACGATAACAATGACAACAGCAGTAATAATAACGACCTTCTGCCCCCTCTGGAGCCCGTTCCCTGCTCTCATTTCAACCTCTCAAGTGACCCTGTGGGAAGAGAAAACTTTGCTCTAGGTTTGAGGTGGGGCCGGTCATAATCCTATTAATTAATTGCTTAATTAAATGAATGTTTCTTGGGGGCTGACTCTGGGCCAAGTGCTTTGCCCAAGGCTAGGGATTCCGAAGACAATGATACAGATATAGCCTTGTCCCCCTGGAGCTCAGAGTCCAGTGGAGGAAATGACCAAAAAAATCATGGAGAAATTCACAGTTGGGAGAACTCTTGTGAAGGAAATGGGCAGGGAGGAGATGTGACTGGAAGGAGGGATCCACATGGGGCGTCCAGGAGGGCTTCCTGGAGGAGGGGGCAACTGAGCCTTGAGGTGATCTTAGTTGGGGAAGACAGCGGGGAATATTGTGAGTCTCTTCTGACCTCATGGTTGCCTGTGCCCAGGCACTGGACCCCCACCACTCTGTGAGCCCTCCCGTAGGGGCCCCCAAGGGGGAGACTGCGGGGACCCTCATCTCCTCTCTCTGGCCCACTCTCCAAAGGGCTGCGAGAAGGGCGTTGCAGGGCTTTCCCAGGGTGCTTGCTCACCCAGT
Source organism: Hyaena hyaena (assembly GCF_003009895.1). Classification (NCBI taxonomy): domain Eukaryota; kingdom Metazoa; phylum Chordata; class Mammalia; order Carnivora; family Hyaenidae; genus Hyaena; species Hyaena hyaena. The sequence goes on along the minus strand of NW_024081220.1, from coordinate 325,374 downwards.
CCCCTGTGCCCCCCAGATCCTGGCGGCCACCATCGACAATGCCAGCGTGGTGCTGCAGATCGACAATGCCCGCCTGGCAGCAGACGACTTCCGCACCAAGTGAGCCCGGGCCTCCAGGGCTGTCCTTGGGGATGGCGTTGGGCCGGGCTCTGCACACACCAGAGCTCTCTGTGCATGCATGGGGGTGTCCTGGGGCGCTCCTTGGCTTATGCCTCCACCCTTTCCAGGTACGAGACTGAGCTGAACCTGCGCATGAGTGTGGAGGCCGACACCAACGGCCTGCGCAGGGTGCTGGACGAGCTGACCCTGGCCAGAGCCGACCTGGAGATGCAGATCGAGAGCCTCAAGGAGGAGCTGGCCTACCTGCGGAAGAACCATGAGGAGGTGAGGCTGGCCCGGAAATGTAGGAGAAACTCACCTGGGAACAAGCAAGCCTGGGGCTCCCAAATCTCCCTGGGCCCGGGCCATGCTCTCAGTCTAGTTCTCATCTATGGTGGGAAGCCTGGCCCTGAACCTGGGAGACCTTCAGGGGGCCCCTGCGCGATGCCTGGCGGACCCTCTCCCCCCACAGATACTTCCCTTGTCCCTTGAGGCACGGCCTATTGAGTGGTGGCAGTTAACTATCTGATGAGCAAATCAGTCTAAGAACATGCATGCTAATTACTCGAATTAATTATAATAGCGATAGTCATAACAACAACCAAAATCTGCTCAGCACATTACAAGTGATTCATGGCAATTATCTCAGCTGATACTGACAGTGGTGCTGGGAGAAGGATGCTCTTGCTCTCCTTCATCGGTAAAGAGACTGATGCTCATAGAGGTGAAGGGATTTATCCAAAGCTGCACAGGTCTGTCTGACCCATTATCCACACCAGGTCTGACGCCACCACTTTGCCACCTTTCCCACCTCCCTTTGTTCAGAGAGTCCAGGCGTCCTAAGGACCCTAAGGATCACCCCAAGGGTGAGGATCCCAGACCCTGCAGGGGGACCATTGAGCCTGCAACTTCTTTCTGAGATGACCTCTGGGCTGGCCCATGATACGGGGGGTCTAATCTTGGAGTAGCAGGAGCCCAGAAAGCATCTCCACTTGGCTTTGAGGCTGGTCATACAGATCACGTCCCCCCAGCAGATTAACATCTCCTAGTGAGTTCTGGCTCTGCGACTGGGGGCAGGGGATGAGGCAGGCGGTCAGGGCAGTGAGTGCGGCTGTCCCAGCCCATCCCATGACGAGGTGGGGAGTTGCCATCTCTCCTTGCCCCGCACATCGGAATCGGGCAAAGTCTATCTCTGAGTGAGTGTTGGCGGAGATGGTTCATATTCACAGCGCTGCACATTCGAGATGTGATCACATCCACCTCCATCTTTAAGGGGAGGAGCCATCAGGCTGTCTGTGTCTGTCTGTCATGGGTACCCATCTCTCTGAGGGAGAGAAGGCTGGCCCCAGGGTCTCTCCCCGGGATGGCGCTGCTGAGCTCCTGCTCTCCTGTTGCCCAGGAAATGAACGCTCTGAGAGGCCAGGTGGGCGGGGACGTCAGTGTGGAGATGGACGCCGCTCCCGGCGTGGACCTGAGCCGCATCCTGAACGAGATGCGTGACCAGTATGAGAAGATGGCGGAGAAGAACCGCAAGGATGCCGAGGACTGGTTCTTCAGCAAGGTGGGTGGCCGTGCGTGAGCAAGTGCGAACACGTGTCCATACGTGCGCTGGGTCCTGAGTATAGGCTGGAAAACTTGTGGAGCCACAGGCTGTCCCAGCTGGAAGGGCCTTTGGAAACCAGTTGGACCCACTATTACAGTCCAGATGCAGATTGTGGGGCTCAGAGGGGCCTCGGGCTCACACAAGCCGCAGTGCGGCCTGGGGAGCAGATCCAGGTCCTGTCATCCCTGGCTAGGGCTTCTCACAGCATATTTGTAGGTATGTGTGTTTGGATGAATACCTCATGCCCTTAGAAAACACACCAAGCAGCTATAGCACGCAGGACAGTAATAGGCATAAAGAGAAGAAAAGCCAGTGCCCGTCTTTGAGCAGTGCTCGGTAGGACCATTGAATGCAAAGCACGGTGCATCCCCTAAGTCCCAGGGTGGGCCCAGCGGGTGTGTGTGCGGGGGTGCTTGTAGCCCCACAGAGCCAGGGAAGGGCTGGGGGAGCAGGTCGGGGAAGTCAGGGCTCGGGGGTGGACCCTGTCCTCTGCCCCACCTCTACAAGCCCCTGTGGCCCACCCTGCCTTCCAGACGGAGGAGCTGAACCGTGAGGTGGCCACCAACACGGAGGCCCTGCAGAGCAGCAAGACCGAGATCACGGAGCTCCGCCGCTCCGTGCAGAATCTGGAGATTGAGCTGCAGTCCCAGCTCAGCATGGTAGGGTCTCCGACCCCCTCCCTGGCCTGTACCTGTCACCCCAGGGTGGGCCCAGCCTCCTTAGACTTCCTCTCGGAGAACCCGAATTCCCCACCCAGCCTGTCACTTCACTCGGGTCCCTCTCTGCCCCTGTTACTGCCCCATGGTGCTGGCGGCACCCACAGACCCACACGGATGCATCCCCCCTTCTGGGTGCTCAGCCCAGGAGAAGGGTCCCAGCTCGGTCTCACCCAGCCACCTGTACTTCGGCCCACAGAAAGCATCGCTGGAGGGCAGCCTGGCGGAGACCGAGGCCCGCTACGGGGCCCAGCTGGCCCAGTTGCAGGGGCTCATCGGCAGCATTGAACAGCAGCTATGCGAGCTCCGCTGTGACATGGAGCGACAGAACAACGAGTACCAGGTGCTGCTGGACGTGAAGACGCGGCTGGAGCAGGAGATCGCCACCTACCGCCGTCTGCTGGAGGGCGAGGATGCCCAGTGAGTGGGGACCCTGGGGCACACGCGTGGGTCTGTGGGAGGCTGCTGCATCCAGGCAGGGATGTTTGTGATGACGAGGTGCACAGGTTTGCAGGAGGTGACGCTGCAGACACGGGCTGGGGTCCTGCTGTGCAGAGCATTGCAGGCCAAATGAAAGCATCTGGACCAGATGGTGTGGGACACGGGGAGCCATGGAGCTATTTTGCACAGAGCAGTGGCGCTATCATCGAGAGGTCTTAGAATGTTCACTCTGGCTGCAGAGGGAGAAGACTGTCAGAGGGGCCCCCGTGGGGTCAGGGAGACCTGTCTGTCAGGAGGCTGTCAGGAGGCTGGAGCGGGGAGTCGGGCCAGAGAAGCCCCACTGTGAGGCGGGGGTGGAGGCAGGGAGCGGCAGCCGGTGCGGGAAGAGGATGTGTTGTACTAGAACAGGGCTGGATGCCTGGACGTGGGGGTGAGCGTGGCGCGCTGGCGGACGCAATATGTGTTGAGTGAGCACATGAAGGAGTGGAGGACGATGACCCTGGGTTTCTGGTTCTGATGACTGGCTGGTGACATCATTACCTGGGACGGGATAAGGAGCGGGGTGGGTGGTGATCTGCTTTGGAGCTGGGAGGGTACGTCAGCGCCCCAGTGTAAAGGGGCTGAGAATGTCCTGGAATGTCCACGCTAAGTCACACGTTCCAGCTTTTTTGCTCCCTGATAGCGAAGTCCACCTATAGTCGAACCTCTGTCTCTCCTGCTTTAATAGAGTCTGTTTGTTGGGCCCTTTGGGATATGGAAAAACCACTTGCTCAGCTTCTCCTTGTAAATCCCTGGTTAGCCACAAAGGGCCTCTGGGCCTTCGGTTGGGGTGTCCTCCATCCTTTGTCTTGCCCCCGGGCCTGTGTCCTTGGACTCTTGTGGTATTCTCAGCTGTGATTTCTCTCTGGTTTGCTGGGACCTTTCTTTCCTTGCCCCAGTCCTCCCTAGCTGCTCCTTTTCCATGGGGCTGGGCTCCTGGCCTGCACCCCTGCACTGACAGATCCCCCCTCTCCCTCCCTGCAGCCTGGCCACCCAGTACTCCTCTTCTCTGACTTCACAGCCCACCAGGGAAGGTAAGAGCCTGCCCCGTCTGGCCCGAAGGGAGTTGGGAGAGGCCGGGGACCCTTCTGTATGGGAGCCTGGGGGAGGGGCTTGGGCCTGAGATTTCCTGTGCCCCCTCTCTCCTTCACTGCCCGCAGCCACAGTGACCACCCGCCAGGTGCGCACCATCATGGAGGAAGTCCAGGATGGCAAGGTGGTCTCCTCCCGTGAGCAGGTCCACCGCTCCACCCACTGAGGCCCCTTTCCACCTGTGACAGCCCAGCCTTGAGGGTCATGGGGCAGCCATCACCTTGGTCTCCCAGCATGCTAGTGCCGCACCCTGAGTGCCCATCTGGGCCACCAGCGGGGAGCTGTTGCCTTTCTGTATCTGTTTCCTGCAGCCCCTCTCCGAGGGTCCTCCTAGAATGGCCCCGATGTCTGCTATTAAAGCTTTGCCTGAAGTTCAATGCCTCGTGTGATCTGGTCTGGTCATTGGCTTGGGGCAGTGTGTGCTGAGGGATTGGGGGAGGAGGACAGTTTGTTGAGTGTTTGGGTGGCACTTGTCACCTGCAAAGCTGTTCGGTCCACCTCATCCAGGCCTGGGGGCTCCCGAGAGGCTAGAGGGAAGAAGGCATGAAGTTGAGGGCAAAGGGATGGGAGAGCCCGTCGTCGAGCTGGGGAAGTTAATAAGAATCAGCCCTTGGGTCCCCATGAGCTGGTCCTCAGGAGGGCCCAGTAGACTTTCTGAGGAACCACACCTCTTCCAGGGAACTCCCTGCCTCAGCCTGGGGCAGGTCTGGGTTCAAGATCAGAAGGAGAGGGGCTGGGCAGGGGGCTTTCCCAAGGCGTGGTCCAAGGTGTTGATGGGTGAGAGGGGGCTGCGGTGGCACAGCCAGCCCAGGAAACAGCATGGCCCAGCTCAGGGAGCATGTGGGGCGGGGTGGCTGCTGTGTGTGTGAGCGTGGGGGGCGTCCTGTTTGCTGTGGTGGCTTGGCAGCTGCCGGGCTATTGGGGAATCTCTCTCAGCTGCTGGCAGGGGCTGTCTGGGCCTGCCTGGGAAGTGGAAGTCTGAGACATGGCCACATTCCATCCAGCGGGCCTGCGGGGACCCGGGGACCCAGGGTGAGGCTGGGGGGTGGTGGGCAGGGTGGATCGGGGCCACATGAGGGGACTGGGATGGGCCTCTGGGGGAGGCTTCGGGGTGGGGAGAGGAGTGGCTGGTCTCAGGAAGACCCTTAGGCAGTGCCCTTTATATTTCCACCTGGCTGGCACTTGAGGTCTACTTCCCTCACCTCACCCTGAGACCTCTTTGGGTGCAGGAGGGTTAAGGAGAGTGATCAGGGGCATGGCCATCCTTTCCCAAGGATGGTCTCCCCCCTGGCTGCCATGTTCTTCCCTCCTTAAGCTCCGCCTTGCCCACCCCGGCCCAGGAGGGAGGCGAGGAAAGGTTAGAGGGGCAGGCTGGGCCCCCAGGATTTCCAGGGATGGGGCCATGTCAGAAAACAGGACAGAAGGACTCACAGCTCCTGGAGTGTTTGCCTGGTGCCAGGGCTCTGCAGAGAGTGGGGCAACGTGCTGATGTCTGCGGGGAGTGTTGGGCTCCGGGGCACCCTGGGGATGAAGGAAGCAGGAGCCCGGCCAGCCCAGTTCTGCATCAGATGGGCCAGTGGGACGCTATCCGGCTCAAAGCCCCAGTTTCCTTATCTGTAAAATGGGGCGGTAGCCTGAGCGTCGCTGTGTTGTGTGGTGAGCCTAGGGGACTTAGGTCCAGTGTCCAAGGTGGAACAGGGTCTTGGGCCTCACCGTCTCCCCAGCGCCTGGCCCAGCCCAGGACTGTGTGTGGTGTGGCATGTGAAGCAGACCAGCCTCAGGCTGGGGGCTGCCGGGTTCCCCAACCGGTTTTCCTACCAGACCCAGGGGCCCCGGTGGGCTGGGCTGGGGTGGCAGCTGCCTGGGAGGGCCTGGGGACGGTGACGTCCTGCTTCTCCTCTTCTCCGTATTAGGTCATGGGAAAGCATAGCTGGAGGGCCTGCCTGAATCACAGGTGACAGGCCTGGGACCAGAGACACGCACCCGCGTATGCAGACGCCCAGCACGGGGGTTCGGAGGAGGGAGGCAAAGCCCCGATGGTGGGAGGGGAGGGGGGCCGGCAGCCACCTGGGAGCTGGCAGGCAGCCAGTAGTGATGAAAGCTCAGGGGAATGGAAACAGAGGAGCGAGCCTGTTGTAATCGCTACGCCCACTTGTCGGCCTATAAAGGCGGCGGGCGAGTCCCGGCAGCCACACGCACCTTGGACCTCCCTCCTCTCTCGCCCTCTCGCTCTGTGCCTGCCTGCCTGCCGCCTGCTGCTGCCACCATGACCACCACCATCCGCCAGTTCACCTCCTCCAGCTCCATCAAGGGCTCCTCTGGCCTGGGGGGCGGCTCGTCCCGCACCTTGTGCCGGCTGTCTGGAGGCCTGGGCACCGGCTCCTGCAGGCTGGGGTCTGCGGGGGGCCTGGCCAGCGCCCTCGGGGGCAGCACCTATTCTAGCTGCTACAGCTTTGGCTCTGGCGGTGGCTATGGCGGCAGCTTTGGGGCCGTTGATGGGCTGCTGGCGGGCGGGGAGAAGGCCACCATGCAGAACCTCAACGACCGGCTGGCCTCGTACCTGGACAAGGTGCGCGCCCTGGAGGAGGCTAACACTGAGCTAGAGGTGAAGATCCGTGACTGGTACCAGAAGCAGGCCCCGGGGCCCGCCCGCGACTACAGCCACTACTACCAGACCATTGAGGACCTGAAGAACAAGGTAGGGCCTGCTGGTGAGATGGGGCCTGTGGGGGGCGTGACTTCTCCTCCTCCTGTCTTCTACCCTTGACCGTGGCCTGGAGTCAGCCTGGGGGGCTGCCACAGGCTCTCAGGGAGCCAAGGACAGCTTGGCTCTGGCTTGGTGTCTGGGAGCCCACCTTGGAGCCACTGTGTGGCCCACGTTCCCCTTTTTGGGGGGCAGCAGCCTGGGCCAGGGACAAGCAAGCCTCATGGAGCTCCTTTGAGCCTCAGTTTCCTCATCACAGAGCTTGTTGCCACCACCTAATGTAATTGTAGGGTAAGATGAGTGGATGCACGTAGAGGCTGTGCCCATGGGCTGCCAGATACGTGGGTATCTCTCTTCTTGAAGCAAGAGGGGGATTTGGGGTAATGGTGGGGTGAGGGGTCTAGTGAGTTTCTGATGGCACCTGCTGGGAGGGGGAGGTGGAGATAGGGGGTGGGACCTCAAGAAGGCATCTATGTGCCTTATTTGGGGATTTTTCTGGCTTCCCCATCCCTCCCACTGTCCCCTCAAGAATGGGGCTCAGCAGACGTCCAAGGGCAGAGCTGCCTGCTGGAGTCTGGAGTTAGGGCCCAGCAGGGGTCATGACTCTTCTGGTTTGGAACTACTCTTTGCTGAGGGCTCCTGTAGGGTCCCTTTTGGGGGAGCCTCTCAGGGGCACTATCTCCCCAGATGTCAAATGAGGGGGTTGTTTACATCCGTTGCTCTGTCTGGGATTCTGGGACAACTTCTGCCCCCGGGGACCTCCCCCATTCTTCTCTTCCCAGCTGGGCACTCCCAGATGGCTACCTGTTCTGGTTGAAGGCAGAGCCTGGCATGGGGGTTCATGTAAGGGGAGGCAGGTCTGGGGGGGGTGCAGGAGGCAAGTTTCAGTACATCAGACTCCTGCTGGCCCCGCCTCTGCCAACAATTACTGCCCAGTAAAGGTGAGGGGCTGGGCAGGAAGGAAGCGTTCCTAGAGAAGGCAGCCACATCCTGGCCTCCAGGCAGGAAGATCCATCTCATAACCCTGGTGTGGGCTGAGCTACTCCCTACCAACCACCTTTCCACTTCCCGTCTCCCCAGATCCTCACGGCCACCGTGGATAATGCCAACATCCTGCTGCAGATCGACAATGCCCGCCTAGCTGCTGATGACTTCCGCACCAAGTGAGTCCCGGCCAGTGCACGGGGAGGAACTGGGGCCCCCTCCCCACCCCAGGGCCGCAGTTGCTGTGGCAAGGGCCAGGAGCTGGGGGTGGGAGAGTCCGCCTCTTAGTCATGGATGTGGCAAATGCAGCAAATTCTCAAGGTAACTGGGCTTAGGCAGAGACATGGATGGCAGGCAGGAGGCAGAGAAGAGAGAAACTGGAATCCTCGTGGAGGTGGGGCTTTGCCCTGCATGGTCGCAGGGCCCTGGGGCCGCATTTTGCTTCTGCTCCATTCCCCCACCTCCATCATCCCTCAGAAGCAGAGGCCGGATGCTGGCCAGGATCTGGACCTGCATATCCAAGCATCGGGACTAAGTCTCTGGTTCCTTTGGCAGGTTTGAGACGGAGCAGGCCCTGAGGGTGAGCGTGGAGGCGGACACCAACGGCCTGCGCAGGGTGCTGGACGAGCTGACCCTGGCCAGAGCCGACCTGGAGATGCAGATCGAGAACCTCAAGGAGGAGCTGGCCTACCTGCGGAAGAACCACGAGGAGGTGAGGTGGCGGGGCAGCCGGTCTAAAAGGTTGTGGAGGGGGCGGGGGAAGGCTCTGGGGCTGCGTCAAGGCTGGGACCGTGGAAAGAGCGCAGAACAGGTGCTCCAGGGCCGGTCACCTTACGGGGCAGCCCTGTTTGTGGAGCCGTCATCCCCGTGCAGGGTAGTCCCTTCCATGCACCACCTTGTTTCCCTGAATCTGGGGAACCTCCCAGGGTCTGCAGAGGCCTCTTCTGCCCGACCCGGCCTCCCTCAAGAGGACAAGGGTCAGTGAGGAGGTCTCCTTGTTCCAGCCCAAGCCCTTGAACCTGGACCCTATGTGGAAGTTTGGGAGTTCAAGGAGATGTTTTAGGTGTACAGGCCTAAGAATTGGATTTTATCTTTGGAGAGCCCTTAGTCTAATGGGGGAGACGTAGACCCGGTTCTCCGGAAACCTCCAGTCTGATGGTGGAGGCAGAGCCCATGCAGAGCAGGTGAACAAGAGTCGAGAGGAGGGGCAGGGGTAGGGGAGAGTGGGAATGAAGGAGGGCTCCTTGGGAGGGATCTGGAGAGTCAGAGAGCAGGACAGGTCTGTGTGCCCATACCCACACCCCCCTCCCCAACAGGAGATGAATGCCCTGCGAGGCCAGGTGGGCGGTGAGATCAACGTGGAGATGGACGCCGCCCCCGGCGTGGACCTGAGCCGCATCCTGTCTGAGATGCGCGACCAGTACGAGAAGATGGCAGAGAAGAACCGCAAGGACGCCGAGGACTGGTTCTTCAGCAAGGTGGGGGTGGCTGTGGGCCAGAGGGCTCTCCCAGGGGATGGGGGGCAAGGACTGAATCCTGTCTGATCCCCAGTACCTGGCATCTGGGGGGTGCCCTATCCTCAGTGAGCCACATGGACCCCATGGGATCAGGGTCACCCATTGCATCAACAGGCCAGGAGGTTGGCTAAAGCTGGGAATAAAGCCAGAGGGTACAGACCAGCTCTCCAAGAGGTCAGGAGCTGGCACCAGGGGACTGATTGCTGTCCTGGCTGGTCCTCAAATTGCCTATGCTCCTGCCTTCTACTTGGAGGGAGTAGAGATAAAGCTTCACGTCATGTCAAAGGTTTCTGGGCTTTGGAAAGTGGGATGCTGGTGAGAAGGCTCCCACAGTTAGGTTTGGGAGGAGGCTGAGAGGCCCAGGGGAGATCAGGAAGGTGACCATGGCCAGGGGCGTTACGGGGAGTAGGGAGAGCCCCAGGTGCCTGTTTGGGCATAGAATGGGCCCTGGGCTGATCATATGGAGGCCATGGGTGTCGTCTGATTTGGAGAAGGGACCCCGGGCTCACGCTGCACTATCCTGTGTCCTGTCTGCAGACAGAGGAGCTGAACCGCGAGGTGGCCACCAACAGCGAGCTGGTGCAGAGCGGCAAGAGTGAGATCTCCGAGCTCCGGCGCACCATGCAGGCTCTGGAGATTGAGCTGCAGTCCCAGCTCAGCATGGTAGGGGAGCTGCCAGGCCTGGGGTGCGCCCGGGACCCTGGAGGGGGCACCGACCACCCTTGCTGACCCCTGATCCTCCCTCCTTCCTGCAGAAAGCATCCCTGGAAGGCAGCCTGGCTGAGACAGAGAACCGCTACTGCGTGCAGCTGTCCCAGATCCAGGGACTGATCGGCAGCGTGGAGGAGCAGCTGGCCCAGCTGCGCTGTGAGATGGAGCAGCAGAACCAGGAATACAAGATCCTGCTGGACGTGAAGACACGGCTGGAGCAGGAGATTGCCACCTACCGCCGCCTGCTGGAGGGCGAGGACGCCCAGTGAGTGGGGGCAGGGGCCACGGCTGGGGGCCTGGAGTGGGGGTGGAGCTCTCAGACCCAAATCTAATCTCCTCTCTCTCTCTCTCTCTTTTTTTTTTCCTCCCAGCCTGACTCACTACAAGCCCAAAGAACGTAAGGATCTTGGTAGCTGAGGGTGGGGGTGTACACGGGGCAGACAACCCATCTGCTCATTGCTGGGGAGGGTCCCCAGGAGCTGCAGGAAATGAAGGCTGATCCTCAGCAGAGTGGGGGGGGGCAGGGACCTGTTAGGGCTCAGGGTTGATGCTCAAGGGAATCAGATGAGGGAGACACTAGTCTGATGGGGGCAGGGCAGAGAGATGATCCTTCCTCTGGAGATCCGAGTTTGATTGGGGGAGACGTGCTCCTGGCCCTGGAGACTCTCCTCTGATGGGGAGATTTAGGGACATGATCTCATGGTCTTTGTTCTTGACACCCTACAGATGAGAGCAGTCCTGAGTCTGGGATCTGTAACTTGAAGGGAGAAAGGGACATGGTCCTTGCCCTCCAGATCCCGGTGTGATAGGGAAGATAAGATCCTGGTCCCGGGTATCTAGTCTACTGGGGGTGATGTGGAGCTGGTGCTTGTCTTGGAAATCCCAGTCTGGTGCTGAGGGAGACAGGAGCAAAGTCCATGCCCTGGAGACTGCAGAGAAATGGAGATGGACCCTACTGGGTAGTGCCCAGTCTTGCAGAAGGACACAGTGGGTCAGGATCAAACCTCCCATCTGGGAGGCTGGACTCATACACTAGCACAGGGAGGGGAAGGGACAGGGAGTGGGTTTCTCAGCCACCGCCTACCTCCAAGTGTCTGTCTCCTGCAGCTGTGACCACGCGCCAGGTGCGTACCATTGTGGAAGAGGTCCAGGATGGCAAGGTCATCTCCTCCCATGAGCAGGTCCACCAGACCACCCGCTGAGAACTCTGCTCCTCCTGGCCAGCACCCCCCCACCCCAGGCTCCCCCACTGACCCTACAGCCTCTGGATTCCCCGGCCTCAGCTCCTGGCTTAGTCCCTTTCCCATAACCCCTGTCTGACCAATAAAGCTTGTTGACTCATATGGAATGCGTCCTGATTGTGGCCACTGAGGTGGGCCCTGGTGAGCAAAGGGGGAACTGGGGGAAGAGTCTGTGGACACCAACTGTCGTTGATTTAGAGGTCAAGGGTTGTCTAGAATCAGGGTAAAGAGTAGGTCTGGACAGAGCTTGTGTGTGTGGGGGGGGCACTTTGCATCTCAGTGATGCAAAGGGTCAGTGATCCTTGGGAGAGTGGTCCAGGCAATGCCAGACCTGGAGTCGGGCCAGCATACCTGGGGAGGTCCTAGTGGCCTCTTCTTGCCCTATAAGTAGGTCCGTGCCCTTGGGCAGTGGCTTTGCCTCACTGAGCTTCGTTTTTTCATCCATAAATGGCTGAGGGATGTCAGGTGGGAGCCGGAGTCCTAAAGGATGACGCATCCAGTCAATTGTTCCCGAGGTCCCGTGGGACATGCCCTTCTCCAAAAGGGGGGATGGGGGTGGGCAGGTCAGGAATCGGAATCCTCCTGGAAGAGACAAGAGCATAGGGAAGATGGGGGAGGCAGACTGAGTGGTTAGGGCCCATGTTCCTTTGTGAGTCTCAGGAAACCCCCAGAAGGGGTTGTGGGCACTCAGGGGGACTCCTATTGCCTCACCCCAGGAATATGAACTGTAGTCTATGCTTCTAGAGAAGAGGGAGGGCCCCAGGCAGGTGTGGGAGAAAGGGTGCGGCCTCTCTTAGGGACATTTCCTCAAATGGTCAGCTGCAGCTCAGGACGGGGGGCCGGGATCGTGGAGGAACGGGGTGGGGAGGAGCCCTACCCTTCCTGGGAGCCCGTCGGTGGTGGGGGGGAAGGTGGGAGACAGCGTCCTCTGGGCTTCAGCCCCTTTCATTCTGGTGGCAGGCGATGAGCCACTTGAGGAGGAGCCCCTCCACCTGGAAGTCTTCCTTTAAGTAAATCTGGAAACCACTGGGCGGGGCAGGCCTTCCTGACTGTCTTCAGGAAATGAGACGAGATTGAAGAGGTTAATGAGAGGAAGGGCGCCCCCACCTCAGTTCACGGACAGGCCTGGGACTGTCTGCTGCTGCAGAATCAGGCCAGGGCCCTTCCAACACCCTCCTGGTGCTTGGACACTGAAGGGGGGCCTGGGCAGGAGCAGCTAAGCCCCTGGGGCCCGGCGGGTGCAGGGCCTGGGACTCGTGGAGGCCAGGGAGGAGCGCGCAGGGTGGTGGTGAGAGCATGGTCTACGAGGTGAGCAGGTGGCAGTTGGACTTAGGACAGGTCCCAGGCCTTCTCTGGACCTCAGAGGCTGTGGTCACTGAGGAGAAGGAGGAGCCTCAACTAATGGTCCCTCCGGCCCTGATCCTGGGGCCGCTGAGGACGGTGAGTTCCTAGCCAAGGCAGGGGCTGCTGGCTGGTGTCCAGAGCCGGGAGCAGAGCAGGCTGGGAGCGCAGACTCGGCTCCCTCAGAGGCTGGTGTCTCCCAGCTGCCTGAGCAGCAATGACGGATGGAGGGCAGGGGAGAGCCTGTGCCCACCAGGCCCCGCCACACTTCCAGCCACAACCAGAAGAACCAGTCCCCGTTTGATGACAGCTAATGTGGAGGGTGATCTCATTTATCCGAGCAGCAGTCCCAGGAAGCAGGGAGGGTCGGGAAGGGGCGCCCCATTGTGTGGATAGGGACACTGAGGCTCCAAGGAGCGGTGACTCAGCTCTTGTCTGGGTTATGCTGGGAAGAGAGGCCCCACCCCCAGCCCCGCCCCAGGTTCTTAGATTCTGCAGATTCTTTCCCTGCAGATCCTGGGGGCCCACCCCTACTGTGGGGTGACTGAGGAGGGGGTCCCAGTGTGGGGGTGGGCAGAGATAGCCCTGGGCTGGGCCCCTCTGCTGGGGAGGAAGCCCCTGCCCACAAAGTGAGTAGGTGGGTGGCTCAGGAGGCCAGAGTAGAGAGAAGCCCAGTGTGGAGAGCTGGACCGGGAGAGGCAGTGGCTGCCGCTGGGGGTGGGGGTCCCTAGGGGGTGGTCCTGGGCCCCGCCCTACCTTTTCCTGGAATGCTTAGTCCACGCCTGGGCAGGGAGGGCCACAGGAGGGAGTGACTGGGGGCTGAGACCTGTGGTCCTCTTGAGGGGTTTGGTGGCTGGACTTTTTTTCTAGGCACCCCCAAGCCAACCCAGGCTGCAGGGCACGTGTGCCCGTGGCTGGACTGGGCGGCCCAGCTGTGGGACTCCACAGTTCATCGCCCCCCCACGCCCCCAGCCCCAGCCACCGGCACAAAGTATTTCACTCTCTATCAGCGAACGGGTCTGTAACTGCCCTCGGTGCCGCCTTACCCACTCTCACGTGATGGACACACACGATGGCCCTGATGTCCAGGCCTGGGCCAGGGACCGCAGTAGCCGGCCCCTGTGGCTCCTCCTCTGCCATGCCCACGCCCCGAAAGTATGCCCTGGCGGTGCTTTCTGCAAGGAGACAATGTGGCAGGAACACTGTGGCGCAGTGTCAGTCTGTGCTTCTTCGGCACTGGGCCCGGGGGAAGGAGGAGACACATGCCCTGGCCTGGAGGGACCCTGAAGGGCTCCGGTTTAGGGGTGAAGGGCAGGGCACAGCGCTGGGGCTGACAGTACTCCTACAGTCCTTAGGTGGTGTGGGTGGGGGCGAGGTTGAGGAGAACAGAGGGAACGGAGCCAGGGTGGTTCGGGCTCAGACTGTAACAGAGCTTGATCTAGTCACACAGTGTCCTGAGAGCCCCTTGGTTGTGCAGACCAGGGTGACAGGCTGTGACAGCACCCACCCTCGGAAGGGGGGCCTGAAACACGGGGCAGTGGGAGGATCATCTACCATCGGGCTCTCACAGATTCATCCAGATCCTGGGAGCAGTGGAGCGGCCAGAGCCCGGACTGGAGACACGGGCTCGCTCCCCGGGAGCCTGCCCCTCCCTGCAGGCCCCCTGCCCCCATCATGGCCTGACCGCACGCCGCTGTCCTGGCTCACTGGGCATCTTCTCTTTCTTCACCTTGCCCTGAACCCGTGGTTCTCGCTGCCGCCGTGGATGGGCTGGGGGCCCTGCCGCAACCCCCTCTCTCCCCTCAGTCTCCTTGAGAGGCTCCCCTCCTTCCCTTCCTCCCCCAGGCCATCTCCAGCCTGGCTGGTCACCAGAATTCCCTATGAGCTTGTAAAACATCCCCACGATCAGGCTTGTCCTGGGCGATGCTGATCCAGTGGGTCAGAGCAGGGTCGGGAATCTGGACGGGGATCCTGGCGATCAGTCAGGTTGGGGAATCGCTGCAAGTTGAGGCGTGCACTGGCCAATGATATTTCTTGGCCAACTCAGGTATGAGGTGACCTCACCCTACCTGAGACGGGGCAGGTGAAGGAGAGAGGAAAGAGGCCTGGGTGGGGGAAGGAGCCCATGGCCTGGAGAGGTCCCGGTTTGGTGGGAGTCTGTGCTCTGTGCCCACAGACCTGCTGATCCTGGCTCTCAGCAACCCTGGGTAGGTTTGCCTCGCTGGCACGGAAGAAATGCACCCCTTGCTCCTTCTCTGCCAAGTCAGATCTTCTGAGACCCAGCTGGAGCCTCTCCTGATACTCCCTCCTTTACTGCTGAGGCCTAGGGTGGGTAACCCTTACCCTGCACCCTGTGGGCCAAGCACCCCAGAGTTTCCTGCCATGCAGTGTTTATTCCCGGCCTTAGTTTTCTCTCCAGGACCAAGTGATAGGTTCCAAGTTCAGGAACTATGTCATCACCTTCCCCAGCCTCCATGCCCCGGGTGCGGGTGCTGGGCACACCGTAAGTGCTTGGTCTTCGGTGTCGACCGAGTGGTTTGATGGGTTGGTTGGTAACTTCTTTGTAGATCCTCAATTATCAGTGCTGGGCTTGAGTGCAATCCCGCACTGACCCTAGGAATGGTGGATGGGGCAGGGATCCAGTTAGAAGGGAGGGAGGTGGGAGCGCCTGCGTGACTCAGTCGGTTAAGCATCCAGCTTCTGCTCAGGTCATGATCTCATGGTTCGGGAGTTCAAGCCCCGCATCGGGCTCTGTGCTGATAGCTCAGAGCCTGGAGCCTGCTTCGGATTCTGTGTCTCCCTCTCTCTCTGCCCCTCACCCCACTTGTGTGTGTGCTCTCTCTCTCTCTCAAAAATAAATAAACATAAAAAAAAGAAGGGAGGGTGGTGGAGGGTGGGCTGAGGCAGAGAAGAAGGAGGTCCCAGAGACCACAGGGAGAGCCCGTGTGAATCTCAGGAACAGTGCTGGCGCCGGGTTCGAGTTTCTGCTTTTGTTTAACCTGGGACAATCCCTCTCTTTCTCTGCTTGAGGCTTGGTGGCCTTTGGTGGCCTCAAAGGTCATTTTTATTTTTATTTTTTGTTAAAGAGAGAAAGTGCGAGCAAGGGAGAGGTGCAGAGAGAGAGAGAGAAAGAATTTTTTTTCTTTCCTTTCTCAGTCTGACTTATCAGCATAATGTTCTCTAGGTCTATCTATGTTGCGGCAAGAGAGAGAGAATTTTATTTTTGAGAGAGAATCTTAAGCAGGCTCCACACTCAGCTCAGAGCCTGACATGGGATTCAGTCCCACAACCTCGGGATCATCACCTGAGCTGAAAGCAAGAGATAGACATTCAAACAACTGAGCCACCCAGGCGCCCTCCAGAGAGAGTCATTTTTAGTTCTGGGGGTAATGAGTCTATGGTTGGACCTGAACTCCATGCCTGTCTTGACACCTGGGATGGCAAGGTTTTTTGTCCAAGATTCCAGGACCCACTTTGCCCATTTTTGGCGTGGGAGAAGGGAGCAGTAACATTGGGTTCTGTCTCTCAGGCCTGGCCCTGAAGGTGTGAGTTGGGTGCCAGCTCTGCTCAGACCTCTGGGCCCTGTTCCTACAAGCCGAGTGACTGATGGGGCGCGACATGGCAACAGCAAAGTCCTGGTTATGCTGAGACAGAATTTCCTGTCCCTGGGTTCCGGTAATATCACCAAGCAGCACTCAGGCCGAGGCAAGCCCTCTCCCAGAGCAAGGACACTGGCCAGTTCTGTGCGACTCCCCCCAGAGCACCCTAAGGAATCTTCAGCTCTTGGGTTCAGAGCCCCCCAATCCTGCCTCCAGCCCTCAGGCCAAGGTCAAGTCCACTGTGGGTGCAGCTCATTCCAGGCACTGTGCGGAGGTATATGAGAATGGACGTACCTGGTCCCAGCCTGCAAGGCACTGTGGGCAAGTGGAGACACCCTGAGCCTGGGTTTAAGAGTCACTTAAAGCCGAGTGACTTTGGGCGAATCCCTCCTTCCCTCCGGGTCTCCCTCTCTCCTCCCCACTTCACAAGGTGAATTTAAGACAGTGATGCACGTTGGAGATGTGCAGAGTGGGTGGTTCAGGATGGTGGAAGGACTCTGACTGGGTGAGCAGACAGGTGGGGGTTCAAATCTCAGCTCCCCATTGACTGGGGTCTTGGGAAGCCCACTTAACCTACCGGCTCCCTCGACTATGAACCTGTGGCAGGAATATGGCCTCTCACAGACTGTGTGGCACACGTAGGGCACTCCATACAATGCCTGAGCATGGCAGCTGTGACCAGAGAGGTCACCTCCCCCTTCTCCTCAACTGAACCAAGGAAGCTGCCTAGCCCAGCCTGCAATCTATGGACACTCAGAAGAAATGTGCTGGGAACGGAGCCCTGGGTGCAGTGTGGGGACTCAGAGGCCCCTGGTGGGGTCAGGGGTCACACATGGCGCTCACGGCAGGATGGGGACTCCCACCCCACCACGGTTCATGATGGCTGTCCATGACTAGGTAGAGCAATACTCAAAGGGTGGGCATGTTGGGGTAAATAGGAGAGGGTAAATAGGAGAGGGTAAATGGGAGGGTTGTGGGAGGGAGGTGTCAGAGGGCAGAGGTGGGTGTGAGGAGGCAGGTGAGGGGGCAGCTGGCTGCAAAGGAGGGATGGGGTACTGAGGGGCAGGGCCATCATCAGGGAGTGGCCAGTGGGGTCCTGTGTGCATGTCCCTCTGTGGTGTGTTCTCCTCTTTTACAGATGAGAAAACTGAGACCCAGGGGGCTAAAGGGTGACTTATGCTGCATAGCTTGTAAGGGGTGGAGTGGGGATTCAAGCCAACATGAGCCCGGCTCAATAGTACATGTGGGCCCCATGGTACCCAACACTTATGACGACCCTGGGGACTCAAAGGCAGCCTCTGACACTGGGATTGGATCCAATAAAGGAAAGAGAGTCAGAGAATGAAAAAGAATTTTTTTAAATGTTTATTTTTGAGAGAGAGAGAGAGAGAGGCAGAGTGCAAGCAGAGGAGGGGCAGAGAGAGAGGGAGACATGGAATCCAAGACAGGCTCCAGGCTCTGAGCTGTCAGCACAGAGCCTGACGTGGGGCTCGAACCCACAGGTGGGGACATCATGACCTGAGCAGAGGTTGGACGCTTAACTGACTGAGCCACCCAGGCGCCCCAAGAATCCTTAGAACTAGAAAGGACTCCACAATCATCCAGTCCAGCCTTGTCACTTTACTGAGGGGAAACAGAGGCCCAGAGAGGGGAGGCAAGGGGCTTAGGTCACACAGAGAGTTAGACCATGAACCCAGCTCTCCTTGTCCGGAGCCAGGCGGGCAGGATCTCCACAGCACATCCCGAGGCAGCCCCAGGCTGGTATCGGTGAAGCCTTTCTCAGCCAAGGCTGTCACCGTGAGGCAGGGAGTCCTTCGCGGGCTGACTCACTGCCTGGGGACGCAGCCGCCACAAAACTGCCTGCGCCAAGGCCCCACTGGCCCCTTAGGCCCCAGGAACAAGAGCCGGATTCCCGCCGCCCAGCCTGAGTCACGGCCGACTGGCGTTTGTGAGTTTTTCTCTCGGCCCCACACCCCCGGAGCTGGGTGGGAACTCCGAGCAGCACCCAGCGAAGTGAGTCGACCCCGGGGCTGAATAATCCTGATCCGGAGCGGGGAGTCGGACGGGACCTGGCGTGATGAAATCCGCAGGGGAACCCTCAGTCAGCAGTCGGAGGCCCCGCCTTCCCCGGTGCATATAAAGGCTCCTGGGGTTTGAGGAGCCCCAGCACCTTTCTCTCCTCTGCCTAACCGCTCGCTCACCTCCTCCTGCACCATGACCACCTGCAGCCGCCAGTTCACCTCCTCCAGCTCCATGAAGGGCTCCTGCGGCATCGGGGGCGGCTCCGGCCGCATGTCCTCCGTCCTGGCTGGAGGGTCCTGCCGGGCCCCCAGCGCCTACGGGGGCCTGTCGGTCTCGTCCTCCCGCTACTCCTCCGGGGGGGCCTGCGGCCTGGGGGGCGGCTACGGCGGCGGCTTCAGCAGCGGCAGCAGCTTTGGTGGGGCCCTGGGTAGCGGCTTCGGGGGAGGCTACGGTGGTGGCTTTGGTGCTGGCTTTGGAGGCGGCCTTGGCGGAGGCTTTGGTGGCTTTGGTGGCGGCGATGGCGGCCTCCTCGCCGGCAACGAGAAGCTCACCATGCAGAACCTCAACGACCGGCTGGCCTCCTACCTGGACAAGGTGCGCGCCCTGGAGGAGGCCAACGCCGACCTGGAGGCGAAGATCCGCGACTGGTACCAGAGGCAGCGGCCCAATGAGGTCAAGGACTACACCCCCTACTTCAAGACCATCGAGGACCTGAGGAGCAAGGTGTGCGGGCCGGGCAGGTGGCACTGGTGATTGAGAGAGAGCATGGCTTCAGTGGCCCTTAGAAAACCACTTTCTAGCATCTTTATTTTACAAACTGGGAGACTGAGGCCCACCCTGGGGGAGTAGCCGGAGGCCACTCAGAATTGGTGGCAGAGGGTCCCTTTTCAGAGTCTAGCTGTCTGAGCTGTGGCTGGAGCCCTGGGTCTTATTCCCTGCAAGTGTTCTTTGCATTGCTTCCTCAGTTTCCCTCAGCCTGGGGCGGAGGATGAGGCGGTGGGAGCCTGGGGGGCATCGCTCTACATACCCCAAGCCGGAAGCAAAAGACACCCAGGCTGGCTGGAGGAGTGTAGGGCCTGATCTGCCAGCCAAGCAACCCTCAAGCTTGGGGACACCCCATTCTCCCCTCTGTGCTCTTCACCCTGAGCAGCGAGGTCTGTGCTAACGAGACCTGTGCCTTTACCTTCTCTGTAGATCATCGCGGCCACCGTTGAGAATGCTCAGCCCATTCTGCAGATTGACAATGCCAGGCTGGCAGCTGATGACTTTAGGACCAAGTGAGCAACCGCTGTTGGGGGTGGAGTGTGGTGCAGAGGGCAGGGGGCGAGTGGTGGGGCTGTTGAACTTGAGCCTCAGAAGCCTCGCAGATGGAGCTGATGCCCCAACCTCTGTCCTCCCAGGTATGAGCATGAGCTGACCCTGCGCCAGAGCGTCGAGGCGGACATCAACGGCCTGCGCCGGGTGCTGGACGAGCTGACCCTGGCCAGGACCGACCTGGAGATGCAGATCGAAGGGCTGAAGGAGGAGCTGGCCTTCCTGAAGAAGAACCATGAGGAGGTGAGGTCGCTGCTGGTGTTGGCAGCGGGAGGCTGGTTCAGGGGCCAGGAAGGGGCGCAGCTGAACTGACCACCTCCCGCCATTCCTTCCCAGGAGATGCTCGCCCTGCGGGGTCAGACTGGTGGGGACGTCAGTGTGGAGATGGACGCCGCCCCCGGTGTGGACCTGAGCCGCATCCTGAATGAAATGCGGGACCAGTATGAGCAGATTGCGGAGAAGAACCGCAGAGACGCGGAGGCCTGGTTCCTGAGCAAGGTGGGGCTCAGGTGCTCAGGTCTCCCGCAGGACTTCCCAGCCCGGGGGGAGGGGGAGGCACCTCTAGAGCGCCTCACACCTGCTCTTCTCTCTGATCTCAGACCGAGGAGCTGAGCAAAGAAGTGGCTTCAAACAGTGAATTGGTGCAGAGTGGCCGCACCGAGGTGACTGAGCTCCGGAGGGTGCTCCAGGGCCTGGAAATTGAACTGCAGTCCCAGCTCAGCATGGTACGAAGGACCCCGCCTAGACGCAGTCCCCAAGTCACCAGTAATGCCACCAGCCCCTCAACATTGCCACAATACAGCCCTGCCTGTCTTTTCCCAGGAGGGGGATGGAGGGACCATTGTACCCATTACATAGACACAGAAATTAAGGCCCAGAACAATGGAATGACTTCTCCACGTTGTCTGGCCCATCAGTAGCCCAGCCGGGAGCAAGATCCATGTAGCTCTCAGGCCACATGCCCAGAGGCCTGGGCCAGTGGGGGAGGTAATGACACCTCTGCTGACTCTCTCTCTCCCCCACTCACAGAAAGCATCCCTGGAGAACAGCCTGGAGGAGACCAAAGGCCGCTACTGCATGCAGCTGGCCCAGATCCAGGGGCTGATCGGCAGCGTGGAGGAGCAGCTGGCCCAGCTGCGCTGCGAGATGGAGCAGCAGAACCAGGAATACAAGATCCTGCTGGACGTGAAGACGCGGCTGGAGCAGGAGATCGCCACCTACCGCCGCCTGCTGGAGGGCGAGGACGCCCAGTGAGTGCACTGCGCTTTTTCCCAGCCCGGCCTACAGACCTTGCAGCCCTGCTGCTTCCGGCAGGTCTAACTGCTCTGCCTTTTCTCCCCCGCAGCCTCTCCTCCCAGCAAGGGTCCAGCCAGTCCTATTCTTCCCACAACGGTAAGGCCCCTGAGGCTCCAGGGCGCCCCTGAGCCCCCAGCCCTCCCTTCTCCCTGTGTGGGGCCTCTTAGCTCCTAGAGCCCTTCTCACCCCCTCGCCTCTCCCCCACAGTCTTCTCCTCCTCCTCGTCATCCACCTCCGGCCACCAGGTGCGGCCCATCCTCAAGGAGCAGGGCTCAGCCAGCTTCAGCCAAGGCCAGAGCTCCAAGCACTGAGGTGCCTCTTCCAGAGTCTCCTGCCAGCCCGCCGGCCCCAACCTCCTGAAGGCCTGGGCCAGGGCCCTGTCCTCCCGGCGCGGTCCCCAGCTGTCTCCCCTCCCTCTCTGCTGGTGGTGGGCTAATAAAGCTGACTTTCTGGTTGATGCAAACCTGTGTGGTCTCTGTTCTTGAACAAACGGGAGGGGGTTGAAGGTGTCTCCCCGAGACCTTCTGGGACCTCACAGCCTGAGGGGTCTGGGAAATAGCAAATAGTGCAAATACCTCAGTGATACTGGTAGGGTGTTTCTAGAAGACCCCCCCATCCCTGGTAGCGTGGGGGTGGGAGGTGGGACGCAGGAGGGGTAGGAGCTCCCTGTGTGGAGGGTGTGGTGAGGCCACGTTTGGAGTGGAGACCGCTCTGCCACTCAGAGGGGTTAAGAAAGCTGTGCGAAGTCATGCAGATCTCAAGAGGCGTGATTGGGGTTCAAGCCCTTCTGTCCGGTTATGAAGGCCATGCCCCCCCCCCTTTTTTAATACCACTCTTTCTTTTTAGGTATTTTAACCCAAAGACTTCAAAGCTTAAGCTCTTAACTCTACCCTTTGGCTCTTCACACTCACACAAGTTTTGTGTTGGGTGATGGAAAAGAGAGACTCTGCCTTGGGGATGGTGTCCATGGTTAGGACTGAACTTTTTTCTCCCAGCCTGTCCTCCTCATCACCCCTTATCAGGCCCTGATTAACATCAGGCAGGAGACTGAGTGTGACAAGTCCCCTGGAAAACATCTGTCACCCTTACCCTCCCTCATCCTCGCCTCCTTCATTCTCCCTAGAACTGGGCACGGAATAGCCGACTAGGTCCCTTGTTGTCCATTTCTCCCAGTCCCATTTCTGCCTGATGGCCTTTCTAGAAAGAATATGGCCAAGATCAAGAACAAGGATGTGATCAGGACTCTACTGTTTAATCACCTGTGATGTTCTCTTTCCTCTCCGATGCTCGACCCTCTGTCTCAACCCACTTGGATGCCTTTCTGCCCTGCCCTGCTCTGTACCCTTGAGTCAGCTATCCTGTCCCACACCATGGGTGCTTTCCATATTTAAAAAATTCAATTTGCAAAATCAAAGTTATGTATGTATCATGTAATAAGTCTTTCTATGAAAAAGAGCCATCCCGAGGCTGTGTCCCGTGCCTCCATTCCCACTTCTCACTTTCAACTCTTGGCTATTACTTTTGACATTTGCCTTATTTCTTTACTTTTTTAATGTTTATTTATTTTTGAGGGAGAGACAGAGACAGAGTGTGAGCTGGAGAAGGAGCTGGAGAAGGAGCTGGAGTGTGAGCTGGGGAAGGGTCAGAGAGAGGGAGACACAAGATCCGAGCCAGGCTCCAGGCTCTGAGCTGTCAGCACAGATCCTGACGTGGGGCTTGAACCCATGAGCTGTGAGATCATGACCGAGCCGAAGTCATACTCTTAACCAACTGAACCACCCAGGCACCCCGGCATATGCCTTATTTCTAAATCACAGGTTTATACTACCATTTCTTGATTTTTTTTTCAATTTTAGTTTTTAATTGCTTGACTTCCTGCTGTGAAGGAGAGGGATTTAGCTCTCTTGTACAGCATGACCCTTTCCTACTTCTTCCTACACTTTCAATATATCGATATTTTCATTAGGTAAGTATTTAATTTTAATTTTCATAACTATTTGACTATTATTTATAGTCGAAAACATTTTATGCTGTTAGATTTCTTTAGGATAAACATCTCTTTTCAGTTTGCTGAGGTTTTCTATGTACTTGTCCTAAATTTATTCCCCAATTCACTGCCAGAACTAGATTAGAACTCCTCCTAATATGTTAAAACACTGAGTATTCCATAGGTTTTATCTTTTTGAAGATATTTCTCTTGGAGCCTGCTGTCCTGCTCCAGCAGGTTCTGGGCATGTTCTGTGTCTCTTGTCAACTGGAATCTTCCTTCACTGTCCTCTTGGACATCCCTTCTTTCTGCATTGCTTCCCTGTTTCTTGGATCCCATGTCTTCCCTTTTCTTTTCTTCTCTGTTCATTTTAGTGAAACACATCCTCTGGCAGTTTCCTGGGAAAGGATTCATAAACCTTTCATATCTGAAAACATCACTAGTCTACTCTCATTCTTGACTGATAGTTTGGCTGGGTATGGAATTCTTGGTTGCAAAAAAATTTCCCTCGGCATTTTGAAGGTATTATGTCACTGCATCTTGGCTTCCAGTGTTGCTACTGAGAAGTCTATACTGTTTTTATTCTAGATCTTTTATGCTATCCTATTCCTACCCCTATCCCCAGAACTTTTAGGCTCTTCTCTTTCTCTTTAGCAGGGTGAAATATCACATGTTCTGCCTTGATGTGGCTGTGTTAGATGTGTTGGATTGGGCACTTGCCAGAATCTTTCAGCATATACATTCATGTTCTTTGGTTCTGGGACATTTTCTTTAATATTTATTTCATGATTTCCTCCCCCTGCTCTGTCATTGTCGCTCTTTCTGGAACTCCTTCTTTTCCTACATATTTCAGTTTATTTTTCATCTAACTTCTCTATTTTTGGACTATCTGAAATTTTCCTAAACTTTGCCGTCTAATCTTATGATTTAGTTTTTAAAATATTGTATATGTTTTTAGTACCCTATAACTCTGGATACTTTTTAAAAAATAGTCTCTCGTTCTTATTTGAAGATGCAATATTTCCTCCTACCTCAGTAAGCCTATTGATCAGGGCTTTAACATTTCTCCCATTTCCATCATCAGTTCAGTTTCCTCTCAGCTGCCTTTTTCCTGGTTTGTCTTATCTCTGTCCTTTATGCCAGAGGTTTCCCTCAAATGTCTGTAGTTCTTGGTCATCTGCTAATATTTGTGGTAAGTTAAGAAGTTGATTGGAGCGTGAATGTGTGTGTGTGCAGCAGGGTTTTTTCCCCCTAATGAGTCTCACTATAGAATATTCTGGTGCAGAATATGCTGTTTTATGGGGGGACCCCAAATATCAGTATCTGTAGGCCTTTTCTCTTGGGTGGGGTCTTCCTCAGGAAGGAAGAGTTACTGGCTTTCAGGAAGCTATGTGGAGGAAGGGGACTGAGAGAGTCTCATCTCAGTTAATCTGACTTATGTTCGCTTATTCCTCGCACTGTTAGTTGTGCTTGGTCTCTCAGGGTTTAGTCCTTCTGGGTAAATTCTCCAGAGTGCACCCCCAGTTTCTCCTGGGGTAAAGGAGGAATGACTGGCATCAGGGTTTGGGGTAGAAAGGAGCTATGGAGGCCTCACTGCTTTTTGTATGGACTTTTGGCCCATTTAACTTCCCTTTTTTAGGCCATTAGCCCTCCACTTTCAGACGTGCCTGGTGCCTCCTATTCCAGAGGCTTCCCAGGGTCCTGCTACGTGAATCTGCTTGCTTCTTGGCTTCTCCCTGGGAAAGCAGCAAGATTACCTTTTGCTTGTTTGTTTTTCAGATTCCAAAATTTTCTTACTGTAATCCCTCTTTGTCTAATACAGGCTTTATCCATTTATGCTAATTTTAGGAGTGTCTAGAGGGGTGGTGATAAATGACATATTTAACCTCCAGTGTCATTGGGAGTCCCTGCTTCATACGTGGCAAAATATTTTTCATCTTTCAAGGCTGCTGAGCCTGATTCATCACTCTGCAATCCTTAATCATTGTTGGTTGTTTAGCAAACATGTCTCCCTTTTTATGGTCAACAATCCTGTCTTCCAGGCCATAGGTGAGCTTATGGTTCAGACTGAATCCCAAATCCCAGTACCCAAAGGCAACCACTAATAACATTTTGGTGATTTCTTTCAAATACATATTACAGGTCTATCTATCTATCTATCTATCTATCTATCTATCTATCATCTATCTATCATCTCTCTATCTACAATCATACTATATTGTTTTGCATTTGATTTTTATTAATATTTTTTGAAGTTTATTTATTTATTTTGAAAAAGAGAGCATGTGTGCATGTGTACAAGCAGGGACGGGGCAGAGAGAGAGGGAGAGAGAATCCCAAACAGGCTCTGTGCTGACAGAGGACAGGGAGCCCCTGACATGGGCCTGAACTCAGGAACTGTGAGATCATGACCTGAGCCAAAATGAAGAATTGGATGCTTAACCGACTGAACCCCCCAGGAGCCTCTGATTTTCATTAATATTTTAAGAGAAGTATTATACATTTCAATGCTGTTTCCACTGTTTTTGTTCTTTCTTATGGTGTATTAAAATAATACAGTAATGACATCTTTCTGCATAAAGCTTTTATACATGTTTTGCATTATTTCCTTAGGCTTAATTCCCATAAGTATAATTACTAGGTGAGAGGATAACAAACGTTTTAAGGGTCTTGATGTGTACTGTCAAATTGATTTAAACAGAAGTGGTGCCAATTTACGTACTTGGCCAGACTGGAATGAGAGTGCCTATTTCAAAAATCTGCTCACCAACTTTGGGTGTTATCTTTTAAAAATTTCTTTTCTTTAAAAAAATTTTCTTTTTGAGAGAGAGAGAGAGAGAGAGAGCATGAGCAGGGGAGGGGCAGAGAGAGAGGGAGACAGAGGATCTGAAGCAAGCTCTGCACTGATAGTTAGAGAGCCTGACGCGGGGCTTGGACTCATGAACTGCAAGATCATGACCTGAGCTGGAGTTGGGTGCTCAATTGGTTGAGCCACCCAAGTGCCCCTGGGCTGCTAAACCCTCCTGAGCCAGAACACAGGCTTATCAGTCGTTCAGTAACAAGATGTCCGAGCATAGAGCACAGAATGCCCTCTACTTAACAAAGGTGTCGGTGCCTGTGTCTTCATGCTGTGTGTTACCATCCATGTACCCTCTGGAAGCTCCGTGAGAAAGGCCTCTATTTGACAGATGGGGAAACTGAGGACCCAACTAATTAACGGGGGTAAAAAAAAACCTTTGTTAGGGTCCCCTAGCTAGTTAGGAAAATTCCCTGAGGGCATGAACCATGTTTCTCCCTTTCATTATTATATCCCATGGAAACAAGGACAAAACATGAACCCCCTTGAAGGATGATATCAAGGCAGATGTGTATGAGGGAACTAGCTTCTCTATTCGGAAATGTCTTGCTGCCTGGATTTCCCAAGCTAAGATTCAAATCCCAAAGCAGATGGCATTTTGCTCTTGCCTGGCCTTTCCCACTCCCTAAGATCCTGGCACCTGAGATGAGGTGGTTGAGTGCTCCAGAAAGTTCTTTAACTTTATTCTGAACACACCCTCAGATTCTTCATGGTTGAGTTAGAGTCGAAGTTTGTGAAATATTGTTTTAGATAATTGCATAAAGAGCTAAAACAATGGCTGGGGTGAGAATTAATGATAGCCCATAAAGCGTATCTGCTGATGTAAATAAATGAGTGGTAGGCTTGTCAGGTTTTGCCTTCTTTGGGCCCATTGTTTCTGAGAGCTATAAAAAGCACAGAGTCCCTCCTTGTGTCTGATATAAGCAATTTCTTATGTTTGCCTTCCCACCTCTGGGGCTTGTTGTTTAAGACCTTCCAACAGCTCCCTGAAACGTAAACACGAATGAAGCTCTTTGTTTTGCTGCTCGCACAATCCTTAGACAGCACTCTGCACTATGGGACGCTCAGTAAGGATTTATGGAGCCAAGCCATGGGTTCGGGGTAGAGACCTCTACACTTTCAGGTCTCCATGGAATCTTCTCAGAAGCATCTTTCTTTCTTTCTTTCTTTCTTTCTTTCTTTCTTTCTTTCTTTCTTTCTTTCTTTCTTTCTTTCTTTCTTTCTCTTTCTTTCTTTCTTTCTTTCTTTCTTTCTTTCTTTCTTTCTTTCTTTCTTTCTTTCTTCCTTCCTTCCTTCCTTCCTTCCTTCCTTCCTTCCTTCCTTCCTTCCTCCTTTTCCTTTCTTTCCTTCTTCCTTTCCTTCTTTCTTTCTTTTTTTCTTCCTTCCTTCCTTTCTTCCTTTCCTTCTTTCTTTCCTTCTTCCTTTCCTTCCTTTCTTTCTTTCTTTCTTTCTTTCTTTCTTTCTTTCTTATGCATTCACTTTGAGAGAGAGAGATAGTGCAAGCAGGAGAGGGGCAGAGAGCGAGACGGAGAGAGAATCCCAAGCAGGCTCTGCACCATCAGCACAAAACCTGATGTGGGGCTCGAACTCACAAACCATGGGAGCATGGCCTGAGTCGAGGTCAGACGCTTAACTGACTGAGCCACCTAGGTGCCCCTCAGAAGCAAGTTTCTTGAGGACAGGCTTCTTTGGACCCCACACGCCCCTTGCCATGTGGGTACAAGGTGGCCACCTTGGTAGGTGTTGATGAGAGCTGCATGGAAGAGAAAGCCAGTGTCTGACTGAGCCATGGAAGGATGGGAGTCTGGTCTACAAGAGCTGAGGCACCGAGAAAGTAGAGAGCTTTATGTGGTCTTTCTTCTGATGTGCTGCATGGTCACTGCCATGGATAGATGTAGCTCTGTGTCCCCCCTTCCCCAACAGTCCAGGACCCCTGAAGGGCTTTGAGCAAGTCAAGGGGTGTTAAAACAAAGATGTCAGCTATTTAGAAAGAGAGTCCATTTCTGACTTGACTCCCTATGAACACATTGCTGGGGCCCTGGGTCCCCTTCTCTCCTACGATTACAGGATTGTGACACATAAAACAGGTATATTTTACTCCTTCCAGCTTTTATCTGCCATATGAATAGTGTGACAACATAAACAGAAATATACAAAACAGGGGGACCTGGAGGGCTCAGTCAGTTGAGCATCTGACTTCAGCTTAGGTCATGATCTCGAGGTTCATGAGTTTGAGCCTTGCATTGAGCTCTGTGCTGACAGCTCAGAGCCTGGAGCCTGCTTTGTATTCTGTGTCTCTCTCCCTCTCTCTGCCTTTCCTCTGCTTGTGCTCTGTCTCTCTCTCTCAAAAATAAATAAACACTAAAAAAGAAAAAGAACATAAAAACCAAAAACATTCATCCATTGTTCTGTCCCCAGAGTCTTTATTTTCTCAGGCTCCTTTCTGGCTTCATTATATGTGAGTACACATCAAAGATGATTTTCAAATGACTAAGGAGTTTCATTATTAAATGAATAAATTAATAGAAATAAGAGACCTTGCACATTGGTGCAAGGATATTTATCGCTGCATTATTTACAGTGACCAGTAAGGGAAAACAAAGTGACTCCCCTTCAGTTGCGTAGAGGTGGGTAAATGGTGGTCCACGCATACTATGCAATATTAAGCAGCCACTACAATCAACACATTGGAACTACATCAGATGGCAAGAAGATTCTTTGAGGCAACGGGGAAAGGGAAATAAGTGCACGCTGCAGAAAAACATAGGTGGTATACTGATCTCACTTCTGTGTACAAACAAACCCAGCCTCCCATTTAAGTAATGGCATATGTCTGTGTATAATTACATGAGCACCTGAAATATGAAAAGGTACATATGTTATTAACATGGGTTGCCTTGGGGGTAGGGTGGGAGCCCGAAGTGGGTGTAGGGGATAGTAGAGGGAAAGAAGAGATCCAAGAAAACAGGGGGAAAAAAAGAGTGCCCTTGCTTTTATACAGATACATAAAATTGTGTATGTGTGTGTATGAGCAAAGAAAGTAAACAGAAAATTTAAAAACCACAAAATCAGATCATTTGTTGAATACCACATCAACTTCCTAGTTAAAAACAGATTGCACACACCAATACCCTGGATGTCAGTTTTATATTACCATGTAATAGATTTTTTTTTTACCATTTTAAGAATTTTTTAAAAAATATTTTTTATTTATTTCTGAGAGAGAGAGAGAGAGAGAAACAACGTGAACAGGGGAGGGTCAGAGAGAGAGGGAGACACAGAATCAGAAGCAGGTTCCAGGCTCTGAACTAGCTGTCAGCACAGAGCCCGATGTGGGGCTCGAACCCACAAACCATGTGATCACGACCTGAGCCGAAGTCGGACGCTTAACCGACTGAGCCACCCAGGCACCCCCCATTTTAAGAATTTTTAAGTGTTGAGTTCAGTAGTGTTACATATATTCACAATGTTGTGCAACAGATCTCTAGAACTTTTAAACCTTGCAACATGGAAGCTCTATACTCACTAAATCCCAAATTCCCTTTTCTCCTGGTACCAAACTTTCTGCTTTCTGCTTCTATGGCTTTGGCTGCTTTGGGTACTTTGTATTAGTCCTTTTTGTGATTGGCTTATTTCACGTAGCATAATGTCCTTAGGGTTCATCTGTGTTGTAGCATGTGATAGCATATAATAGATTTTAACTTAAGTTTGTATTTAGATAATGATATGACTACAGAAATCAAAAGTGTTAACCAAAAGGGGAGAAAAACCATAAAGTAAGACTGTAGTCCCTTGTAGAAGGTAATGTGGAATAGTGGAAGGAGGCAAGAAGTCAACCTGTGGTTGAACTTGGAGCATAACCTTGGTTGATCTCTTCATCTCAGAATTTTGGTTCCTTATGTGAATTAGGGTATTAGTATCTACCTGAAGAGGACTCGTTATTACATTCGATTCTCACACCAAGGTTGGGGACAGACAGTTTCATCTGCTTCCTAAGGTTGAGTTGGAGCAAATGTCTCCTCCCAGCCCACTCTCTGCCAAGACTCCTCGCTATGTCCCTGCACTGTACTCAGTCCATTTTACAGGTGCAGAAACTGAAGCTCGGGGAGGCTGAGCGATCTGCTTAAGGATGCATGACTGGTAAGTAAGCTATCAGAACAGGGCCCTCTCATGCTACCTCTCATGGGTGTAGCTCTTCCAGATGAGCAGAACTCTGGCTTTGCTGGATTTGATCAAGTTTGTAGAAAGGCCAAGTTTCTGCAGGAAAGGAGTGAACTCAGTCCTGGATCCATTAAGGGGCTGCTCTGGGCCAGGAATTGTGCTGCGCTCAGGGTGGGTGGTGCTATGGTGGCCAAGCTCTTCTTCCTCAGCCCATCTTGGCTGATGCCCCCCCACCTTTCCTCCTCCTCTTCCTTACCCAGGTGGTAATTTGGTAGGGTATTTACACCATGGAAATGGTAAATGCTACAAATCAGGGCTAGATTTGTTGTGTTTTACTGATTGTCCAGACTTAAGAAAATCTAGACTTAAATATTTTAAGGAAACATGTTAAAAATAATGCAAACTAGGGGCACCTGGGTGGCTCAGTCAGTTAAGTGTCTGACTTCAACTCAGGTTATGATCTCATGGTTCGTGGGTTCAAGCCCCATATGGGGCTCTGTGCTGACAGCTTGGAGTCTGGAGCCTGCTTCAGATTCTGCATCTCCCTCTCTCCCTGCTCCTCTCCCTGCTCACACTCTGTTTCTCCCTCTCTCAAAAATGAACATTAATTTTTTTTAAAAAAATAACACAAACTAATCTTAAAAATGTGTCATGTCTTGGGGCACCTGGGTGACTCAGTCGATTAAGTGTCTGACTTCGGCTCAGGTCATGATCTCATGGTTCCTGGGTTCAAGTCCCGCATTGGGCTCTGTGCTGACAGCTTGGAGCCTGGAGCCTGCTTCAGATTCTCTCTCTCAAAAACAAATAAAACACGAAACAATTTTTCAAAAAATGTGTTACGTTTCTAGTCATTGCATCGTTAATAGCAAAAACTGTAAGAAAATATGCTTTCTGGATTTGAAATCTACGATCGGGTTCAGCAAAGAAGTCACTTGTGTCATTGATGAATGGCTCGAGGTAGGGAATATGTCTGTGCTGTTTCCCTTTGATCTTCTTCCTCAACACAAACAAAAATTTCAACTAGCATTCATGTCAGAACTATACCTGCTTGTCAACTGCCACCAGAGTCAGGTTGCAAGAGCTTGGCAAGAAGCAACAAAAGCATCCTATGAAGATCAATGGACTATGTGAAATTTATAGTAAAGAGTACTTCTTATTATTTGTAAGTTATGTGCTACCTATCCCTTATATTAGTAAAATTCATAATACTTATATTATTATAATCTGTATAAAATATTTTGTATATTAGTAAAATATTTTATATGTAATATATATATTTCCCCTCTCAGGTGCCTCGGTTTGAGTTCTAGGAGCATACTCTTCAACAAAAACTTGAGTGCAAGAAGTATTTTTGGGTGGGGTCTCATGAAACACCACTACGGAGTGGGTAGTGGGGACAGGGGAGGGGAGGAAGCTAATAAGGGGTGTGTGACCAAGCAGTGAGTGCTATGGAAAACTGTAGCATCATCTTCGGGGATGGTGAAGGGCAAGCAGCTCAGAGTTCCTCCCAAGGGACGAGGGAGCTGTGGTATTTGTCCTCCCAGCCTGATAGGCTGATGATGCTCTTGGGCAGGGGAGTGGTGTGAACTCTCCAGCACTACAGCCTGTGCACAGGCAGAATGGACTCCGGTGGCCAGTAAAGACCTTCAGGCAGAGGTCTCTGGTGCTGATAGTTGAAGACTGGCCAGTAAGTGCCCAGGAGAAGTGGCTAGAGCATGGTGCTCATAGGAGGCAGGCCACGACTCTGCCAGGGTTAGGGTTAGGAGATTTGGCTTTATGGAGCACCTCTGCACCATTGGGACACCTGCATGTTCAATGGCAGTTGGGAGGTGCTTGGCCCTTGGTGACTGAGGTCCAGTGAAGCTTCCTTACCTTTACCTCTCGGTGTCTAGAACATGGACACAGTAACACCTTCCCCAGGGGGGTCTGTAAGATTAAATTAGAGTATCAGTGGAATTGTATAGCATAGGGCTCAGTAAATGGAACCTCTTGGCGACCTTCAGAATCTCTGAAGATAGATTCTTCTCAGACCTCAGAACTTGGAAGATGTTTGTGTCTCTGAACAGTCAGATGGGCCTCCTTCTTAGTGAAGTTTCATATTCCATCGTGTTTTCCTTTTTGTCTTGGCTGCCAGGAAGCCCAGAGGTAGATGTCAGGTACAGCAACCTCTTCTGCAGTTTTGTGGTAGACACACACTGGGGCTTAACTCATAAAGGTTAGACACACACTGTGCTCTCCTTCCTCTGATACTCGATCCCACTTCCTTGGTCATGGGCAGGAGGTGTGTATACCAGTTGGGTTGGTCATATAAGATTTTGACCATTGGCCATATCAGCCTTCCCTGGGGTTTGTCAAATCTGAGCTGATCTTCTCTGGCCATGAGGCTGACGGGTGAGTTCAGGGCTCCCTCAGCTATGGTTTCAGCCTCCTGGAGGTGTCTGGCCTTTGCAGGGGAAGCCAGGAGGCAGTTCAAGACTGACATGTATGTGTGTGTGTGTGTGTGTGTGTGTGTGCGCCTGTGGGTGTTTGGGTGTTTGTATGCCTGTGTTGGGGCAGTAGGGGAAGAGACGGAGAGAACAATGAGTCAATGAACTGCCTCTTTGTGAAACAATTCCAAGTTGTCATTCCATTGCTTGCAACCAAAACATGGTTTTTTAAAAAAAGTTTATTTATTTATTTTGAGACAGATAGTGTGTGGGCAGAGGAAGAGGGAGTGAGAGGGAATGAGCAGAGGAGAGGCAGAGAGAGAGAGGGAAACAAAGAATCCCAAGCAGGTGCTATCAGTACAGCAACCGTTATGGGGCTCAAACTCATGAACCATGAGACCATGACCTGAGCTGAAATCAAGAGTCATCCGGGTGCTCGCAATCAAAATGTGTTTATCAATATACCCTATTACCTAATTAACAAACATTTTTTCTTTTTTTTTTGTTGCAACTATAACTAACTTTATTTTTTATTTTTTTATTTTTTTACAGATAGTTTATTGTCAAGTTGGTTTCCATATAACACCCGGTGCTCATCCCCACAAGTGAACAAACATTTTTTTCAATCTTTATTTACTTTTGAGGGAGACAGAGGGACGGTGCGAGTGGGGGAGGGGCAGTGAGAGATGGAGACAGAATTGGAAGCAGGCTCCAGGCTCTGAGCTGTCAGCACAGAGCCCCATGCAGGTCTCGAACCCACGAACCGCGAGATCATGACCTCAGCTGAAGTCAGATACTTAACCGTCTGAGCCACCCAGGTGCCCCTCCAATTCCATAGTTTTTGATTTGTCTTCAACGCTTTTTGGATATTTTTGGTTCTATTATGTACATGTCTTTTATCATAAGCTTCCCCAGCCCCTCTTCTGCAGGCGAGTAACCTAGAAATGATGTGTGTGTGTGTGTGTGTGTGTGTGTGTGTGTGTGTGCGCGCGCGCGTGCGCGCATGTGCAGAGGTCGCCCCCGTTGCACTGAGAGCCAGGACGGTGAGGAGAAGCACCAGGCCCTGGGTGATGCGGAGTGGCTGATGGGGCTTCCCCGGTCTCGGGGCCTCTTGCGGGGACACCTGCACTGCTGCTTCCTCGTCCCCTTCTCTCCCAGCCAGGGGAGGCAGTGCCGGGCCTCATCCGCAGAATGTGGGCCCCACGCCAGCTCCCGTGCCCGCTCCCCTCACACCCAAACCATCCTGCTGACTCTTCCCCCGCAGGGCTTCCGGGGCTGCCCCTTCCCATAGACTCCGCCCTGGCGGGGCCCTCAGACTCAGCGGCTCATCACCTGGGCCTGCTGGCCTCAGCAGCCTTCCCGAGGCCGCCCCACTGCTGCCGCTCCAGCGCCCACCACTATCCTGGACCCTCTTTGTTCTTTGTCTCTGCCTTTGCCGGACTTTCGACACCGGCTCTCCATTTGAGCTCATCCACTGTCTCCCCGTTGGTCAGACTCTGGGGCCTACTTTAATAGAACTTTTCGCCAAACATTCACTCTGTGCCAAGCACCCTGCTGGCCTCTTGCCATGAATTATGTAGTCCTTTCAATAATCCTGCAAGGAAGGAACTGTTATGATGCCCGATTGATAGGGAAGGGGGCTGGGAGGGCCGCAGTGACTTGTCCAAGCTCACATGGCTGGTCAACAGGGAGCCCTGGCCTGACCGACTTGAGAGGCCCTGGTCCTTCCCCAGTCCCACGTGATGGCTCGGTCTGGGGCTGGGCAGCGCGTTCCTGAGACCACTCTCCGACCTCTGACTGGTGGGGGGTCCTTTTCCTTCTTGCCACGGGACCTCTTTCCCTTCTCGCCTCTGCCCTTTATCCTGCTGCCCCGGAGCTTGGAGCTCGGAGCTTGGGACTCCTGACACAGCCCTTCCAACTCGGGCGCTGACTTTCCTCTCGACTCACCGCTGGTGCTGCAGTTCCCACGGCCACGCCCCTGCCTGGGAATGCCCTCTCCCCACTCCACCCATGGAGGGCTCTTCCTTCTTCCAAAACCTGAGTCAAATGCACCCTTTCCAAGAAGCCTTCTGTGTACTACCCACCCCACCTGGCGGCTCCTCGGCTCCTGGCTCCCCTCAGAGAGTAGAGAAAAGTTCTACCCTCATTTTTGCCCTCCCCCATCAGACTGGACATCCCCAAGGACAGGGGCTGTGTCTCCCCAAACAGGCTGGGATAATTATACTAACTTAATGTGCTGACCACCTATTATGTGAGAGACATTTTGTGGGCCTCTCAGCCACTGTGATAAGCTCTCCTGGGGGGTGGCAAGGCTGAGAAGAGGAAGGTCAAGGTGATCCAAGGTGTTGGGGGAGGAGCTTCCTGGCAGAGGAGAGGTCTGAGCCAACCCCATCTCTTTCCCTTTTCTGTCCCTTCTCCTGAAGTATGTTCCATGTGGATGCCAGAGTGGCCTTTGTGAAACACATCTGATCGTGTCACTCCTATATGTAGAATCTTCAGTCCCCACAGTGTTGTTCGGATAAAGTCTGGGCTCCTTAGCTCCACGTGTATCACCCAGCCTCGGTTCTGCCAGGCAGGTCAGCTCTGTGCCCTAGTAACACTTAGGTGCTGCATTTTACTCAGACCAGTGTTGCATGCCACTGAGTCTCTGCTCAGGCGAGCAGATGGGATGTCTTTCCTCACTTCCTTTGTTGCTCAGCATCTATTCGCTGTCAAGGCTCAGTTAAGTTGAGAACTCCTATCTGCTCTTTCTCTGCCTTCCATCCACCCTTTCCCCACCTTCCTACCCACCATCTATCCACCTTCCATTCTTCTATTTCCGTCCACTATCCGTCCTTTCAATCATCCATACATCCACCTGCCCATCTACGTGCCCATCCATCCATCCACCCATCCATCTATCCATCCATCCTTCCTTACATCCACTCACCCACCCACCTGCCCATCCATCCGCCTACCCACCTGCCCATTCATCCATCTACCCGGATGCCCATCCACCCACCCACCCACCCACCCATCCACCCATCCACCCGCCCATCCACCCATCTACCCGCCCATCCATCCATCCATCCATCCATCCATCCATCCATCCATCCTTCCTTTCACATTCCCTCACCATCTTCCCATTCCTCTCTTCCTTCCTCCCATCCTTCCTTCCCTTTTGTTCATCTTTCATCTACTTTATGCCACTAAGTCCTCAGAAAAGTCATATATTAAATCTGTGTGTTGAACTAAAGTTTGGCCTTAAAGAACATGAAGAATTTAGGCAGGAAGAGAGGACAGAAGTGGAAATTCTGGGAGAGGCTGGAAGATGGGAGGTGATGTAAGGGTCAGTGACTGGGCTGTAGGGGGTGGAGCTCAGTTTTCAGTGAACATTATGGGTAATTGGCTAGAGAACATATGCCTTACTTTCCCTGAATAGGTAGGTAGTAGATGGTTAGTGAACCCATCTGTTGCTGGGCTTTGACTACCTAACCCTTCATGCTTTTAACAACCTAAGAGAGTGTCGGTGGGCGCCTGGGTGGTTCTATCGGTTAAGCATCCTACTTTAGCTCAGGTCATGATCTCGCTGTTTGTGAGTTCGATCCCCACGTTGGGCTCTGTGCTGACAGCTCAGAGCCTGGAGCCTGCTTTGGATTCTGTGTCTCCCTCTCACTCTGTCCCTCCCCCACCTAAAATCTCTCTTTCTCTCTCTCTCAAAACACATAAACATTAAAAAAAACCGATTCTGGGGTGCAGGTACAGCTCACCCCACATATTCTCAACCTGCCTAGCTCAGATTTCTGGGAGGAGCTTGTCACACATTTTGCACTTGCAAAGCAGGCTCTGATGAGTGACTTTGGACATGACCTTTTCCATCTCAGAGCCTTAGTTTTCCCATCTGCAAGGTTTACCCTGATGCCCTTTTTGGCTCCGACTTTCATGGACCTTTCTCTGTATTTGAAAAGCGAGACTCACAGGCAGGAAGAGCTGGAAATGAGTCCTGGCTGAGTGACTTCCTCACTGTGGACCTTACAGTTTTCCTCAACCTCTG
This sequence comes from Hyaena hyaena, assembly GCF_003009895.1. Classification (NCBI taxonomy): domain Eukaryota; kingdom Metazoa; phylum Chordata; class Mammalia; order Carnivora; family Hyaenidae; genus Hyaena; species Hyaena hyaena. The sequence continues at coordinate 289,191 of NW_024081220.1, read as the reverse complement.
AGCCTTTTGCATCTATAATGTGGGACAGCCGATTTCTGTCCTGTCACCTTCAGCAGCTGACAGGTACCAACAAGGCCATGGACACTGACACACTTGGCCCAGCCCATCTGTTGTGTCAGTGAAGGCTCTTACAAGGACCAGGCCCAGATGGGCAGGCTGGCCTGGGAAACCAGTGGGTGGCAGACCTTTCTAGAGGAAAAGGGACTCGGGGCCTCAAGGGGTGCTCCACGTTCCTGATCACCTCCTGTGCCTGCAATCCTGCCTGCCAGCCTGCTCCCTGCCCCCCTGCTAGTCCAGCCTTTCTAGAAGCAGAAACTGAGCTCTAGGTCAGCTCAGGCCCCAGTTTGTCTCTTCTAGAAGTGACAGCCCTCAGCTCTAGGAGATTTTTATCCTGCTATGGGCCAGCAGATGGCTGGCACTTGGTGGAGAAAGGGATGGGGAAAAGTGAAAGGGGTGGGCAGGGAATGGTGTGGAGGGACAGGGAAGGAAGGGCAGGGGGTTCAGGACTCTGCTAAGGCCAGGCCCCCGGCAGAGGTCTGAGAATCACAAAGCAGGGGGGGCTCTAACTAGCCATCCGACTATGAGCCTCTATGGACCTTAGACTTCCTACCTGTGACAAGGGAAGGACTCTGTCTTATTTTTTCCTCCAGGCTGGTGGGCGCCTAAGGAAAGACTCTAGACATTAATGACTACAGAAATAGTTGGTAGGTCCTCCAGAGAAGTAGCCTGGGAGGATCTTAGGGTACAGAGAGGGTTTGAGGAGGTCCAGTCTAGCTTTGAGGGCTGGATTAGAAAGGAAGAAAGAGTTCTTTCTTGGGCCTGGATTTCCTTCTTCAGAGTGTTTCCTAAAAGCCACATTCTTTCAAGGAGTTCAGGGCAAATAAGAGTCTTTTATTATTATTATTATTTTTTTTTTTGCCCTCCCCAAATGAGGATCTTAAGCTCACTGGGTACCAAGAGTTCTTTCCCACCACAAATGGAGCAGAATTAGTGCAAAAAAAAAGGGGGGGGGAGAGTTGAAGGAGAAACATTTTTTATTGTTTTGTTTTATTTATTTATTTTTTTGAGACAGAGACAGAGTATGAGTGGGGGAGGAAGCAGAGAGAGAGAGGGAGACACAGAATCCGAAGCAGGCTCCAGGCTCTGAGCTGTCAGCACAGAGCTCGATGTGGGATTCGAACTCACGGACCGCAAGATTATGACCTGAGCCAAAGTCAGACACTCAACTGACTGAGCCACCCAGATGCCCCTGAATGGCACTTTTCTTATGCTTGTCCATATTTTAAGTAATTTTGATGTGTACCTCTCTTCCTTTTTAGGCTGGGGACTTCTTAAGGCCAGAGACAGTCTCTCCCATTAGACTAGGCTCAAGGCAGGGGCTGTGCCTTTCTCTTCAGACTGGGCTCTCACTAGGTCCCCTCCTTTCATAGGAAACCATCCCCTGGTACCCAGCCCATCCTCAGCACACAATACAGGCTCTGTAGGGGTCTGCCTGGCCCTGCTGGCTTACCTGTTTGGATTGGCATTAATCCCCTCCCCCAATAGGCTGGTAGGGAGACTCACCAACCACAAGAGACACCACCCTAGGCTCTTCTTTGGCCCCCTCCTTTTTGGGGTAGCTGGAGTGAGAGCCAGGTAATGGTGCCCAAACAAAGCCTGTTTAAGAGTCCAGGGTCCAGCCGATAAACCCCCATCCCTTTAATCCCTTCTGCCCCAGAAATCTGCCTCTCCTCCCAAATGTCACGAGCACTAGACTAGACCACTGCTGCCTAGTTTCCATGTCTGCAGAGGTTAGTCCCAGGATCGGGGCCAGGGTTCTAACCTGGGCGCTGGCTGGAGAGGGATAAGGGACATCAGACTTATATTCCACACTGGGGTTCCAGGATCCGTAGGGGCAAAGAGGGCTGGCAAAACTCTCTTCTTAGATTGCGTGCATGAGTTTACATGTCATTGTTTCCCTATGCTCTTTTTTATTTTTAAAATTTTTAAATGTTTTATTTATTTCTGAGAGAGAGGCAGACAGCGTGAGCAGGGGAGGCTCAGAGAGGGAGGGAGATACAGAATCCAAAGCAGGCTCCAGGCTCTGAGCTGTCAGCACAGAGCCTGACGTGGGGCTTGAACCCACCAACCACGAGATCATGACCTGAGCCGAAGTCGGACGCTTAACCGACTGAGCCACCCAGGCGCCCCTCCCTATGCTCTTTACTTTTGGATTTTCCTTGGAGGTGGACAAGGAAGGAGCCTCCTTCAGGTTCCATGGAATCAGGTGGAAGGTTGGGAGAGGAAGGCTTTTCCCACGTCCTATGCTCCAGGGATTTTATTCATGGTTTCCTGCCGTGGAAGGAGACAGGGTGGTGGGCAGCACAGAGAAAGCTGGTGTTGGGCTCTGCACCCACTCCTGTCCCCCAGGTCTCTGTGGATGCTGCATTTTTCTCTGGTAGGTGCCCCCCTGCCCCACCCAACAGCAGTATGCCTCCTAACAAATGCATCTGTCCCTTAGCCAAGATCCCTGTTGCCTCTCAGTGGGGAAGTTGTAGGGCTGGGTGGGGGACCATCCCCTGGAAGGAGATTAGAGTGTCCGTCAGGGGTGGGTGGGGCAAGGCGGGGCCCTTGCTTACTCACATCCTTGCAAGTCCTTGGGCGGCAGATTTGCGGAGCCTGCAGCCTCAAGTGTCTGTCTCAGCATTGTCTTCTGAGCTCCCAAGCCTCGGTGAGGGGGTGCTCCCTTGGCATGTGCTTTGGCGGCAGCCGGGATGGCGGGGAGAAGGAGGCTTTGCTTCCCTTCTGGGAGCAGTTGATCCCGGGAAGAGCGTTGGAGCCTGCAGCGGGGGCTGTTGGGGCCTGTCTGGGGAGATGGGACGCGTCAGGCAGCCCCAGACACGACTGCATTCCTCCCAACATGCCTGCTGGGGTCTGTGGGGCTGAGGGGCTGGCGGGAGGGTGGGTGTGGCTGGAGGGGGTGCCTCCCGAGGCTGCCTGGGAGACGTGGGGCAGCTGAGGTCCCGATATACAAACCTCCAACCCAGAACCAAATGGACCCCTGGAAACGTCCCCTGAGTCTCAGGATCTCAGGAGTCAGGGACCCTCGAGACACTCCCAGATGCCAGCACTGCCTCTCCACCCCCAATACCCTTGGGCCAGCCTGAGTCAGCCTCTCCCACTGCAGCTGTCCCCGGGGGCCTGGGAGACACCTGGGGCTAGAAGGACAAAGGCCCTCCTGACCTGTTCCAGGGCTGTTGCTCACCCTCCTTGCGCCCAGACAAGGCTACAACAGCGTTAACCAGACTTTGTACCGCACTTGGCTTATAACACCCTTATGTATACACTGCCACACTGGATTCTCAGAGCTGACTCTGCGGTAGGCAGGGCGGATGATGTTTACTCCCGCTTTACAGATGAGCAAACTGAGGCTCGGAGAAATGTCAGGTCCTGGCTCACACAGGGGCACACAGCAGAGCCCGGACTCAGTCTGCCTCCGTGTTCTTTCAGCACGTCTCTGGCTGTGCTGTGATGGCCCCTGCCCTTGGCCACCTGCTCTTGGCCGGCCAATGTCATGGGCCTGTCCACAGGCGTGTGGAGGGTCCTAGAGTCTGTGTCCAGGGTTGGGGAGAAGCAGCCTAGATTTTCCTTTAATGGGGGTGTCAGGGTGGAAGCCTGAGCCACCTGACTGGCCGGGCACATTGCAGGGATGTGACGGGCTTCTCGGCACAGCCTCGCAGGTCAGATCTGGGTGGACCCCCAATAGCTTCTTGTTTCTTTTGATAGATGGTCATGCTGAGGGGGCATCACTGTGCCTAACGTAGCCTTGTCACGCTGGCATTTCTCCTGCCAGGAGCCACCTGGAGTGATGTCTGGGTGGATGTCCAAAGCCCACCTCGTTAATGGGAGGACAGGTCACCAGGTTTCTGGTACAGACGCCCTGCTCCCCGCCACCTGGCCGAGCCCAGCATGCGGGCTCCCGAGGGCCGCGGCTCCCAGGCCCAGATGGGAAAGTATAGCCTGCAGGCCCACACCTCCTTATGTGAATCACACCTGGCGGGACAAGAAACCAAAAACACCCCAAACAATGAGTTTCCAGTAAAATATGACAGACGTGATGGGGCGGGGGAGAGGAGGGATCCGACTGGGAGTTGGCACTGGCCTGTGGGTGGTGAAAGCCAAGGGGAATGGAAAACGCCAGGCCCGCCCCCTACTCAGGAGTATAAAGTACTCACCTCCTATTCCAACTTACCTGAGCACCTTTCTCTCCTCTCTGCCGACTCGCTCGCTCGCTCACCTCCTCCTGCACCATGACCACCTGCAGCCGCCAGTTCACCTCCTCCAGCTCCATGAAGGGCTCCTGCGGCATCGGGGGCGGCTCCGGCCGCATGTCCTCCGTCCTGGCTGGAGGGTCCTGCCGGGCCCCCAGCGCCTACGGGGGCCTGTCGGTCTCGTCCTCCCGCTACTCCTCCGGGGGGGCCTGCGGCCTGGGGGGCGGCTACGGCGGCGGCTTCAGCAGCGGCAGCAGCTTTGGTGGGGCCCTGGGTAGCGGCTTCGGGGGAGGCTACGGTGGTGGCCTTGGTGGTGGCCTTGGTGCTGGCTTTGGAGGCGGCCTTGGCGGAGGCTTCGGCGGTGGCTTCGCTGGTGGTGACGGGCTCCTGGTGGGCAGTGAGAAGGTGACCATGCAGAACCTCAACGACCGGCTGGCCTCCTACCTGGACAAGGTGCGCGCCCTGGAGGAGGCCAACACCGACCTGGAGGTGAAGATCCGCGACTGGTACCAGAGGCAGCGGCCCGCCGAGACCAAGGACTACACCCCCTACTTCAAGACCATCGAGGACCTGAGGAACAAGGTGTGCGGGCTGGGCAGCAGGACCTGCCATTCTAGCTCCCTCACTCGGGAGCAATAGGTGCCCCAGGCCACTGGGATCTTTAGATTACTAGATGGGGCAGATTCGAACCCCACATCCCTTCTTCTGGCTCTGGATGCCCCCAGCAAAGCCGGTCAGCGTCCCCTGCTTTGCTCATGCCTTTCAGGGCTCCAGACCGCAGACTGGGTGAGCCTGGGGAATCCTGCCCTTACATTTTACAGCAGAAGGAGTCAAAGCTCTGAGAGGTGCTGTGGCCTGCAAATCAATGGCAGAGCTGAGGCCAGAGCCCTTGTTCCCACCTGCTAATACAGGCGGCAGTTACCTGTTCCCCAGCACAGGGGAGGAGCGAGGCTGTAACGGGACCAGGCTAGACACCCAAACCGCTCATTAGCGCATTAGTCTGGGCTGTGGCGGCTGCCGCCCATGAGCTCTGGCACGGGCGCCCCTCCCCATGGGCAGGCGGGCACAAAAACCCCACAGTGGCAATCAGCAGCCACCCGCCTTACATGTCCTGTGCAGGGGGGGAGCCTGGGGGACTTGTATCACCTGGCTCCAGTCCTGATCCCAACCCCCTGCTCCAACCTCACCCTGGGAGCCCACCCCGCTGCTCCTGCTTCCTTTCGTGTCTGGCTCTGATGCTTCACGCAGATTAGGTAACTGAGATGACGAGGGAGAGAAATGCAGCCAGTCCAGGGTTCAGTCTTTCTTCTTCTGCTTCTGCGTCTTCTTTTCTCAGCCCCTGCGCTAGCTGGGTCTCCTCTTTTGGGAAAGCCACACCTGAGGTCCCATACCCTGCCGGGCTTGAAAAGGAATGTGTGAAGACTGACAGGCTGGCTTGTACAGAAAGAGGAGAATTCAGACCAGGAAGGGAGTTTTGGGAGCCTTAGATCACTCCTTTGCTCTGTGGGCAGGGAAACTGAGACCCTGAGACTCATCAGTGGTAGAACCAGGACTATAACTCAAGGGCTTTTGGTTCCAAGGCCAGGGCTCTTTCTATCCATTTTTTTCTGCCCAGGAGTCAGCACAGTCCTGGGTCAAGGCTGGGCCACCAGGGGTTACCCTTTAGGTGGCCATGGCAGAGGCGTTCGGGAGGAGGGGAGACTCAGGTGAGAGGCCCGATGTATGCAGGCTGCAGCGAGGTCTGGCTAGTGACATTCATTTGATTGACGACCTGTGCCGTTTCCTCCTGCAGATCCTCACAGCCACCGTGGACAATGCCAATGTCGTCCTGCAGATCGACAATGCCCGTCTGGCTGCTGATGACTTCCGCACCAAGTGAGTTTGCAGCGGTGGCTTAGGATGTCGAATCTACCCGGGTGGGGCATTTTGGAGCAGTGTTCCCTCAACAGGACTGATCAGTGCCAGGATGGCCATGTGAAAACCCCTTGGGGTGCTTGTAAAAATACGAGATTCCTGGGCCCCACCCTGGAGTTCTGAATCAGTTACTCTTAACAGGCTACCTCAGTGTTTCTGACCCACAGCCAGGTTTGGGTGCCATTGCTTTAGGGCAGAGAGGTTCCCCACTCCCCCACCTGCCCCTCAAGTGCAGGAGGCAGTCACATTTGGAGGCCTGTGTGCTATTGGCTGTAAGGTCAGAAGCATCTCCCCTCCCTGAATTCTGCTGCCTAATGAACTGCCTCATTCCCTGCCCCCAGGAATGTTCAGATCTGAGCCTTCAATGGGTGCTGTGTCCAACCATGTCATTTTCAAGATTGACTCCCTAAACCACCCTCAGGGTGCCAGCTATGGGAAGAAGCTGCAGGGGGCAGAGAACAAAGCCTTCACTGTGGCCAGGATGGATGTTTCATTCCTCTTGTCTCTGGTCATTCCAGGTACGAGACTGAGCTGAACCTGCGCATGAGTGTGGAGGCCGACACCAACGGCCTGCGCAGGGTGCTGGACGAGCTGACCCTGGCCAGAGCCGACCTGGAGATGCAGATCGAGAGCCTCAAGGAGGAGCTGGCCTACCTGCGGAAGAACCACGAGGAGGTGAGAACCAGCTTAGAAGATGAGCTGGGAGGGAAAGGATGGGATTGAGATGGGGGGCTGGTGGTGGTGCAGGCAATGCTCAGGCCAGGAACACTTGTGACTAGGGAACCCCAACTGGTTGCCATGGGAAGCTCCTGACTGTGGGCTGTTCTTTGGTTGTGCAGGAAATGAATGCCCTGAGAGGCCAGGTGGGCGGAGATGTCAACGTGGAGATGGACGCCGCCCCTGGCGTGGACCTGAGCCGCATCCTGAACGAGATGCGCGACCAGTACGAGAAGATGGCAGAGAAGAACCGCAAGGACGCCGAGGACTGGTTCTTCAGCAAGGTGCGTGTCACCCTAGATGGAAGGGACCCAGGAGACCCGCCTTCCAGGAACTTCTAGTGTGAATGATTTTTTTTTTTTCTTTTCTGTAGACAGAGGAACTGAACCGCGAGGTGGCCACCAACAGCGAGCTGGTGCAGAGCGGCAAGAGCGAGATCTCCGAGCTCCGGCGCACCGTGCAGAACCTGGAGATCGAGCTGCAGTCCCAGCTCAGCATGGTAGGGGAGCTGCCAGGCTTGGATCTGATCTAGGACTGGGAGGGAGGGAGTGACTACCCTCACTGATCCTTGATCTTTCCCTCCCTCACAGAAAGCATCCCTGGAGAACAGCCTGGAGGAGACCAAAGGCCGCTACTGCATGCAGCTGGCCCAGATTCAAGACCTGATCGGCAACGTGGAGGAGCAGCTGGCCCAGCTGCGCTGCGAGATGGAACAGCAGAACCAGGAATACAAGATCCTGCTGGACGTGAAGACGCGGCTGGAGCAGGAGATCGCCACCTACCGCCGCCTGCTGGAGGGCGAGGACGCCCAGTGAGTGCACTGCCCTCCTTCCCAGTCCATCCCCCACTATTCACCTACGGTATCTCATGTGTCTAATGATCTTGTCCTTTTCTGTCTTCATAGCCTCTCCTCTTCCCAGTTCTCCTCTGGCTCTCAGTCGTCCAGAGATGGTAAGACTTTTCTCCTCATCAAGCCTCGACTCACGACCACTTCCTTCCAATTCTCTTCCCCAGCAGGTCTAGGGAATTGGCTTTTTGAGGGGTTGAGCTAGAGTTTTCTCCCCTAAGATCCCTTATAAACTGATGTGGATAGAAGAAGCCATTTTATAAACCTTCCTTTGGGCTAGGAGCTAGTGGCCTCCACTCTTTTACTTCTGTCACCTGGTGTCTGTGGCAGACCCCATGGCTCTGGTGGTCAGCACCACGGACAGGACCCCACATGGCTCTTCCCTTCAAGACCAGTCCACTTGGGTTGATCTGGACTGAACCAGTCTGATCTGAGTTCTTAGGAGCCTCCAGAGTGAGGACACAGACTCTGTCCGACCTTAAGAAGCTCTGGTCTGAAAAAAAAACTGTGCAGATGGTATCAGTGCTTGGATAAGAGCAGTGAGTGAAGAGATAATCAGGGGAGAGGACACCAGGGAGAGAGTCTGTTTAATCTTCTCAACTCCTTGGTCTCCCCACTCCTGATTTCTCCATTGCCTGGTAACACCTTCTCTCCCCTCTTCCTCAGTGACCTCCTCCAGTCGCCAGATCCGCACCAAGGTCATGGATGTGCACGATGGCAAGGTGGTGTCCACCCACGAGCAGGTTCTTCGCACCAAGAACTAAGGCTGCTCAGCATTGCTCAGGCATAGGAGCACCCTCCTCCCCCGCCCACTGTGTGGATACAAGACCTCACTGGGCAATCCCCTCTCTTGCCCCCCCAAAACTTCACACTTGAGTCCTGCTTCACCCTTGCCCCCTCCTGGCATTCAATAAAGCTTCATTATCTGAGTTGCACAGCTCCCGCCTCTACCTGGTCATTGTTAGGAGTAGAGGTGGGAAGAAAGCGGGGGAAGGCTCTCTTTGGAGCCTGTTGGTAGCACCTGGCTGTGGCCCCTGGGACTGGGTAAAAAGGCTTGGGGGCGGACTGGGCTCAGGTCCCAAATGACTTTCACCATCTCAAAAGATACAGATGGATGTGTGTACTAGGTCATTTGTGCTGTCTCAAAGGTCATGGAGGAGCATTCACTCACTCACTCACTCACTCACTCACTCACTAATTTGTTTATTCGTTTATTTATTTATCAGTTTGTTTATTTATTCACCAATATCATTGAGTGCCTTTTGTGTACCAGGCATTGTGGCAGGTTAAAGATTTTTTTAACAGTTTTGTCATCAGGGATTTCTTTGAGAATATACTGAAAGCTATAGATCTTTTTTTCTCCCCCAGCCCAATAAGCACACACACATTTGCACATAGTTCATGAGGTTCCCGGGTCCCTTAAGGCTCATCAGTGGAGGTCCACAAACCCAGTAAGAACTCAGGTTTTCCTGAGAAGTTGTCTCCCTCCATCTTGCCTGCTCTTGTCTCTAGAGCAGGGATGGAACCTGCCTGCTCTAAGTTGACGGAGGGCAGGTTGGTTATCATCTCCAAGCCTCGGTTTTCACATCCATTAAATGGGCACAATGACAGTACCTAACTCATGGGCCTTTTGTGTGGATTTGCTGGAAGAATGCATGCAAGACCACTAGTACAGGGCCTGGCAGAGTGCAGGCTCAGGGAATGGCTGTGAGCAATACTGGGTGAACTACCTCTCATGTGTGGTGATTCGCCATCCAGGATGATGGCATTTTTAGAGGCTTTGGGAACTGATGGACTGGATTCTAACCCTAGCTCTGTTCTGTATTCACTCTGTGATCTTGGAGAGTCTGTTTCCCCACTTGTCTAGTAAGCATGGTGAACTTTGCTTCTTGGAGTTAATATGAGAATCCAGCAAGTAAATGCACGGTAAGAACCAGGGTTGTAGGTTGTAGGAGACTTCTCTGGTGGTGTCTTTTTTTCTTTCTGTAGGGAGCTGGCAAAGGAGGAAGAAGGGGAGGATCTCACCTGAGTGCTAGTGAGAATTCCAGAGATGGGTAGGGCTCATCGCCCGGAGCTAGGAAAGAGTTGACTAGTCACTGTGTCAGTTTCAAAAGCTCATTCATTTGGCTGTGTGAATGAAAGTTCTTGGGGGAGCCAAGGATGAGACTTGGGTTAAAGAAAGACTTAGTCCTTGAGAGCAAGGGATCTAAAAGCCTAGGTTTTGGAATTAGACACCCTGGGTTGGAGTCCCAGCTCCCACACTGACTAGCATGGAAGAGTTTGGGCAAGATCCTCTTACAAAATGGGGAATGAAAACCCTTACCACATAAGGCCAATGGTAGATAGAATGATCTCATGCAGGCAATGAATTTAGCATTGTGGTTGGCGCATTGTCAGTGCTCTATAAATGGTAGAGTAGGAGGGTGAGTTATTAGGGATTGGAATGAAGTGATGTTGGTTTCTCTTCACCTCATCTTCACCCCAGAGAAGAGAGGCTTGCTTTGTGCTCCTGAAACTCTGAGATGTCTTTTTTACCTGAGTTTTGTCATTAAGAAGAGTTTATCTGGGGTGATCTCTGGGAGAGGGTGTGCCATTCTGGAGATGAATGCTTAGGTTTGGAGGTATGTGGGGACAACTCAGGGAGGAGGGCATTTGGAGGAGTTTCCTTGGATATTGGGAAGGGGTAGTTTGGTGGCCTTAAGAATGATAGGACCCTGGTGCAGAGGGCCACATGATACCCCCATGGATAGTGGCCTCTAGGAACTAGTGTTCCCAGCTGGGTGATGAGCTCACATATGGCAGAAATCTGGGGAGTAGTCCACATTTGGGAGGCCACATGGACCCGGAAGAAGAGCAAAACCTATCAGCAGCTGCCAATGAGGACAGAAGCCTAGAATGTTCCAGATTGCATAAGAATTCCCCAGACATCACTCTGCCTTGGAGGTGGTGGCAGATTAAAGTTTCCATCCTCAAAAGAGATTTGCCTTAGAGGAATATAGAATGTGAGATCTTAGACTTGAATGTGGTGGGGTGAGCTCCCCCCTCTCTTGACTGGTTGCCATTACTGTTTGGTGGGAATATAGGGAGTGTGGGTTTGATTGACGGTAAAGATGGCGACCACCTGGCTGACAGCAGGTTCAGAAGTGGGAGGGGAGGAACTCAGACAGTCTCACATGGAGTCCACCCCTCCCTGGGGTCCCCTGCCATCACACCCCACTGGGAAGAGCAAAGTCAATACTTTGGGCCCTGCTGCTGACCAATGCTCTTGCCCACAAGGCCTGGCACCACAAGAACGCAACCCAAGACCTGGGTCAGCCAATTTGACAATGGCAAGACTGCCTCCCTTCCCCACCACCCCAGATCCGGATGATAGAAAACCAGGAAAGTGACTCCACAGCACAGTCTAGTGGAAGCAGGAGGAATTGCCTCTTAGAGGCCTGGGGCAGGTCACGTGACCCTCCTCTGGTTCCACCTCCACCAGTCCAATTTGGGAGGAGCCATCCTCTCTTCCTGCCCTCGCACAGGGCAGAAGGGCAGTCCTGGGAGAGTCAGGGAGACGGCTCTTCCAGCCTCCTCAACTTAGGGCCACAGTGGCCTGCTCTAGGCCATACAGACTGCAAGTGGACCAGATGCCCAGGCCTCTGGTCCCTGACCAGGCTCGTGCTTCATTCCTGCTTCGTTCTCTCTCGGGGATGGGATGAGGCTGAGAGCCGCGTGGGACCAGCATGAATTTTTTTCCAAGCTCCCTCCGAGGTTTTTGTCTTCCGGAATGAGCCCACCTTGAAACTCTGGGTCCTCTTTAGTTTGGGGGAGAAACTTAACTTTTTATCGTGAGAGGAACTTAACTGTGCCCTGGGAGCTTTACAGACCCAAGCGGAGCATCTCCCTGTGGTTACCGGATCGGGTGAAAGGTTCTTCCCCAAGGCCACAGATGGCCTGGTTTGGGTAATGTAGCCAACTAGTCCTATAGGCTAGTGTCAGAGGGGGCAGCCCCAAGGAAGCCTGAGGCCCCAGAGGCTGGACGTCCTGATGTCCTGGCCTGGCCCACCTCACTGAGCTTGGATGTTGCCACAGAGGGGACAAGGGGACGCTAGGGGCTCCAGGGCAAGGGCCTCAGGCAGACAAGACAAACTCCTCCTTTGCCCTTTGCTGGGCCTGCATTTTCCTGCTGGGGCTTTCCTGTGAGGCACTATCAGCTATAGGGCCAGGCCTGGGAAAGGAAGCCTTTTCCTTTGAGGTGATCTGACGAACTTTGGGGCATCTTGGCGTGGGAGAAAGGGTAAAAAGAGACACAGAGAGATAGAAACAAATGCATATAGACAGAGTCAGAGACAGAGAGAGACAGAGGGTCAGAGACAGAGAGAGACAAGATAGTGAAGGCCTTGGGCTGGGATTAAGCAGTGAGGTTCCTTCCTTCCTTCCTTCCTTCCTTCCTTCCTTCCTTCCTTCCTTCCTTCCTTCCTTCCCTCCCTCCCTTCCTTCCCTCATACATATTCATTGCAATTTACCGTGTCATGTGTGGAGGAACTTGGGGGTGAGTTGAGACAGACGGAAACAAGGAGAGAGACAAAGTGGAGGAGAGCAGAGAGACACCCAGAGGTGTGTGAGGCTGGGAAGGGAGCCCTGACTCTTGCGTTCCTCTTAGCTCCCGCTCACTGCAGGACAGACCCTGTTCCACCTTCTGTTTGCTTAGCTCTGTGACTGTGGCCGAGACACTCAGCCTCTCTGAGCCTCAATTTAGATGCCTGTAAAATGATTTTAAAATCAGTGTCTACCTCATTCAACAGTTGTGAGGATTAATTGTGAGGATCACCATAGGGCGGGCAAAGCAATGGGGGTCTGGAGCCCTGGAGGTTCCCGACGGAAGAGATCATGATCCTCCAACCTTTGTGTCCCCTCCTCCCCATTCCCACTGAGCATAGGTCCTTGGTCTCAACAGACCCAGGGGAGTAGACTGATAATAAGAGAGGGGACCGAGAACCCAAGTTGTCCACCAGGTTCTGGGGGAACGTAGGGGGCAGACACAATGCCACTGACAGGAAAATGTCCCATTAGGTGCTGGCCCTACATCAGTAGCTTTACGTTAGCTCTTTTAAGCCTCCAAACAACACTTTGGCCACACTGGCCTTCTCCCTTTGCAGTCATGTTGCTTCTTCCCACCTCAGGCCATTTGCACATGCTATCTATGCCTTCCTGAGGACACTTCTACTCACCTTTCACTAAAGTGTCTCTTTCTCAGAGAAACCCTCCCCCGTCACCCAGATGGGGTCACACCTTCACTATGTGCTCCTCATTTTCCTACCGATAACACTCATGCCAGTTTTGAATTATATACCTTTATTCTTTTTAAAAAATTTTCTTTGAATATTTATTTTTAAGAGAGAGAGAGACAGAGTGAGAGTGAGGGAGGGACAGAGAAAGAGGGAGACCCAGAATCCAAAGCAGGCTCCAGGCTCTGAGCTGTCAGCACAGAGCTCAACAGGGGGCTTGAACCCACAAACCGTGAGATCATGACCTGAGCGGAAGTCAGGTGCTTAACCGACTGAGCCACCACTTGCCCCTCTATACCTTAATTCTTGAGGCGCTGTTTTATCCCACAGCTGTCCAGGAAGGTAGGTAGGGCTCACTCAGACAATGCCTGGAACATAGTAAGTACTCAAGAAACGATAAATCCAAATTTACAGTGAGGAAATTGAGATTCAGTGAGGGGAAGCAACTTTCTCCAAATGAGTGGGAGAACTTGGCTTTAGCTCACAGCTGTCTGGCTCCGAAAGCTAGTGCCCTGAGCCTCTTTGCCAGGTATGCCCTGGCACCCTCGCCATGGCCCCTGGTGTAATGGGGTCTGGCTAAGGTGGGGTGGTGGCAGGCACCTAACGTGTGAGGAAAGAATTAGACAGAACAGGTGCAGGCGCCTGGCACCGAGCCAGTGGGCAGTCCCTGCCTAGATAGGCAATAAGGGGCAGCCCACGCGCCCCGCCCGCCTGCCGGAGCAGCCACGCACGATGACTCAGGGCGCTCCCTGGGCCCCACCTGGGGCTCAATGATGCAGCAGGTGTGAGTGACTGGTTGCAGGCAAGCAGCAGGGCTCTCGTGGCCAGTGGAAGCCTGTACTTGTCCCCTCACCGCAGTCCCCTTAACACTTGCCCTGTGGGGACACCTCGTAGGTGGAATCTGGGTCCCTGTCTGTTCGTCTGTCTGCCTGAGTCGGAGCAGCTCCTTCCCTCCCACTCCCCCTCTGTAGGCAGGGCCTGTGCTGTGGGGGCTGGAGCTGCGGGTGCAGGTGGCAGTCTTGTTCGCGGGGCAGCAGAGGCACCCCGATCCTCCCTGGGTCCCAGGCGCCGGTTGCCCTGAGCTGCCTGTGCACCCTTTCTCACTCATGCTCTGGAGGTTTCCTGCAGGAGGTGGTTGAGGCGGGACTCAGAGGGCCACCCCTGAACCCTGAGAGGGTAGGAGAGCGAGCCAGGTCACGCGGCCCAGAAGAAATCGCTCACTCAGGCCAGGGCTCCGACAGCCTCCTCTGTCCCCGAACTGATCTTGCCCAATCTGGGTCCCGGTGCCAGAACTTGGCGGAGGGAAGGGACGGTGCCCAGAGGCCACTGGAGGAGGGCCTCATTTCCGGGGCGTGGGATTGCCCAGCGTAGCAAGCTGCTCTTGGCATTGGAAGTAGGGCCCGATGTGGAGAGGACCAGGAGGCGAGGGGGGCATGGCCGCACATGGGGGTAGCGGCATTCATCCAGGGACCCCTCCAGATGGCCCTGACGCATGCACTGTGTTTATGGCCCCTGACACTTGTATATGGAAGGGCTTCTCATAAAGAAACAAGCCAAGGCCCCAGGGTAGGGAAAGGGGGCTGGGAGGCAGTCCTTTCTCCACACCACTCCTTCCCTGAGCCCCAGTGAGGCGTGTCAGATGGAGAGAGCAGAGAGAGAGCAAGGGCTCAGGAGAGGGTAGCAGGCACTGGAGAAGATGTGCAGGGGCGGCCCAGAGCGGGGAGAGAGGCCTGGACGTCTTAGCACTCAGGGAAGGGAGGGGAGCTGGCAGTGACCAGGGCTCCCTCAGTGCAGGGAGAAAATTGGCCAGAGAAGTCTGAAATTCAGGGGGCCGCCAGAGGTGACAGTCAGCCTGGAGCTCATGGACTGTTAAGTCCTTGCCTCGCTGGTCCCCCGGGAGATGGGTGTCCCCACAGGGGACCCAGCCTTCCTGGGTAGCCACAGTGGAAATGTGAGGATTACAGTGTGCTGCTCTGAGCTGAGTGAGGGTTAGGGCCATTCCGGAGAGCAGGGAGGGGAGGCTGGGGACAGGGGATGGAGGGCTCGGGAACAGGGCTGGGTATGAGTCATCTCTCACAAGAGCCAGCTGGGCAGAGGTTCCCCAGCTGGGACCTTCTGGTCAGGCAGGCAGGTCTCACCTGCCTCGACACAGTCAGGCACGGACGCTTAGGAGCCCCCAGCACAAACCCATTTGCAGAGGACGCATGTGCAGGGCCCTAGAGGTGCCGCTCTGCTGGCTCTTGCCTCCCCTGCTCACCCTGGCTGCGCCGGCCCCTCCTCCATCCAGCTCGGGCACAGAGACCTGGGGTTTGCATCCCAGAGTGGCAGCATCACATGGGGATCAGGGGACGAGGTAAAAGGGTCCCCCAGGGCTCCAAAACACATGGCAGGTGCTGGCTCACTGGCAGAGCTTGGCAGGAACCCGGGAAAGGTTTGCAAGCAGCACACTTGCACCAACTTCAGTCTAAAAGTTTCCTGTGTGTTAGGCATTCAAGAAACACCTTCAATATTTTATGTACTACCTGTTTAATGTTTTATTTTATATTTAATAGTAATGTTTTGTGCTGCCCATTTAAATAGTTAATGTGTCTTGGTACATCAGCTCACCTTTCATGTCTTTTTGAAAACCTTATTTATTAAAATGTTTTTTAACGTTTATTTATTTTTGAAAGAGAGAGGGAGACAGAGTGTGAGCGGGGGAGAAGCAGAGAGAGAGGGAGACACAGAATCTGGAGCAGGCTCCAGGTTCTGAGCTGTCAGCACAGAGCCCAATGTGGGGCTTGAACCCATGAGCTCTGGGATCATGACCTGAGCCAAAGTCGGAGGTTTAACCAACTGAGTCACCCAGGTGTCCCTCATTTTTTAATTTTAGAGAGAAAAAGAGAAAGAGTATATGAGCAAGAGAGAGGGGGCACAGGGAGAGAGAGAGAGAGGGAGAGAGAGAGAGAGAGAGAGAGAGAGAGAGAGAGAATCCCAAGCTGAGCTTGGGGCTCAAACTCACAACTCTGAGATTATGATCTGAGCTGAAATCAAGAGTTGGACATTCAACTGAGCCACCCAGCTGCTCCAGCTCTCAACAAATACATGTTTATGAAGGAAATCCTATATTACTCTGTTAGTACCAAAAAATGAAAATCAGAATCACTTGCCAGAAATGGAAGGAAATGATAAAAATAAATACTTAACCCCTATCTAGATACTGTTGCTTCCTGAAGATTCTGAGCCCAAGGCCAGCTTTGGTCTGTTAAAAGGTGATTAGCAATTACAGAGGGGTGTTGAAGGGGCTATAGGGTTCAACTGAGATTTTCTCCTTGACTGATCAGAAAATTGAAAAATAGAAAAAGGGGTTTTCTCACCATGTGACTCTATTATTTAACAGAGTCTCTGTGCATTGCCTAAAAGCATCTCAAGAAACACAGGTCCTTTATGAAGCCTAAGCACCCTTTAGCTACAGTGCAGAGGTCATTGCCTTTTCCAGAGCTGTTGCTGACCACCCCAGTCTCTTTCTTTTCACCTTTATTTCTCTTTCAGCTCTTAGCACCTCTTAACGGAAATGACCGGATGTCCTTCCTTTATTCCATCTGTGTTGGGATCCTACTTGGGAGAGACACAGTGCTGGGCACCAGGACAAGTACAAGATGCACAAGCATGGGAAGCTGCAATGGAGCAAAGTGCAAAGCCAGAGGGAGAGAACGCAGGAGGGCTTCCTGGAGGAGGGGGCACGCAGATGGTTTGCTAGAGATGAGTAGGAGTCTCTGGGTTGAAAATATGAAGGGGTATTTGGAATGGAGCAAACTGGAAGCCCTGAGCACTATCTAAGACCTGAAGGGTGTTGGGGAGCGTTGCATGCTTTGGTTAGGGGATCTGGGGAATGGTGGCAGATCTGGCTGGAATGGAATGATTGGCATGGGCTGAGTGTGTCAAGAGTGTGGATCTTCTTTTGGGGGTGAAGGGAAGGGTGGAGAACT
Organism: Hyaena hyaena; assembly: GCF_003009895.1. NCBI lineage: Eukaryota > Metazoa > Chordata > Mammalia > Carnivora > Hyaenidae > Hyaena > Hyaena hyaena. Next base: position 272,225 of record NW_024081220.1, on the reverse strand, counting down.
GTGGTCAGGTTGGGAAAGACCACCTTCCCCAGAGGAGGAGTCAGAACTGAGCAAGGGAGAGAGAGCCGCTGCGAGCTGACAAGTAAAGATCCAGGAGGGGGCAGAGTCCAGAGGGCTTCTGGGGTTGAATGATCAGAGGCAGTCAAACCATTTCTGGAGCCTTCTCTTGCGTCTCTTCCTAGGAGATGGACACACCATTAACATTGTCCTTTGACAGAGGAGAGAATGGAGGCACCGAGTACTTACATAACTTGGCAGAGTCATACGGGCAGCTGGGGCTGACTCAGGTAGTCGGCACCAGAGCCCACTGCCTTTCTTACCGCTGTCTGCTGGCCTTGCTCACCAGAACACGCTTCTGACTTTCTGCCGGGAGCAGGGGGCTTGCACATTCCAGGGGGGCTGGACAGAAAGTCACCCATCTCTGTATCCCTCAGGGCTCAGTATGGGCTAGGCAGTCAACCAAGGTCAATTCCATATCCACTGCTGGGCGCTGCTGAAGGACCAGGAGAGTGGAGCCCCTTGCGTTCCTGCTCCAAGGTCAGCCAGCCTCAGCACCACTGCATTTATCCAGTCTTTCTCCCTGCATCCTTTGCGTGAACACCGCTTGCTATTTCCGAGCGCTGGTGGGCATGCTGCTTTGTCACCGCCTTGGTCTTTCTGCCATGTCATTTGCCTCCTTCATCAGACTGGAGTCTCTGAGAGCAAGGACCGGGTTCCCCATCAGACTGGGCTCCGTGAGGGCAGGGGCTGGGCTTCCCACCCTCAGTGGCAACTCTCCGTAGGCTGGGGCTGTGTCTCCCTCATCCTCTCGGATGACCCCAGGGTCCTTAGTCCTAGCTCACCCACAGGGGGCACAAGGTGGGGGCAGGGAGGGGTGCAGACAGTGATGACCATTGATGGATAACCATCAGGGGAGGAGATGACTCTACCCCTAGGAGTTCCTATCCCAGAGGGGCTAAGTCTCAGACCTGCCGTCGGGCCAGCTGGAGACCAAACTCCAGGATCTAGGTCACCCCCTTGGCAGCAGAGCTGATTTATGGTGCCCCTGACAGCCTAATATCACCAAATTACCCCACACAATGGAGAGAGGCTGGGCTGCCTCTGGGGAGTCACCGAAGGACGCTGAGCCCGGGGCAGCGCTGCCGCCTCCTGATGGCAGACCTCCTTCAAGTCTGTGGGGGGAGGCTGGTGCCGACAGAAGGCACACCCAAGCGTGCCACCTTCAGCTGGGTGTATAAGTAGGAAGCCTTGGGGACAGCTCTGTACCCTGCGCTGGGGAGCTAGCAGCACTCTGACGACTGCTTCCTATCCCACGAGCTGCAGCAGGGCCAGCCATGAGTTGCAGACAATTCTCCTCCTACCGGAGCCAGAGCAGCTCCAGGAGCAGCAGGGGCAGCAGGGCCGCCATGGCGTCCTCATTCAGCCGCATGAGCGCCTCAGGGGGCGCTGGAGGATGGGGCCGAGTCAGCTCCTCCAGTGGCTACGGAGGGGGGCGCTCTGGATCCTGTGGGAGGGGAGGTGGTGGCAGTTTTGGCTCCAGCTACGGTGGAGGTTCTGGGGGTGGCTTTAGTGCTGGTAGCTTTGGTGGAGGTTCCAGAGGCTTCAGTGTTGTTTCTGGAGGGGGCTTTGGGGGAGGGTCTGGAGGGGGCTTTGGAGGCTCCAGGGGCTTTGGGGGAGGATCTGGAGGGGGCTTTGGTTTTGGTGGTGGTTCTGGAGGAGGTTTTGGGGGATCTGGGGGCTTTGGCGGTAACTTTGATGGTGGTGCTGGTGGTATTCTGGGCGCTGATGAGAAGACCACCATGCAGAACCTCAATTTCCGGCTGGCCTCCTACATGGATAAGGTGCAGGCACTGGAGGAAGCCAATGGTAAACTGGAGACTCAGATCCGGCAGTGGTATAACAAAGAGGGGTCCAGGGCCACCCGAAGGGATTACTCTTCTTACTGTGACACCATTGAAGACCTCAAGAAGCAGGTAGGCAGGGAAACCCTGATCTTTCTCTCCTAGTCTCTCTGTCTCTCTGTCTGCCTCTCTCTCTCTCTCTCTCTCTCTCTCTCTGTCTCTCTCTCTCTCTCTCACACACACACACACACACACACATGCTTTATCTTCCCAAAAGGTAAGATGCTAGACTCCAGGCTTAGACAATGGTCAGAGAATTCATCTTTTAGAAACTTTAAACTTTCATCAGAAGCAAACTGTGTTTGGTTCTTGATGGCACCAGGGCCGGGACTTTGGCCTGTGTTCTGAGCTTTCATCATGTTCTCAACTTTCAGAGTCTGGGAAGAAGAGGGGCTAGGCTTAGATTAGCATGGGTTAGCCTGGGACTGGTTGTGGGGGTCTCCTTTTGGCCTGGCCCCAAGTTGGGAATGAAGAGGCAGTGTGAAGGGAGCATAGAGATGGAGGCACTGCCCTGGGAGCCAGTGATGCGGTCCTGGGCCTGCCATCAATTCACTGTGTGACCTTGGGAAACCTGATGCCCTCTCTGGACCTGTCCTCCTACACATTTAAGGCAGGGATGAGCAGACCAGCTCTTAGGTCCCTGTTATCATATGAAAAAAAAAAATCCTGTGTGGAGCAGGTCATACAGCTCAAGAGAGGAGATAATCTGTGCGTGTCTCCCCTCTCACTCTAACAATTTAGAGCTTTCTAGTTTGGAAAACTAGAGGTTGTATCCCTTCCTTACTACTTCTCATGGGTTCCTATAAGGGCCTGTCTTGATCTTTCCAGTGTTGTTGGGCCCAGATACACATGCTAGTTGTTTAAGTGTTGAATAGGATCTAGAACTCTGGGGATGGAAGTAATCTATCTACTTTTCCATGCTCCCCTCCTTCCCCCTATCTACTCATCCTCCTACCACCCATCCATCTATATACTCACTCATCCATCCATCCAACCATCCACATGTCTGTCTATCCATTTATTCATTCAGTCAATCTAGTTAATGACTGCCTCCAGTTTGTCCTTGGCAGACAAAGTGATGTACCAGACTTGGTCTCCGTCCTTGAAGAACTCACAGTCTAGCTAATTTGCTGTTCCTGCCTGTTCCCCTTACCTTCACTACTTCTGATGAATAGCTACTGGATGTCTTGTTTCTCTTACCCCAAACCTCTCCCGGCTATTTATTCACAATAACAATCTTAGCTATTCTTCAGGGACGGAGTCAGTTGCTACCTCCTCCCCAAAGTCTTTCTTGATCTCCCGTAGCCATATGTTATCTCTCCTTTTCTTGAGCTTTTCTAGGATACTTCAGATGTAGTAGTTGACTCTGAGCTTCTTGAACAGCGGTATCTCATGGATCTCTAAACCCCACAGTGTCCTTTGTAGTAGATCTTCAATATTTGTTGAATGAATGAATGAATGAACATCACACTGAACATCCTTGCTGAAGTCTGTGAGGGATATGTGCCATGTACCAGCTGTTGGAAGTGTCTACTACCTTTTAAACATCTTCCTGGATGGGGCTATCCTCTCTTATGGCTTTGCCTGCTCTCATGCAGGCAAAGCAGGGGTCATAGCAGTGGGTCATAGCAGGGGTGTGTGGGTGTGGGTTCCATGCTGTCTCCTCCTTTTTTAGATTCTGAGCACCACAGTGGACAACCATAAGACTCTCTTGGATCTTGACAATACTCGCATGAGGTTGGATGATTTCAGGATGAAGTGAGTCCGGCTGCCACTCCCTCTGCTGTCATCAATTTTTCTCCACCCCCTAGTGCTCTGAAGGTCCCAGTAGGGACTTGTGCCCTCTTGCTCATTCCCTACCCATGGCTGGTCTGCAGGTTTGAGATGGAAAGCCAAATGCGACAAGCTATAGAGGCGGACATCAATGGCTTACGGAAGGTGCTGGATGATCTGACCATGCAAAAATCTGACCTGGAGATGCAGTTTGAGTCTCTGCAGGAGGAACTGATTTCCCTCAAGAAGAATCATGAGGATGTATGGTCCTGGCTACTTATGGCTCATTGAGGAGAGGGAGAAACAGAAGCACAGGGACAATGGGGGGACAGCTATGGGGCATTGCCTGGGAGACACCCTCTCACTGACTTTTGAGGGCACTCCCAGTGCCTCCTTAGCAGTGCCTACGGTTGGTGGTTGAACTTTGCCTCTTTTTGTACCTCTGGGGAAGCAGACGGGGAGGGCTAAAAGGTAGTGGAGAGGATCCTACCCCTTGACCTCATATACCCTTCATCCCCATCAGGAGATGAGCCAGCTGACTGGGCAGAACTCTGGGGATGTCAATGTGGAGATGAATGCTGCTCCCAGCAAAGATCTCACCAAGATCCTCAATGACATGCGTGAGGAGTACGAGCGGATCAGTGCTAAGAACCGTAGGGACATTGAAAAGCAATATGAGATTCAGGTGAGTAGAGTGGGCTGCCCATTCAACCTTCTCTTCTTCCATAAATCCCCCCATTCCTCCACCCCATCCCTCTCTCCTCCCACCCCTACATCTCTCAGTTCATCTGTCCTCCATCCAGCTTCAGTCATTGCCCACAAACATGATTATTGAGTGGCTTGTCAGTGCCAGTTTTGTGTGAAGTCCTGATGTCTCAGAGATGAGCCAATAAGGTTGCTGCCCTCAAGAAGCTCACAGTTTATTACATGTGTGAACAAAGGCAGAGCATGAGCAACTCATGTAAGGCTACATGCTCTCAGACCCTAGTAGAGGTACGTGGTGTGCCTCTTATACCATGCTGAGCTCTCTGATGACTCCCTTCCTCTTTGAGCCTCCAGTGCCTAGCACATGACCCTGGCACATGAGGGCATGGTCTATAGTTTATGTGTGTGTGTGTGTGTGTGTGCTTGTGTGTGTGTATTTGGGGGTCAGTTTGAAATGAGGTTAGAAAGGTGGTGTGGGTACAAGTGTGAAGTATCTTGGAGCCTTGCTGAGAGGGAGTGTTAAGTTGAGAGAATTGGATTACCCTGGTTGGTTAGCAGACCCAGAACTCAGGATGACATGCCCTTGGTTTTGGCTCACTCTTGGTCCTGGAGGCAAAAGTCCCAGTGAGTGGGGCAGAACCTTCCCCACTGCAGCCTCTGGTCCAGCCTGGTTCTCACTGAGCTCTTGGGTTTTCAGATGAGTCAGCTGGAGCAGGAGGTGACGAATAGTGGCCAGGAGATGGAGTCCAACAACAGGGAGGTGACCCAGCTCCGGCACAGCATCCAGGAGATGGAGATTGAGCTGCAGTCTCAGCTCAGCAAGGTTGGTAGTTCTGCTCTAGACCCTCTGCCAGAGTGAGGCACAGAAGGCTTGGCCTGATCCCCAGGAGTGGGAAGGGGAGGAGCTCTGATGTAGCATCCCTTTATAGCCTCCTTGTGCCCCCTAGAAATCGGCCCTGGAGAAGTCCTTGGAAGACACGAAGAACCGCTACTGTGGCCAGCTGCAGCAGTTGCAGGAGAATATCGGTAGCCTGGAGGCTCAGCTCACTGAGATCCGGGAAGAGATCGAGTGCCAGAATCAGGAATACAGCCTTCTGCTCAACATCAAGACACGGCTGGAGCAGGAAATTGAAACTTACCGCAACCTCCTTCAGTGTGGCCAGGAGGACTTGTAGGTGCCCCAGGACTCTCTGGAATCCCTAGGAATTTATAAGCCCCTGACACTAAATCTGTCTCTCTGGATAGAGGTAGCTGGGAAAGTTCCTGTACACAGGGTCTGATGGGTTGAGGACTTCTTCATTCTGTGGAGAAGTCTCAGGGCATCTGGGCTTTGGGAAAGGAGGTTGGTAACAATGAGAGAAGGGACTACTCCTTGTTCCAGGGAGAAGGAGGCTCTCCTTTCCAGCTGTGGCGCCAGCCCAGTCTGTCCTCTAGCTTGCAGAAGGAAAACTCAGAAAGATTCACATTTGGGTCTTGACTCTGTTCAGGTCGATCCTTGTGTATGTAGTGGGGTCTCTCATTTTCTTTCTTTGTTATCTTTCATTCTCAGTGAATCTCATGAATCTGGACAAAGTCGCTCTGGGGGTGGCAGAGGAAGTGGATATCATGGTGGAAGTGGAGGCAGTCATGGAAGAGGATCCTGGGGAGGAAGTGGAGGTAGCCATGGAAGAGGAAGTGGAGGCACCTATGGAGGAGGAAGTGGAGGGAGCTATGGTGGAGGAAGTAGTTCTGGAGGAGGAAGTGGAGGCAGCTATGGAGGAGGAAGTGGTGGCAGTTATGGTGGAGGAAGTAGTTCTGGAGGAGGAAGTGGAGGTAGCCACGGAGGAGGAAGTGGTGGCAGCTATGGTGGAGGAAGTAGTTCTGGAGGAGGAAGTGGAGGTAGCCACGGAGGAGGAAGTGGTGGCAGCTATGGTGGAGGAAGTAGTTCTGGAGGAGGAAGTGGAGGTAGCCATGGAGGAGGAAGTGGAGGCAGCTATGGAGGAGGAAGTGGATCTGGAGGAGGAAGTGGCAGCAGCTATGGAGGAGGAAGTGGATCCAAAGGCGGAAGTGGTGGCAGCTATGGAGGAGGAAGTGGAAGATCATCTCAATCCCAGTCCTCTTCCTCAAAATCTGGTGAATGTGATGATACACAAGGTAAGGAACAACTCTAGCTCATGGGGTCAGGGAGGCACAGGTGTTAAGCTGTCATGGTACCACCCATTTCTGAGTATCTTTGAGCTTCTCTGGGGATTACATACTCCAAACAGAACTAGAGTTTAGTGAGGTCTCTAGTAGGGTGTTATAGACTTTCCCTTGTTTCTTAATTATCATTAATTTTGACAGACCTTTGGGTGAGGCTAGGACCAAAATCTACACATGGCCCAAGTCTCAATAGCATAGGAGATTGGTTGGGAATTGTGCATTATCTTATATATTTCCTGCCACACCCTATGAGGTGGGTATTATTTCCCCCATTTTAGAGATAAGGGAAATGAGGTTCAGAAAAGAGAAATAGCTTATTCAAGGTCATACAATTAATAAATGAGGAACTCAGCTCTATGGGTCTCCACAGCCAGTGCTTTTCATCATCATGAGGATGGGAAGATCTGGATTGGCAAAAGCTCAGGTAGAAAAGAGGTTCAGGTACTGTAGTCAGTGATTGGCTCATTTAAGTCAGTTGTGTGGTGCAACTGTCTAAAGGGGCATACACTGAACATAATCATCTAATGTAGGAGAGTCAAACAGTAAAATGGTCTCTAGGTCAGAGAAAGTTTCCCCTTGTGCATGCTGAATTTTATGAATTATATCAAATTGTAGTAAAAGTCCGGGTAACGTGACTGGGGACGTTTAGCTCAGAGAAGACTTGACATGCATGGGAGCTGTCCTTGTCGCGGGTGTCTGGTGTGGTTTTGTGCATCAAGCGGCACCACAGGGCCATGGATGTGAATGTATGGGCAGAGGCTGGGCCATCCTTGCCTCAATATCCAAGAAATTTACTAATAAAGCTATTGAATGGAGGAAGGGTCTGTCTTACAAAACTTTATCCTCAGAAATGGGAGAGTATCAGTCAGGGTTACTGCAGGAGAGCTTTAGGAATTGGATGGGGGCCACTAGGACCCCAGGGTCCTTCCAAGTCTTTGAGCTCCAGTCTCCTTGCTCCCAGTATGCCTATCTTTCTCTAAGTCCCAGTCTCTCTGCCTTGTGTTTTAAGTCCTCTCTTCTCACCTTTACCTCCCTTCCCTCTCTCCACAGGCTTCCAGAGTCGATACTAGAGCTCCTGTAAATGTTTCTGGCCCCACCCCAGCCAAGTGTCCCCCAGAAAGGCAGCCCCCTGACAAAGCTTGCTTATTGTCTTCTGTCATCAAGGATGGCTGGCAACGAGACCCCGGGCTTATTTGGGACTGGGCTGAGTGGGCATGTGTGACTCTGGCTGCCCATTGGCTCCCTCCCCTGGGAGGGTTGGGGAGACCTCTCTTCCACTGTTTGGTCTGGGGGTGATCCCATTCCCTGCCTGATCTCAATTTCCTAATAAAGCTTTCCTACTGCAAATCAAACTTGGACTTTGACCCATTTGTCCTTTGGGATAAGAAGGGGCAGAAAGGAGGTGAAGGAGAATCAGCTGAATCCACTTCGAAAAGTGTTGGTTAGGTTTTCTATCAGTTGACTTTTGCTTGTAACCAAAGCAACCCACAATTTAGTGGCTTAAAATAATAATCATTTATTTAGCTCATGATTTTGCAGTTGGTAGTTTAATTTTTTTAATGTTTTATTTATTTTTGAGAGAGAGAGAGAGAGAGAGAGAGCACGTGAGCAAGGGAGGGTCAGAGAGAGAGGGAGATACAGAATCCGAAACAGGCTCCAGGCTCTGAGCAGGCTGTCAGCACAGAGCCTGAAGTGGGGCCTGAACCCATGAACTGTGAGATCATGACCTGAGCCGAAGTCAGATGCTTAACCGACTGAGCCACCCAGGGGCCCCATGCAGTTGGTGGTTTAGACTGGGCGGTTCTATTTTCCTTCAAGCATCTGTGGCCAGCTGTAATTTGGTTAGTGGTTCTGCCTCTGGGGCTTGGCTACATGCTGTTTGGGGGAACTGGGGGTGAATGACACACTACCTCTCATCCTCCAGCTGGCTAGCTCAAGCAAGTGTCCTGAGAAGATGAGCCGAAGCATGCAAGGCCTCTTAAGGCTTGGGCTCAGAGAGTCACTCTGGCTGTATCTTATAATCCAAAGCAACTCCCAGCCTTGGCCAGATTCAAAAGCAGGGGAAATAAACTCTTCTCGATGGGAGGAGCTACAAAGTCACAGGGCAAGGACATGGATATAGGGAGGGCAATGACTGAGGCCAGTTTTTGCCAACAATCTGCCGTAGTCTATGAGCAGATCATATGTCAGGTACAGAGGGAAAGAAGACAAAGACAATGTGGTTTTTGCTTTGGATTTCACTGAGAGTGAAAAATATAGCACAAATAAAGTGGTCCAAGGCAGAGTAAGGGATACTGTACAAAACAGCAGCCAACAATGTTCTCCAAAGATTCAGACTGGGCCTGATATACGATTCCTTATCCTGACTAGGGATGGACAGCTCCTCAGCCTATATTCCAGATATTATCACAGTTGCACATTAAACTTCCCCAAAGCTGGGATGCCTGGGTGGCTCAGTTGGTTAAGCATACGACTTTGGCACAGGTCATGATCTCATGGTTAGTGGGTTCAAGCCCAGTGTTGGGCTCTGTGCTGATGGCTCAGCACCTGGAGCCTGCTTGAGATTCTGTGCCTCCCTCTCTCTCTGACCCTCCTCTGCTCATACTGTCTCTCTCTCTCTCTCTGTCTCTCAGAAGTAAATAAAAAACATTAAGAAAAATTTAAAAACCCAAAAAACTTCCCCAACGCTTAGAAGCTTAAAACAACAACATTGATTTGGGGGCTTGGCGGGAACAGCTCACCTCTGTTCCACTTGGTGCCATTGTGCCTCACAGGCTGGAGTCATTTGAAGTCTTACTCATATGTCTGGCACCTGGGCTGGAAAGACCCAAATGTGGGGGCTGGCTTTGCAGGGGGTCCTCAGTAGCTCTGGATGGAGATTCTCAGTGTGCCCCTGCAGGGATATGTAGCGCCTGACATCAAGAGTTTAAGCTGCGATGTCTATGCCCAGGAGCAACAGCAGTGGGGTCTTCCTGGCAAAAATTGTTTTTTTTAATTAAAAAAATTTTTAAATGTTTTATGTAGTTTTGAGAGAGAGATAGAGACAGCGTGAGCAGGGGAGGGTCAGAGAGAGGGAGACACAGAATCCAAAGACAGGCTCCAGGCTCTGAGCTAGCTGTCAGCACAGAGCCAGGGCTCAAACCCACGAACTGGGAGATCATGACCTGAGCTGAAGTCGGATGCTCAACTGACTGAGCCACCCAGTGCTGGGAGCCGCACCGGCCTCTCTGGATGGCAGTCACAGCAAGGAAATGGCAGTGTTTGCACAGCTCCTGCCATGAGAAATGAAAACTGGTATCTCCTTCTGCTACTATTGGCTCATGTTGGAAATAAGCCTGCTGGTATTGACCAGGCCTCACAATATTCCATATAAGACCCATATTCTGAACACAGATACTTCATAAGGAAAAGCATATTCCTGCCTTTACAAAAGAGATTTTAGATGAAAGCTCTGTGGATGATTGTCAAAAGGCTCTTCCTACGGGCCTTGCAGATCCAAGACTTAGATAATAAAGGGGGTTAAGAACATAAGAGTTACAATTGAGTCTGGTCCCATGTCAGAAGAACCTAATTTACAGTTAAGGTACAAATAAGGACAGAACATAACTTACTAACTGGTGATGTATGGCAGTCCCTTCCTCAAGGCCTACATTCCACAAACACCCTCCCTTACACTGGCAGCTGGGATGAGGATAGATAAGAGTAATTAAAACATAAACCCGGATGCAAAGAGTGATACATATAGAGCCCCCTTGGTAGTTTCCACAAACAAACCAATTCAGAAACATTCATCCTCTTGAGAGCCAGACAGAATGACTCCTAGCTTATCTATATACAACTTAACCTATATGTTATCCTGTTTTTCACTAAGAGCATCCTGTTATTTCCTTGGTCGTAAATTCACTATGACTGGGATAATTCTGCAATTGATATCACAAAAGGCCTCTCATTGTAAGAAATTCCTTTTCTCTGACCTCATATTGTTGTTGAACCTTTAGATAAACACACCAAAACCGACAGGACAGAGATGCCTGCCTGGTGATCAGAAAGAATCTCGGGGCTCTCTCGTTCTCTCTCTGGCCGACACTGTCCATACTTTGGGGACTCCTGACCTGCCGGAGCCGGCCTCCGACAACCCAGGTGCCCCTTCCTGATGAAATTCTTTAGTGTGATTTCAGCAAAGTTTCTGGTTGCATATACTCTAAGTCTGATTCTCTGCATATCCTGGGAAAGATGTACTGCTTTCTCTGTAGATGAAAGCAAACATATTCTTCTATTCTTTGCTTATTGGGATAAGGAAAAAAGAGTTTTCCACATCAGGGGCCAGAGACTATGTGGTCTGTTCTAATAAGTAGACCAAATCTGGGTCAATGATTGCTATTGGAATAGCCATGTGATAAATTGTAAAATAATCATTCCCTAACATCTGTTTATATTCAGGGAAAATGAGAAGTTAATTGATCAGAGTCATCAACTCTGAATTTATCAAATCTTTTCTGAGGTGCTAATCTCTGTCATTCTCCTAGAGATGTAGTGTTAGTGGGTCTTCTTACCACAAAAACCCTTACTCCATGGATTAGGGAGCCACTTACTGACTATATCTATTCCATTGCAGACAGTAGGAAATAACCACAGGATGGGTCTAGGGTACTATTGGGTGGGCCACCTGGGTGGCTCAGTCGGTTAAGTGTCTGATCTTGATTTTGGCTCAGGTCATGATCTCAGTTTGTGGGTTTGAGCCCCGCGTCAGGCTCCATGCTGACTGTGCAGAGCCTGCTTGGGATTCTCTCTCTCTCTTTCTCTCTGCCCCTCCCCTGCTTGTGTGTCACCCCACCCCCCCTTCTCTCAAAATAAAGAAATAAACCTAAAAAAAAAAAAAAACCCTTAATTTGCTACCTGACCCTCTATATTGGTCACGTTCTCAGTTGCAACCAACAGAAGCTACTTTGCCTATTTTAACAAGTAAGGGGTTTATAAGAGCTCTTGATACTTCAAAGAATCATTAGGAGACAATTAGAGAACAAAACCGGGGCTAAATTTCTAACACCTCCCCAAATGACACAACAGAATGGGTCTGGCAAAGGTGTTACCACCTCTGGCAATAGTAGGGAGTTTCCAAGTCAGGATGTGGCCTGCTGAATTAAGAAACAGCATCCACAGGGGGTGCCTGGGTGGCTCAGTTGGCTAAGTGTCAGACTTCGGCTCAGGTCATGATCTCACGGTTCGTGAGTTTGAGCCCCGTGTCGGGCTCTGTGCTGAGAGCCTGGAGCCTGTTTCAGATTCTGTGTCTTCCTCTCTTGCTGACCCTCCCCTGCTCATGCTGTCTCTCTCTCTCTCTCTCTCTCTCAGAAAGAAATAAATCATTAAAAAAAAAAAAAGAAACAGTATCCACAGCTAGAGCTTCAGAACCACACCGTATCAGCCATCGAGTCAGCCCCATTTCCTCATATGCCTCCCTTCTAAATTAAAGATCACATGGTGCAGAACCTCATTTAGTGGCAAAGGAGGCTGGGAAATGTAGTTTTTGGATGTACCTGGGAAAGAATAGTGATCAAAATGACAGATATAACATAAACACGCATAAGCTTCCAGTCTAACTGGTGAACCACGGTGTGGTTCTGCTAACCTCTAATTTTCAGGGCTTAGAGTTAGTGCAGAGTCAGTATCCAGTCATCCATGAAGGTCTGGGTACTTTTCTCCCCCTGTTATATAGCTACTCTTGTAAATGCCCACGGGTTCCTATGGGGGAAGATTAGGAGGTAGACATACAGTGTGTGCTTATAATGTTCTAGCAGAGTCCTTCCTCAAGAGTGACTGGGCTTCCTTTTATTCAAAGTTCTCTGCGTCTATGAGATAGCTCTGGTTTAGGAATTGGATGAGTCTGTCATTCTCTATTATGGGGCTTAAGACAGGCCTCTTTTTGACCCAAAGTTTTCTGTTTGGAGTGCGGAGCAGAGAAGTGGGGTGGATATGGAAGACCAACTTGCTGATATCAGTCTCACATCCTTCTAGTGAGCATTCCTGTACTCTAAAGGCTGATAATCTTAGAACTGTTTCCCAGACTCCATTACAGCTATGGCTAGAGGACAAATTTAGGTTTTCCCAATCACACACACTTCTGTGGGACATGAATCGAGTGGGGAGAGGTCTGGAGAGGGGAATGCTTTTGCTGGTATAGATCTACCAGGTATGACATGGTCCTGGGGTCGACAGATCTAGTTCTGGCGTACAGGTTTCTGATTGTGGCAACCAGGAGCTCCCTTTCCGGCTGGTTCTGTGGTGTTAATCCGGGAGCTGTTCCCAGAGGCCCAATCTAGAGTCCGTTCCTCCAGGCTTCTTAGGATTTTATAAGCACTTTACGCTCTGTATTAACTTCCTTTTGGTTAAAAAAAAAAAGTGAGGGGCACCTGGGTGGCTCAGTCGGTTGAGCGTCCGACTTCGACTCAGGTCATGATCTCATGGTTTGTGGGTTCGAGTCCTGCTTTGGGCTCTGTGCTGACAGCTCAGAGCCTGGAGCCTGCTTCTGGTTCTGTGTCTCCCTCTCTCTCAGACCCTCCCCTACTCACTCTGCCTCTCTCTCTCAGAAATAAATAAAATATTAAAAAAAAAAAGTGAGATTTGTTTCTGTTACTTAATACCGAATCCTGACTGAATCAGGACCTTGGTGGGCTGCTCGTATATTTTGGTCCTGGAGACCCATGACCAACTGACCATAATCGGATCCCTACAGATTTTGTCATTCTACTTCCTGTTCTAGCCTGCTAACACTGAAATGCCTCACTTGTCCTCTGCCGCATAGAATCCCATTGTTAGTGAAGTAGGAATCCTCAGTTAGCTGTAGCATCTCTTACCTGCATCCTTAGAGAACACCATTGCTGTGCTTTTCAAAGATGCTGTGTTCCTTCTTATCTGGTTTATTTATTTTATTTTAATTTTTATTTTGGGGAGAGAGAGAGAGCAAGCAGGGGAGAGGGGCAGAGGGAGAGAAAGAATCTTAAGCAGGCTCCATGCTCATTGCAGAGCCCAATGCGGGGCTCGATCCCACAACCCTGGGATCATGACCTGAGCTGAAATCAGGAGTTGGACAGTCAACCAACTGAGCCGACCAGGTGCCCCTTGTTTAGGTATTTCTTAATTTCCAGAGTCTATACAGTGTCTTCTGGGCTTTCATAGTTGGAGAGTTGTTGAATGGATTCCACAAGATAACTCCACTCCAACATTTATGTTTCCCTACCTGGTTGTATTCTTTCTTCCTTATTACAACAGGGATTTTTCTGGAAACTCAGTTTTATTTCATATGGGCCACCACTGAGTTCAGTGTCTGCTACTCAACTGAGCAAATATTTAGACCCACTCCCAGATATTCAAGCTAGTAGCTGAACTATGACTCTGCTGAATGCCTCTGTATTGATTAATTCACCCTGATCAAACGTTAGAATTAATTCTCAAACCAAGTCTTTACATTTCTGCTGATAACAGATTAGCAACATCTTGAAATTCTCCTAGTGGGTAAGCCTTTTTCTCTAAGCTTTGCCTTTATAATTGACCTTCACTTCCAGAGGTCTGACTTGTTTATAATTTTGGAGACTGTAAAGTGTGGTAGAGTGGAGTGTAAAGATAATTTGGACTTTGGGGTATTGTAAGTCAATGAAATCCTCTCGTATATTTCCCTTCCAATTCTGCGAGTGCCCATGTTTCCAGATCAATGGTCTAACTTTTACATAGGAGACTCAGCAAGGCTGTGATTTCAACTGATGCTGTAACTTGGCAACTTGGGGAATTCAACTTTGAGATGAAATCTTAGCTCCTTCAGCCTGGTAAGTACAGGAAATAAGAGACCTTTGTAATGTAACCATGGAAAGTCCCTGGTGTTCTGATTGCCTATGAAGTCCAGAGCCTAGGAATTTGAGCAAACTACTCTTTCTCTAAGCTCTCCAGCACAGTTAGAAGAAAACTAGACAACCCCTATTTCATCACTACATACCTTGGGCTTCGAGAGTCCCATATATATTAAAAAAATTTTTTTTAATGTTTATTCATTTCTGAGAGACAGAGAGAGACAGAGTGTTAGTGGGGGAGGGGCAGAGAGAGCAGGAGACACAGAATCTGAAGCAGGCTCCAGGCTATGAGCTGTCAGCACAGAGACTGACATGGGGCTCAAACTCAAGAACGTAGGTGAGGTCATGACCTAAGCTGAAGTTGGACCCTTAACCGACTGAGCCACCCAGGTGCCCATGATTGTGGTAATTTAAGATAAGTAAGGAGGCAGTGCCTGGGTGGCTCAGTCGGTTGAGCATCTGACTCAATTCTGGCTCAGGTCATGATCTCATAGTCATGGGGTCAAACCCCGTGTCGGGCTGTGTGCTGGGTGTGGAGCCTGCTTGAGACTCTCTCTCTCTCTCTCTCTCTCTCTCCCTCTGGCTTTCTCTCTGCTTATGTGCTCTCCCTCTAAAAAAAAGGAAAGATGAGTAAAGAGGCCCATGTAGTTGGAGCAGAGCAAGTGAGGGAATGAGCCATGAAAGGTTCGGTCAGAGAGGTAAGGCATGGCTACATCACGGCCTTGCGGGGCACTCCAAATAACTTGGCTTTTAGGCTCAGTGAAATGGGGAGCCACTGAAGGCACAGTTGAAAACAAAGGACTTCAAGATGGCAGATGGCAGATGGCAGAGGAAAAAAGGAGGCTGGAGGCTTGTCTTCATTGTTGGGGGGCCCGGGGAGGGTTTCAGGAGAGCTGCCTGACCAGGTTGTTCCTTTCATGAGCAAGCGACAAACATTCATCACGGTGGGGCCAGTGAGATTTCGAGGCTGTTACAGCAGCTGGCGTTGATGAGCACGATTAATACTCGGGTTTCTGGCAGAGGTGAAGCACCATCAGAGTGACATCTTAAAAGCATCTCTTTGGCTGCTGTTTGGTAAGCAGTCAAGGGATCAGGGGTAGAGGCAGAGAGACCAGTTTGGAGGGAGATAATCCAGGCAAGAGACCATTGCATGTTTGTGTAAAAGAAGGGGGTCGGGATGTCTCTGAGTCTTTGGTCTGACAAGAGGCGTTGTCACCCACTGAGGTGGGGAGGCTCTGACTGGAGGCAGTGGGTTGGGAAGACAAGGTCTGTGGGCACTGTTATGGGCGGGGCTGCGTCTCCCCAAATCTGTATGTGGATGCGTCACCCCTATTACCTTGGAAGATGGCTGCACTGGGAGAAAGTCCTCCAAAGTGGTGATTAGGTTAACAAGACCATTAGGGTGGGCCCTAATCCACTCTGACTGGCGTCCTTATAAAGAGCGGAAATTGGGACACACTTGGAGACAGAAGTCCATTGGAGGACATTGGATGGAGGTGGCCGTCTGCAAGCCAAGGGGAGAGGCCTCAGACAGAACCAAACCCGTGACACTGTAATTTCAGACATCCAGCTTCCAGAACTGTGAGAAAATAAATTTCTGTTGTGCAAGCCGCCCAGTCTGTGGTATTTTGTATGGCAGCCTGAGCAGACTAAGCCGGACACCCAGGCAGTGATTTCTTAGGAGTCTTTTGCTGGCCTTCATTTCTTTTAGTAAATTCTGAATCAATCAGGTGTTATTTATTTGTTTGTTTATTTTTGAGGGGGGGAGGAGACTGAGAGAGAGAGAGAGAGAGAGAGAGAGAGAGAGAGAGAGAATGAGTGGGGGAGGGGCAGAGATAGAGGGGAACAGAGGATCCGAAGCAGGCTCCAGGCTCCACACTGACAGGAGAGAGCCCGATGTGGGGCTTGAACCCACAAACCGCGAGATCATGACCGGAGCTGAAGTTGGACGTTCAGCTGACTGAGCCACCCAGGCATTGATCAGGGTTTTTACCTGCATGGATCAGAAGCCACACTCTGAAGCCAGTATGTTAAGGTGGGTCACAGAGTCCCCAGGGAAGAACTCCCAGGGAACGAGCCTCGCAGGCTGTGCAGCCTGAGGAAGCCCCACTCTTGCACCCCCTGCGGGTGTGGATTCAGTGGTCTATTCCACTCAATGTTGCAGTGAAGGCGTCGGCATTGCTGCTCCACGAAGCTGGGTGTCTCTGTGGCACTCCTGCCAGAATGGATCCCACGGGCCACATCCTTCATTAGATCATTAGCTCTCAGCCGCGGGCTTACGCCATGAGTTTGTTTGGGAAGGTTCTGGTCATGTGTCTGTGTTCCCAGTGCAAGGCTGCCCAGAAGCCTCCACGGGGGCAGGGGTGGGACACGGTGGGGGGCACAGCCACCACGCGGAGAATTCCTTTGCGAAGTAGCTGAGTGTCCAAGAACAAGAGAAAGGGGCAGGGACAAACATTTATCAAGCACTTACTGTGTTCAGTGTGCTGTGCCAGGTGCTTCCTGTATATATTACCTTTGTTAGTCCTCGCTGCAACCCCCTGATGCTGTTTATAGCTTCATTTCCTGTGTGATGAAACACATTTTGAAGGACTAAATCACTTGCCAAAAAGACCACATAGCCGCTAAGTGGGGGAGCGAGGATGTGAACCTATGAAGCCAGTTCCAGCAGAGCAGAGATTATTATGCCCATTTTACAGAAGAAGAAACTCTAGCTCAGAGAGGTTAAGCAACTTGTCTGAGATGACACAGCTTATAAGTGACTGAGCTAGGACTCAAATCTAGTTTGGCCTGGCTCCAAAGCTGGTGCCCTTCCTGCCCTGTCTGGCCTCAAGCAATGATTGAGCTCCCACCGAATACAGAGATAAGCAGAAGCAGAAGCTTGTCACAAATGCTCTATGTGGGACATGATGCTTGCATAAAGAGCAGAGAAGATGGGCAACCCCACACATGTAGATTTTTTCCTGGGACCTCAGTACCCCCTCCCACCTCCCAGAAGGCCCTGGGTCTGTGCTTGCCGAAGGGAGGAATGGGTAAATGAGAGCAGAGAGCGGAGCGATGAAGAGTGACAGCTGGATGGTCTTGGAAGACCTTTTTGGCTCCAGCAGCTACTGTTCCAGTGCTCGTAAGTCTGCAGCTCCTTGATCTCACTGCGACCCCTGCCCCGAGGCTCACCTGCGCACAGGCTGCTGGCCTTCCTGGCGTGGGGCCCTGGTGCTGTCTCCCACCTCCCGCCCAGACAGCTGCTCCTCTTTCTAGACTGGGAACTGCTGGGACCGTTTGGGGACTCTCACGATGAACGCCAGCACCGGGTACAAGCCAGGAGAGACGGTCCAGCCTGGGTTAGAAGTGAGGAAAAGGCAAGGCGAGGGTGGGAGGCTCAAAGCTGCATCTTTATAGGCCTCCGTCTATTTTAATCCCCTCTTGAGACCATTTCATTCAATCGTTCATTCGCTCAACAAATAGTTATTGGTGCCTTCTCTGTATCAGGGCTGGAAGGAAATAAAACTGAGGAGCACAGATGGAGCAAGACTTCCCCAGGGGGCTCACGGTCTTGTGCAGGAGGCAGATACACAGGTTGGTAATTGCAGTGTGGGCGGTGAGCACGGTCTGCGCCGGGAGGAGCCTGAGGCCTTGAAAGCACGGCCTCCTGACCCGGCCCTGGTGGCCCCCGGGAGGTTCCCATGACAGGCGTGGGGCAGGGATGGTCCCCGTGTCACTGTTTCTCAAAACACATTATTTCTTACAACAACCACGAGAGGTAGATACTGTTGTTTCCACTTGCAGGTGAGGAAACTGAGGCTCAGGAAGGAAAGTCACTTGCCCAAGTCACACATACCAAGGTTGGCCTGGCTCCAAATCTTTCCCTTGCAGCACTTCCCACCTGGCTTCTAACAATTTTTAGCACTTTCTAAGGACAGAGATGGGCATCCGATGGGCAGAGCTGTTTTGAGACAACCGTGCAAACGAGAGCGAGCTCTTCGGTCTCTGGCCTCAGTTTCCCCCCGCAGGCACCCTGTTGGAGCTTGTTAAAGGAATGAGTGAGTGAACAACTATGGAGGGGATGAAGGCATTGGACCAGAGGGTGCCTACGGACCCCACTTCCCCAAAGTTCCTGCTTCTGATGTTCATACATCATCAGGTGGCTTTGATCTTCCTGAGATTTCTGGAATCTCTTGCACAGGAATCTCTTGATTCATCTTTGCTGCCACCAGCACCCACAGCCTCAAGGAGATGCCATTTTCACTTGGACTCAGGCCAGACCCAGTGCAGCATTATCTCTTTCCTGCATTCCCCTTAGCATGACAAAGATGCATTGGGGATTGTTGGAAGCAACTTTTGTCAAGACAGGGAAACCTCAGGGAAGTGAATCAAGAAAACACAAAACCCATAAGAAAGTGTCAAGTTTGAGACGGACTCAAAGGTCTTTAACCACTCGGGTGCCACTGATTCCAGCAGGTCTGGGAGGCAGGAAGCTGGGCGGAAGCTGCCTGGACATGGTGGGGGCAGGTAGCTGAGCTGGGAAGTGGGTGCCAAGTCGGCTTCACAGCCGTGGCTGCAGCGGCCCCTTGTGGCCATCTTACACACAAGGAAACTGAGTGTCAGATACACCACAATTTTAGAGCTGGGTGGGGAGGTACCTTTTCTTAGAAAGATGGCCTCCTCCACTCCTCTGTTGCTCAGAGAAGGAAAGACACATGCCCAGGGTCACACAGCTGGAATCCAGGCCCTTGGACTTCTAGCCCTCCTGGGGCTCTTTCTCCTGTACCACCCTCAGCCCAGTGCCCTTTTGCTGTGCATAGGAAGGCCAGGGAGTAGCCTGGGGTGTTGGGTCCGCCCTTGCCTACAGAGGCCCCCTTTGATCCTTCTTTCAGAATTGAGCAGGGTCAGGAGTACAGGAAGAGGGGCAGGCAGGCGGCAAGGAGCCGGCCTGGTGGCAGGGCAGCGTGTCCCCATGCGGCCTCCAGGGGGCGCTGTGGGACCGAGTTGGCGGGTCCCAGGCGCCCGCCGTAGGGGCGGAGCTAGGTCCACACGCAGAGGACAAAGGGAGCGACAGGGAGCCAGGCTGGGGAGCTTGCGGGGAGCGCGCAATGGTGGCCCCGTGGCCCGCAGCTTGCCTTTCCCGAAGCTGTGGCTGGCTCCTAAGTGGACACCACCACCTCTTTACGTGGCTCGGACACCCGGCCTCTGATCCACCTCTCAACCCCTTGGAAACCACACTTTCCAGAAGCTACCTCTTCTTATTGAGTTTCTGAATGTCCAGGCAGGATCACTGGCCCTGTTACTAGGATGGTGGACAGTTTCAGGGAGGCCAGGGGATTGGTCCAGTCCAGCTGGCTGCTAAAGACAGAGCCCGGCCTCCATCCAGAGCTTGGGATTCAAACATCAACTGAGTCCCCTTTCTGGCACACTCGGGTTCCCATGAGTTTGACTCAGGATAAATGGGAAGGGCTGCTGTGGAAGACAATTGGGAGATGGGGGGGGGGGGGGCTTTGGAGTCACCTCCACTGCTAACCTGCTCATGTGGCCTTAGGCAAGTCACTTGACCTTTCTGTATCTCCTCTTCTTATTTGTAAAATGGTGGTGATGATTTCCCTCCAGAAGTTGCTACAAGAAACGGACATAAGGATGTAAAGGGATAGCCAGACACGAGGTGTGCGGTAGCTGGTGTTGTAAACGTGGAAGCTGCCGGCCCTGTCCTCTGCATAACCTTCTTCCTAGGGATCCAGGCTGGGAATGTCAGAGCCCTGCTGTGCCTCACCGAGGCAGGGGTGCACGGCCGTGACCCTGGGGGCGAGTGTGGGGCAGGCGTTGCTCAGATTGCTGGAGCCGGTGCAGAGATGGAGCCAAGAGGGGCCAGGTCCGGTGGGGTCGGCTGCAGGGTAGGGTGTGAGGGATGTGGGTGAGTCACTCACCAGTCCAGATGCTGTGGAGTGAAGGGGAAGGAGCGTGGGGGTTGGCCAGGCCTGGCGGCACCAGGCACCACCACCCTGATACCAGGCAGGGAGGCTGCCCTGAAGCAGGGGCGAGGCTGTGGCCCTGTGCCCACCCCACCCTGCTGGCTCCTGTCCTGTCTGGTGCACCCCAGGAACTGGGTAGGCCAGAGGAGACATATGGCCTGGGACTTCTCAGGGTGGGCCTGTGCAGCGAGTGGGGCCCCTCCCTGAGGACGAGGTTTGGGATACGTTCCTTCCCCAGCTCGCTGCCCTCCCCTGCCCTTGGCCCTTGCTAAAGCCTTTCTTCCTGCCCCTGTGGCTAGGGGTGGAGGAGAAAGCTCTGTGGGCCTCTCCCAGCCCCCATGGGGTCATCATCTAAGACAGACAATGTCCACATGTGTATCAGGCCCAATGCAGCAGACTTTAGCCACCGCTGCCTGCGTCGGGGTGTCTGCAGGAAACTGGGGACGCTCAGGTTCAGCTGGATGGACTTTAGAGAAAGAACAGGTTTTGGAAGTGTGGACGAGAGCAGGGATGGGCCCGAACCTGGGGCGCTATTGGTGGACTATGGGAGGGGAGTCAGAAAAGCAGCAGGAAGCTGAAGGGACAGGTGAGACCAGGTGAGGAAAGAGCAGTGTGATGGTAGCTGGTGACAGCGGTGGGGGGTGGGGGTGGGGGGCGCCCAGGGTGCTTAAGAGCCCAGGGTGCAGCTGCCTCCCAGTAGCTGATCAGCCCTCCTCTGTCAGAGCAGGGCGCAGAAGGGTGGGGGAGGGATCCGGAAGGACCCAGGGGAATTATCAGGATGATGGGGATGTAAGGTGAATAAGCCAGATCTTGCCTTCAAGTTGCTCACAGGCTAGAGGAAATAGGAGCCAGCTAAGCTCACGGGGTGGGAAGAGGATAGTCCCAGGAGAGACCAAGCACCAGACCGGCCAGGGGGAGTGAAGGAGTTGGGTGGGGTGGGGCCAGGGAGCACAGTGGCTTTAAGGAAGAAGCTACCTTTTGTTGCTGTTACAAGTTGCCTCATACTTAGTGGCCTAAACACCAACTTGGTGTCTTATGGTTCTAGAGCTCAGCAGTCTGCACTAGGTCTCATGGGCTAAAGCCAAGGTGTCAGGAGAACTTGTGTTCCTTCTGGAGGTTCTAGGGGAGAGTCTGTTTCCTTGCCTTTCCAGCTCTTAGAGGCTGCTGGATGCCTTGGCTTGGGGCCTCTTCCTCTTTCAAAGTGCAGCATTCTCTGGCTTGGTTGAGCCACTGACTCTTGATTTTGGCTGAGGTCATGATCTCACAGTTTGTGAGATGGAGCCCTGAGTTGGCCCATGCTGAGTGTGGAGCCTGCTTGGCATTCTCTCTCTCACTCTCTCTCTGCACTTCCCGCAATAAACAATAAACATTATTTATTTTTCAGAGAGAGAGAGAGCATGAGCAGGGGAGGGGCAGAGGGAGAGGGAGACACAGAACCCGAAGCAGGCTCCAGGCTCTGAGCTGTCAGCACACAGCCTGATGTGGGGCTTGAACTCACAAACTGTGAGATCATGACCTCAGCCAAAGTTGGACGCTGGGCAGACTGAGCCACCCAGGTGCCCCTGCCCCTGCAAATAAATAAACTTTAAACAAAGTGCATCATTCTGCCCTGTTTCCGTGGTCCCATCTCTTTGGGACTTTGACCACCTTTAGGTGTCCGGGGGTTGGGACAGGCACATCTTTGGAGGCCATTGTTCTGCCGACTGACTGCAGGAGGCCCCAGAGATGGGGTGGGACTTCGACAGGTGAGGGCTGAGGGAGAGGACCCTGTAGGTAGAAGGTCAGGGCCTGAGGCCAGAGGTGGCATCAGCTGGCACCTGGTGTGTGCTTGCAGGCAGGTGTGGTTTGGGGGAACGGACCTAGGAAAGCTGAAAGGCCAGCGCCCGCTCCATTTCTCACTGAAGCCAGTTGGCCTCAGAGGTGATGAGGATGTCCCCTGTGGGACAGTGAGCCTGGGGCCGGACTGTTCCTCCAGGATTTAGTGCTGCTCATCTTATTCTTTTCAGGTAATAGTGGCCGGAACACCCTTGTAATTGTTCCCCAGTAGTGTCTTCCATGGAGCCCTGCCCCTTCCTGCCCATGCGACACCCACTGCAGATGGCCCCGGAATCCATACCACCCTTTCCTCCTCTGCGCTGCGAATGGCAGATCTGGGATTGTTTCCCCTCCGTGGCCTGCGCTGGCCTCCAGTTCCGACTCTTTCCTCCAGCTTGACTCCCTAGCCACCCGGTAGTGCTCCCGGCTCCATCTCTCAGCCATTAAGCCCAGGTTTCCAGGAGCTTTCCCGGTGCCAGGAGCCCCCCCACCCCTTTCCCCACTACTCAGCCTCAGCTCTTGGGAAGCCTGCCTCCCCCTTCCCTCCTCTGCACCAAGCATGGGAGCAGTGACTGGCTTCCACAGGATCTTTTATAACAATCCGTGCCTGCTGAGTGGCCGCCGGGTGCAGACATGTAGACACATCACATTCAGTCCTCCTGCTGGTGATAAGAGCTATCGACTAGTGAGGGCTTACCGTGTGCCAGGCACTGTTCTTCACATGCCATTTTTTTTTCTTTCTTTTTTTCTTTTTTATTTATTTCTAGGAGTGAGAGAGAGAGACAGTGTGAACAGGGGAGGGTCAGAGAGAGAGGGAGATACAGACTCCGAAACAGGCTCCAGGCTCTGAGCCGGCAGTCAGCACAGAGCCCGACGCGGGGCTCGAACCCACCAACCGCGAGATCATGACCTAAGCGAAAGTCGGACGCTTAACCGACTAAGCCACCCAGGCGCCCCTTTCACATGCCATTTTTACTTATCCCCAACAGACCCTCTGAAACGGATGTTGCTGGCTCCATTTCAGAGATGAGGAAACTGACGCTCGGAGAGGTAAGTAATTGGCCTTGAGTGACACAGCTATAAAAAAAAAAAAATAGTGGATCCATGAACGAAGCCCGGGCCTCATTTTATAGAGGAGGAAACTGAAGCTTGGGGAGTTTCAGCAAGTGGCTAAGCTAATGAGTGATTCCCAAACCGAGGTGTGGCTCATTTCAAAGGCCAAGCTTGTCACTGTCTCACTCTGTGGTCACTCACTAATCTTAACTGACACACTATGCCACTTAGTGTAGCTGGGGGCCAGGCCTGTGTCTGTCATCTTTGTGTTCCGCACCAGCAGAGGCCCAGCTCAGGATGTGTGCCTGGCCAGATGAGTGAATGAAGGAATGAATGATGCCTCCTGGGTGTGGCCCTGGGCAGAGCGGGGAAACTGCTCAGGGAGGCCCCCTGGAGCCACTGAGATGCAGAGGGGCTGTAGGCTTGAGGCTGTGTGAGGCCCGGACCTGGGGTTCCAGCCCATCCAAATCTCTTGGCAGATCTGAACATTCAAGTTTGTTTGTTTGTTTCACAAATGTGTGTCTGTGTGTGTGTGTGTGTTTTAATATTTTTTTATTTATTTCTAGGAGAGAGAGAGAGAGAGAGACAGCGTGAGCAGGGGAGGGTCAGAGAGAGAGGGAGTCACAGACTGAAACAGGCTCCAGGCTCTGAGCTGGCAGTCAGCACAGAGCCCGACGCGGGGCTCGAACCCACGAACCGCGAGATCATGACCTAAGCGAAAGTCGGACGCTTAACCGACTAAGCCACCCAGGCGCCCCCACAAATGTGTTTTATGTATGGTTTGGGGAAGAGGGAATCCACGCCTAACAGAGTATGAAACTGTCAAAGTACAAAGGATATAGAGTAAAATCTTGGATTGGAATTAACTTGTTCTGCAAGTGTCCTGCAAGATGAGCAACAATTTCTGACAAATTTTAACTTGATATACAAGCCATGTCTTGCAATACAAGTAGTACATGATGCCGAAAGCCATACAATCACAACTGAGCCTAAGTTCTTTTCTCTCTTTCTCACTGTGGGATTGTGGGTGATCGTTTCCCATGCTCGGATGTTCAGTCTCAGGCCACGGTGTTTGGCAGAAATCTGTGATTTTTCAGAATGTTGGAAGGTGCCCACAACTGGCCCTGGTATTTTTTTGTCATTTCCAAGCACAGTCCTTTGCTTTTCCATACAAGAGTCAGCTTAGGAATGTTTTGCTCCATTCTAGGTCAGGCTGCCATCAGATATAGACCCTTTCCTCTGCTGCCTTACTGCCAGTTACATTAAGTACAGTATATGACAAGAGTTTGTTAGTACTGCACTGTAGTCAACATTCCTGGGGGTGTATACAATGGGACCCAGGCAGAAAAACGTTGAAAAGAAAGACTGGTAAGGAGATGATGATTACCATGCAAGTTGCGAAGGAAATCACTGAGGAATATGAATGAGGCATGTGAATGGCCCAAATTGCAAGATTGTAAAAGAAGTCCACATCTACATCTTGTCTGCAGAGGAGGAAGAGAAAAAGGTGGAGAAATCCCTCACTTCAACTGAGATTAGGGAGATGTGTAAAATGTGGGAAACAGTGCAAAATTTTGTAGAAAAGCACCACCCAAATAAGGCTGTAGCAGTGCGAGCAATGAATCTGTTTAACCACAAGGCAATGTCACACTTCTGCAAAATCCTCAAAAGGAGGCAAAAGTAAGTGTCATTGGATAGGTTCCTCGTTAAAGCTGCATGAAAATACAAAGATTCCACTGAGCCAATAGATAGCAGTGAGTCAGTTAGTGATAATGAAAGTCGTCCTATGCAATAGCTCTCCTCCCTCTTGTCTCTCTCACACCAGCCACAAAGGTTTTCAAAGGTAAGTGCAGGCGAATTTGTTTATATATTGTACTTTATTATTTTGTATTATATTACAGTTTTGTAATCATTTTTATGTGACTATTTTTGTGATGTAGAACAAATCATCTGAGCTTCCACTATTTCTTTTTTTTTTTTTTTAAATGTTTTATTTATTTTTAGGAGAGAGAGAGACAGCATGAGCAGCGGAGGGTCAGAGAGAGAGGGAGTTTCGGACAGACTCCGAAACAGGCTCCAGGCTCTGAGCTGAGAGTCAGCACAGAGCCCGACGCGGGGCTCGAACCCACGAACCGCAAGATCATGACCCGAGCAAAAGTCGGACACTTAACCGACTAAGCCACCCGGGCGCCCCAAGCTTCCACTATTTCTTATGGGGAAGTTTGCTTTGATATACAAGTGCTTTGGATTACAAACATGTTTGCAGAACAAATTATGCTTGCAGACCAAGGTTTTAACGTACAACAAAATAGTAGTCTTCCTGCCTCCCCTTCGAATCCTGTGTCCCAGCTCCTGCTCCAAGCAGCATCCTGTGCTGTTAACTTTCTGGTGTGTTTTTCTAAAGATATCCTTGTGGGACACTTGGGTGGCTCCGGTGGTTAAGCGCCGACTCTTGATCTTGGCTCAGGTCATGATCTCATGGTTTGTGAGATCAAGCCCTACCTTGGGCTCTGCACTGACAGTGCGGAGCCTGCTTGGGATTTCTCTCTCTGATGTTCCCCACCTCAAAATAAATAAATAAACTTAAAAAAATTAAAGCTATCCCAGCATTTACAAACATATATGTGTCCGTGCTCTCTCCTGGAGCACTCACATGAAGGCCAACAAATGATACACGTTACTGTGCATATCACTTTTACATCCTTTCCGATGGTTACACAGTATCAGTATCAGATAGTGGATATTTAGATGTTTCCACTCTTTTGCTATTACAAATGTCACTACAATGAATATCCTAGTACATGATGTCATTTTGCATGTGTGCAAAAGTACCCCAGCAAGATAAATACCCGCCAGAGAGGTTGGTTGGTCAAAGAATTAGATTTAAAATCGTGATAGGTGTTGGCAATGACTGTTCATATGGTTTACACGGATTTTACCACCACCACCAATGTGTGGGTATCTGATTCCGAATATTCTCAACAAAGAGTAAGAGATCAACCCTTTTCATCTTTGCCAATCTGACACATGTAAAAAAAATGAGAATTCATGATAGCCTAAATTTGCATTTCTCTTACTGTGAGTGAGGCAGAACATTTTCATACGTCTAAATGCAATTTGTATATTCTTTTCTGGGAACTGTTTGCTCATATTCTTTGCTCTTTTTTTTTTTTTTTTTCCTCCTGGGTTATTGGTCTCCTACTTAGTTATTTGTAGGAACTCTTCATATGTCTTAAGGATATTGGCCCTTGGCCCATGATATAAGCTGCCCATATCTTCCCTGTTGCTGTTCCCACAAGGTCTCTTGTGAAAGGTTCCCTGCTTATCACTTTCCACCTTTGACTCTGGTACTTGTCTATTTGTCTTATCTCCTCTCTAATTATCTCCATATGCCCGGTGCCTTTCACTTGTGTTGTCTGGTTTAAAGCTTATACGTTCCATGCAAGATGAATTCCCATTCATGTTAGGAGACAACTGTCCTTGGATTAATTGCATTTGTTCTGCACATCTTGCAACTGGAGGCACTGAGTTGGATTGGTTATGGTCTATCTTTTCAAGGATGTTTTAGTAGCCTACTGCCTTGGAGGGTGGAGGTAGCATCTCCCACTTGAGCAAACACAGGTTTGCTTGCTGCTTATTAGAAAAGATTGGTTTCCCAGCACTTGGGGTTTCTCAGCTGTGATTCAAAGCCCATTGCACATGGAGTGCCCCTACTGAGTCAAGCTTTGCATTGCACCGTAGTACTTGATGGACAGGGCAAGAGGAATCAATGCAAACACAAAACTTGAACTTGGTTGCTGTGCCTTGAATAATCAGGTCCTTTGTCTCTGATCCAGGAGCATCTGTTCTGCCAGCATCCATAAAACTGTGGCCGGCTAACTTTGTTGGCTTGCCAGAAGAGTAAATCTCAGACCTTTACGGTTCTTGACAATTTGGCAGCTGGGCAAGGTGAGGCCTTGATCACCGGAGCCCAAGGTCACCCCGATAGAAAGCAGCAAAGCTGGGCCTGGAACTGGGTCTCTTATGCCCCTCCCACCCCCCCAAGTTTTGGCTATGCATAGCCTTCCCCTGCTGGCAGGTAAGCTGACTACGGCCAGGCTCTGGAGGCTGATTTATGTTTGTGTCACTCCCACACCTCTTGTGTGGTTTTAACACTGGGGTTCGATGAATCTCATTCTTGCACTAGTGGTTCTCAAGCTGCAGTGAGCCCTGGAAACTCTCGAGAAGCATCCAGAAAATGCAGACTTGTTAAAAGCGTAGGCTCACTCATAGAGATTTGATTTTGTAACCCTGGGGTGGGATCCAGCCATCAGCATTTTAAACAAATCCTTCAGCTGAGGCTGTCCCATGGGGGAGGGGGTGTCTACGGACCACAGGCTGAGAGTCACTGCCGCTGCGGGTTTGTGGGCAGAGTGACTTGACTGAAGCTGGCAGAAGACGGATGAGCTTGGAACGGGAGAGGCATGGGAGACCAGCTCGGAGGCATAGGCTGCTGTTGCCATCCTTCGTTTGGTCTTGAGGCAATAAGGCCAGGATTAGGGGGGCGGCAGAGAGGACTGGAGGAGGCGTTGGGACACCAGCTGGGACACAGCCCTGTGTTCCCAGCCTCGGGGCATCCTGCACCCGGCTATTTGACTCATCGGATACTTTGCATGTGTCACCTCTTGATTCAAAAGCCATTGTTGCTACTGCAGGAAAAAAAAACCCGAAACAAACAAACCAGCGGCCTGGTCTGCAAGGCCCTTCCTTGTCTGAGTCTGGCCAGCTCTGCGGCCTCTCCAGCCATGATCCTTCCTTGTGACAGACATTGGACCTTATGCCACAGGGCCTGACCTCCTGGGCTAAAATCCAGCTCTGCCACTTTCCAAACTTTGAACTTTCCAAATTTTGAACAAGTTGCCCTCAGTTTCCCAGTCAGTGAAATGGGCACGTTCCTATTCGCCACAGTACATACAGCATAGGAGCCTGATGATTTAAACGAGTTAGTGCGTGCCATGCACTCTGAGTCAGGCCTGCAGCAAGGACTCAATAGATTTGGGCCATTTTTTTCCCAGGATCTTTTCTTCCTGGAACTTTCTTCCCATCTGCCACCTCTGTGTCCTCACTCTCTTCACTGCTTATGACAGCTTGCCCTGGGTTCCCAGAACCCTCCTCCTCCAGGAGGCCCTTTCTGCTCACCCTAGGCCTCATGTGGGGTGCTGTCCTTCCCTGAGCTCCGGCAGCCCCCGATCTGTGTGTCCCTCCTCCGACCCTGGTCTGCCACCCACTTTTGTCAGGAACTTGTGGTGTTTACCTCCTTCTCTTCTGTAAGCTCAGACCTTCCCCTGTGGGCAGACAGTCTGGATCCAGGACACCTGCCTGCTGGCTCAGTTCAGCCGTGTGGCCTCAGGCAGGCTGAGTCTGCTCTCATCTGCTACTGAGCTTTAAAAGAGGGAGACTAGGGGCACCTGGGTGGCTCAGTTGGTTAAGTGTCAGACTCTTGATTTTGTCCTGAGATTGAGCCCCACCCCCCTCCCCGCTGTCAGTGCAGAGCCCGCTTGGGATCCTCTCTCTCCCCTCTCCTTCAAAAATAAGTAAATAAATGTTAAAAAATAAACATAAAAGAGGGAGGCCTTTTACTTGAGCAAAATCCTACAAGAAGCTGTGTATGTAAAACCAGTGAGGGCAGAGCGGCCCTGGGGGAAGGAGCGTGTGTGAGTGTGTGCGCACATGTGTAGGAGCATGTTGGTGTATGAGTAAGTGTGTGAGTGTGTGTGCGAGCATGTGAACACACGACCAGGAGCGTGGAGAGGAGGCAAGAGTGTGTGTGTGCATGTGAAGGTGTGCGTAGGCGTGCGTGCATGTGTGAGGGTGTGCACATGCGCATGCGTGTGCTCTGAGTGTGCGAGAGTGTGTGTGCGTGTGGGCACAAGTGCATGTGACCAAATGATTGAGTGTGGGTGCCCAGCAGCAGGTGTGCCCAGCTGCTCGGCGCTCAGGGCCCTACAGGCCAGGCTTGAAAACGCTGGGTGAGGAGGTTTCTACCCTCACATCTTACAAGTGTAGGCGTTCGTCTGAGTCATCTTGCTTGGCTCAGAGTAGACGCTTTCTTAGCGGTCAGGATGCGGATAAGGACGAGGCAAAACAGGCCTGGCAAAACTGGCAAGTTTTGGGTCCCGGATGCTTCCCCTCCCCCTCCCTGAGCTCAACCCCTTCCTTCAGAAACTCCAGATACAGATCTCTCTGTCCGAAGGCGTTTGTCTGGTTTCTGTGTGCAGGGACCCTGGCCATGTGTTTACTGAGCCAGGACCGATGTCTTCGGTCTGGTCTCCTGGGGCCCCTGCCCTAATCCTAAATGAGGCCTCTGGAGGAAGTACTCCCTCCCCAGCTCCAGCACATTCCACTGGAGGGGGGCTGGGTCTCAGGCAGAGACTGGAGGGCTTCCTGGCTGTGGCTCCAGAGCTGCTCCTCACCCCCATCCCCCTTTGGCACTGGCGCATCCAGAAGGCCTCAGGCTGGTGCTCGGTGAGGGCTGGGGCCGGCATCTCATAGGTCCTGCCTGGAATAGCAGTGAGGTGCCCAAGGGGTCAGTAAGACTTTGTCCTCTGCTAATGCTGTGTGTGTGTGTGTGTGTGTGTGTGTGTGTGTGTATCTTGGGCGGCATGTATATTCCCTCCCAAGCAACTGTCCATGGACCAAAATACCCCTTAGATACCAGGCTTCCAGCGGAGGGTGGGGCCTCCCCTGCTCTTTCCCTGGGAAAAGGGCATCTCCCCCATCGGACCCCAGCCCCAGTCACTCCTGTTATCCCTCCAGCTTCCGGCAACCCACCTCGTTATGGGATTCTTTGTGGTGTCTGTGTAATGAATGTTTACCCTGCAGCCAGCTGGATCCAGAAGGAGCCAGAGGGGCTGGGAGAAGCCAGGGCTCTGCATTCTGTCTCCAGAGAAGCTCTCAGTTCCGGCTGCTCTCACGAATGTCCTTCTCTGTTCTGCCTGTCTTCCTCTCTGGGGAGGAAGCAGCTTTCCCAGAAACTCAGCTAACCCGACCTTCTCTACCCCAAGCCTGCTGGGCCCCACTTGTTGACTTGAAGGCAGTGGAGCTTGGGGGCAGGTTGGAATTGAAAATATAAAACCGTCCTTCACTTCCGATTATAGAGGTGATGCACGTTCACTGTTTCTTTGTTGAAGACTTAAAAACCACAGGTCAGAGGTCACTCCCCACCCCATCTGTGGGCTCCTGAGGGCAGGGCCTGCGTGCGCACAGCCTCCGCCCTCCCCTCTCCCGTGGTGGGTGTCTGTGCTGCCAGACAGGGGCATAGTGGGTGCTTGGTGAGTAGAACCCAGTCAGAACCTCCTTCTGCCAGATTATCCAGTTCTGGGGATGACCCCTGGGTGACAGCTGTGTGTCTGGAGGGGGATCAGATAAGCCATGGCCCCAGACAAGTCCTCTGACTGCAGTGCAAATGCCAGGCCTGCAGTTAGGAATCACCTGGATGCCTCATCTGCAGGTGACCCCACCCCTGGACCGGTTGCTTTCAGAATGCCCCCAGGCCACTCCCCACGTGTCCCCGGAATAAGCTCTCAGCATCTCTGCCTGGACTTCATAATAGCCTCTCATCAGATTTCCAGCTTCCACCCTTCCCCACCCTCCCCTGCCAGCTCCAGAGGCTGTAGCCCCCGGGCTCCTGGTGCCACTCCCATCAAAGCCCCTCAAGCTCCTGCTCTTGCCTGCGGCCTCCTCTCCTGCGCACCCCTCCCAGCCAGGGGTGCTGGGTGCTCCCAGAATACACCTGGCTCATTCTTCCTCAGGGAGCAGAACTCCCTTCCTACCCCCGCCTTGCCCTCAGCCTGGCGCCCACCCTGGGGTCCGCAGGCTCCTTTGCCCTCATTCAGATCTCTGTGTCTCTGTGCCACCTCCTCTGTTCCCGGCCTCCCTCACCCCTTCCCTGACTAGCTCCTCCCCCGTGCACCCCTCACTGCTAGAATTAGCTAGAATTACCTTGTGTCTGCACTCCTCCCTCCCCCCCAGATTGAGAGCTCAGGAGGGCCTGGGTTTTCGCACTTTTGGTTCCTGAAGCCCAGAGTCCAACAGGCACCTTGCACATAGAGGGTGGTTCCTGATGATTGGCTGAATTAAAAAAGGGCTTCTCCTTTTCCTCTTTCCCTGCGAACACCCATAAAACATTCACCAGGGCTGGCGTCGGCCGTGGGGCCAGATGCAGTGGTGAAGCTTGGAGGTCTAATTGGGGAGACAGAGCTGTGCATCTAATGTGGCGAGTCCAGGCGTGGTCAGGGGTGGGGGGCAGTTGTGGGAAAGACTGACCCAGTCTGAGTGCATCAGGGAGGACGTCCCAGAGGAGGTGATACCCAAGCCGAGGGCTTGGCTTGAAAGAGGAGCTGCAGTTCCTGGCGTCTAGGGAAAAGTAGGAGGCAGGTGGGGAGGGAGGATTCTCCAGGCCTGAGGAAGGTTCTGGTCCCTCCTGGAGGACAGGGATGTCACCCTCAAGGCCACGTGTCAGCTTCTGGCACACAGTAGGTGTTCATGAAAACTGCTGAGGTAGCCAAAGTCCTGGAGCCACACCCGGTTTTGAAGAAGGCATTTCAGTTGCTGAACAAGGGGCTTGTGTGTGTGTTGGGGGGGTGGGTGGGAGTGATGAGATTGGCAAGGGCTCAGCAGAGGCAGAATTCCTCTGGGGATTCACAGGATTGGAGGAGTTTTGAAATGGAAAGATCCCTGAGTCTGAGATCTTGGTTGGACGCTGCTCCCCTGGTTGGAAGCAAGTCAGCTGACCCGAACGGGAGCTGAGGACCACGGACCATCCAGGTGGACTCAGAGCAGGCACCAGTCTTCTTTCCCTCTGTCTGTCCGGTGTCTGACCCTCCTGGCGTCCCGGTGGGATGGGCTGAGGCTCGGCCCGGGGCTCCAAGTGGGGCCCGAATAGTCCAAGGCCAGGGTGGAGGCAGAGAAGCCAGCCAAGTGGCTGGCCTGGGCCCTCCTCATGTGCAGAGGAACCTGCGGCTGGGCACGTACACTGAGCCCCTCGGGAGGGTTGGGGTGAGAGGGAGAGGCCCCCCCTCCCCCAGCCTTCCCAGGGTGTGGAATGTGGCACCTGAGGGGAAGCTGACTCTCCCTCCCTCCACTGCCCGGACAAGGGGCAGCTCCCTGGGACTAAGAGTTCCCCCCACCCCCGCCACCCCCCCCACACCTTGGTTGGCCCTGGTTCCTGTCAGGCTGGTTTTTCCTCCCCTGGGGACTTGAAGAGGAACACCAGGGGCCATCCTGACCCGGCCTGCCCTGCCCCACCTTCTATGGGTTCCCACTTGTGGAAAGTGACAGAGATGAGCTGTCACAGAGGCAGCCAGACCTGGGCTACTGGCCCTGGGTCCCTCTGCCACGGCCCACCCGGCCTGAGCAAGCTCCTCAAAGCATGGCCATATTTCTTGTCTCTGTCCTTCACAACCCAGGCTCCCAGGACTACATTAGGCCCTCTTTAGCTGTAATGGTATCAGCAGACCCGAAACTGGTCTCCCCACCCCAGACCACACCCCCTCCCCGTCCCACCCCAGCCCCTCACCACACGGAACCCACAGCAATTTATCAAGCATACATTTAATGACATCATATTGCTGATCAAAATAACTTCCCATTGTCTTCAGGATGAAGTCCATCTCGTTGGCTGAGTTTACAGCTCCCCTCCCCCCACCCCCGGCCCTGACCCCTGTCCTCACCCACATAGTCCAACCAGACCCCACTGCCAGTGGTCCCCCAAGCGGGCCCAAGTGATTCAACTCTTCCAGGCCCCTGTTCGTTGGCCCCCTGCCTGATAAAACACCTTCTAATCTTTTAGCCTCTTGCTCAAGGGTCGTACCCCCTTATGAAAGCTGACTTGATGCTCCCAGGCAGAAATGAATGGTTTCCCTTTGCCCCCACTTGCTCCTGTGCAGACGCGATTCCCAGCACCTACGCTTGATTATACTGATCTGTTTGAGGCCTAAACGCCTACTGGCTCAATAGTTCTAGAAAAGATGGCCCACGTAGTGGCTACTGGCTCCCACACCTCTAGGAATCCTCCAGTGATTTCAGAAGGTCCCCAAAGGGATGCCCCCATGTGCTGGCAAGGTGACCGTAGGCTCACGTGGGGTCCACTCTGCCTCCCTCCAGCTCCAGCCCTGCTGGTCCATGTGCACTGACCGGGGTCAACATCCATGTCCGTGCTGGCAGCCGAGTCTGGGCGCTCCTAAAACTTCTGGTCCTTGGGGAGCCAGAGCAGGGGTCTACCCCACCCTCCCCATTTCACCTCATCAGGCCTGAAGGAGCCCTCCTGCACCCTGACTCTCTCCAAGGCCCTCTTGAAAAGTTTCTGCCACATCTTCCCTTCTACCCTTTGGCTTCATAAAGAGGGGAAACCAGTGCAAGGGACCCCGGGGGTGGGGACAGGAGCTTAGAAAGCTTTTTTGGAGGGGGGCTCTCTTTTCCCCACATCTGCTGCTCCCATTTTGAAATTTCCTCTCTAGTGTATGAGCGAGACAAAGATGTCAGTGGTATGCGGACGGAGGGGAAGAGGTATTTACTCTATTAAATGCAATCGGTTCTAAATGTCCATCATATAGTATTTCTTAAGAAATTACTGCCCACTGGGGCATCTGGGTGGCTCAGTTGGTAAGCGTCCAACTCTTGATTTCGGCTCAGGTTGTGATCTCACCGTTCTTGAGTTTGAACCCCGCATCAGGCTCTGTGCTGGCAGTGTGGAGCCTGCTTCAGAGTCTCTCTCTCCCTCTGCCCCTCCCCAAGGCGTCCTCGCTCTTTCTCTCTCTCTCAAAATAAATAAACTTACAAAAAAAAAAAAAGGAATTATTGCCTGTTGATGTGTAACATGAAACAAGTTACACGTAAATACATCCTTGTAAACATTAGAACAGCAGAGAGGATGAGTGCGGGCTTCCTTCCCTCAGCTTCTCTCTGAGGAAATCCTTGTCTTCAGTCTGGTGCATATCCTCTCGCACCTGTGTGCTTATATGCATATTCATATGCGTACAGAGAAATAAGCCATCTTTCTAAAAAATAAATGTTTACTCATTTTTGAGAGAGAGAGAGACAGAGTGCAAGCGGGGAAGGGGCAGAGAGAGAGGGAGACACAGAATCCGAGGCAGGCTCCAGGCTCTGAGCTGTCAGCACAGAGCCCGACGCGGGGCTGGAACTTGGGAACTGTGAGATCATGACCTGAGCCAACATTGGAAACTTAACTGACAGAGCCACCCACCTAGGTGCCCCTTTGTTTATTCATTTTTGAGAGAGAGAGAGAGAGAGAGAGAGGAAGAGAATCTTAAGCAGGCTCTTCCCTGTCAGCACAGAGCCCAACGTGGGGCTTGAACTCACAAACTGGGAGATCATGACCTGAGCTGAAGTCAGACACTCAATCGATTGAGCCACCCAGGTGCCCCCTAAGCCACCCGTTAAGCGTGTGGCAGCATTAATTTATCACAAGGATTGCTCTCCTGCCATTTTTATCTAAGACCTCATTCCTTAGGGGTTTTCGTATCACAGCCTATTGACATTACTCATTGTGTTGAATTTGTTCTTATATCACGTGGATGTTAGGCAGTTTACTCAACTGTCACCCGTGGTTTGTCTTTCCACTCAAACAGTGCTTCAGAGAGCATCCTTTTCTCTGCCTCCCTGAATGTACGGCCAAGGAGTGTTTTGGGGATAAATATGAAAGAGCGGCATTGGCCACTTGCAGGGTGTATGAATTTTTGCAGGAAGACACTGCCAAGTGAGCCTGTGAGGTGGCCACCTTAACCGCCACCTCTCCTCCCCCCCCCCCCCCCCCCCCCCCCCCCCCCCCCCCCCCCCCCCCGCAGCCATGTCTGAGGGAGTTCACTTGCCTGCAGCTTCCCCAACACTTGATGTGGTCAGATTCTGTAATTTTGCTAGGCTGATGGGAAAGAGTGAAGCTCTTGTCTTCTCCCAGCTGCCCTTGGTTGGGTGGGGAGTCTGGGAGGGCGGTCTGGTGCTCTTTATAGAAACTTCTGGCCAGATTGCTCACAGTCCTACTTTCTACTAGTCTCAGGGCACCTGGTACTCAAGTTCCTGAGCTCCGCGGGCCTCCTGCCCTTCCCTCCTCCTCCACCCCTCCCCCAAGCCCTGATCTCAACTTCCTCCCGTCTGCTGTTAATTGCCATTTTGGGGCTTTTAACTTTTTGTGGACATTAATCATCCTCTGGTGCCTCTTCCCTCTTTTTAAAAAATGTTTATATATTTATTTTTGAGAGAGAGCAAACACGTGTGCACAAGCACGAGTGAGGAAGGGGCAAAGAGAGAGGGAGAGAGAATCCCAAGAAGGCTTCATGCCAAGCGTACAGCCTCCCACACGGGGCCTGATCCCACTAACTGATGACCTGAGCCTAAATCAAGAGCCGATGCTTAACTGACTGAGCCACCCCGGTGTCCCGCCTCTTCTTTTATTCTCTCCAAATATTCCTTAACTGTCAGCTTAACAGGGTTTTTAGGAAGGAGCAAAAATTAATGTGGGTGTCCAGTCTGACACATTCTATCAAAACTAATACATATCTATAATTCCCTGCCAGCTTGTTAGCCTCTTAGAGGCAGCAAAAGCTTGTGTTTACTTCTGTATCCCAGCACCTAGTCCTATGCCTGGTGGACGGGGGACAGGGACAGACACAGGTGGAGGCTCAGGCGAGAAACTACCTTTAGCATCTTGCAGTGATTGGTCCCTGGGGAAAGGGATGGTGTCCAGGGAAGGGTTACCAGTTTACACAACAAACAGGTTCATGAAATCTTTCACACTTTTATCTCTCTCTCCTCCAGCTTATGAATTCTGCTCTGTTTGTAAACACGAGTCCACCTCCTCTGCTAGGCTGAACTTGGAGCTTTGCTTGAGTGACCCATTGACTGAACAAATAAATAATTGTGTCTCGGAGCAGGGAGGGCCAAGTTAGGACCTTAATAGGTGACCCTATGCCTTTCCCAACTGGATGACTCTTCTCAGGTTCAGTTCCCTGACCCCCATCCTTTGAGAGGACGGACAGCATTACTGGGGGGTGCTGTGGCTTTTGGGAATTAAAGATCTGGGCTTGAGTCCTGGGTCCACTACTTTTTTTAATGTTTATTTATTTTTGAGAGACAGAGAGAGAGAGACAGAGCGTGAGGGGAGAGGGGCAGAGAGAGAGGGAGACACAGAATCCGAAGCAGGCTCCAGGTGCTGAGCTGTCAGCGGATGCGGGACTCAAACCCACGAACTGTGACATCATGACCTGAGCTGAAGTCACGGACGCTTAACCGACTTAGCCACCCAGGCACCCCCCCGGGTCCACTACTTATATGTAGGACCTTGGTCAAGTTTTTAACCTCTTTGAGCCTCAGCTGATCCTCAGACCGGATCAGCTTTTCTTGTGACATATGGATTATTAATTCATAGGTGCCACCTGAGAAAAGATCCCATGGTCCAGTATATTTGGTAAGTGCTGGTTGGACAAAGTTAAATAATTATGCTTATAATGATAATATAACAAACACATATAATAAGTATTTATTATATAATGATTGTTAAATATTGTGACATTACTATTCTGCAATTAAATTATATAATAACATTTTTTGAGTGCTTACTATTCATCAGGTACCCTTACAAGCACCATCTCATTTAACCCTCAAAACAACCCCATAAACGACATTTGTTACCATTATTATCTGTATTTGATAAACGACAGACTAAGGTCATCAGAGCCTTTGGTACCACGCATTGTCACTCTCTAAGAGGGAGTGGGAACAAGCAGTATTTCTGAGCTTGTTTGCCCGTGGATCCCCTTTCCAGAAGGGCTCTCATGGTGCTGGGGTTCTGCAGACATGGGCTGAGGGAGGCAGGGCAGGATCCGCTTTGGGCATGTCCCCCCCCCCCGGAGACGAGGGACCCCCAGCCCGGGGACCAGAGCTTGGGAAGGGAGCTCCTCCATCAGGTTTTGCAGCCAGGGGCAGATCAGAGGCTCTGGGCTATGGGCAGTCCATTACTGAATGGGAATGGCAGCTTGACCCCTCCGTTCCGTCACTGGGGAGAGCAGCCCGTACAGGTGTTCCCTGAGCTTCTGATGTACCAGAGAGCTGGTCCAAAGCCATGCAGCTCAGGGTGGAAGATGCTGGGCACTGTTCTGGCCAGAGAGCAGGAGAGGCAGATTCTTCCTGACTCCACTTGCATTTCAGTCTGGGGTTTACTGCCCTTGGAGTCGGTATACGGTTTTGGAAACGGGACCCAAAGGAGTTGTTCTGGAGCTGCGGCTTCGTTGGAAGTGAAAGCAG
This sequence comes from Hyaena hyaena, assembly GCF_003009895.1. Lineage (NCBI taxonomy): Eukaryota > Metazoa > Chordata > Mammalia > Carnivora > Hyaenidae > Hyaena > Hyaena hyaena. Next base: position 234,704 of record NW_024081220.1, on the reverse strand, counting down.
AGCCTCTGTCCCAGGCTAGAGCCCCGACCGCCGGGCTGTGAGAGGCTGGAAGCAGACTCTGACACAGCTGGCTGTGGACCTGGTTAAGTCAACTGCCCCCTTGGAGCCTCTGTTTTCTCCTGTGTAAAATGGGCTGGGCTGCTGTGAGGACCCGAGCAGACCTGAAAAGACGGGAGGCTATACGCCCCTCAGTCAGCGGTTATGATTATGGCCCTGGGGGCATGCACGGTGGACTCTAAGCTCCTCTGAAGTTTAAGGAGCTCACAAGCCCTTAATATTTGGGATGGGGGGGTGGTGTTGGTCCTATTCTTTTGTTTCCTAACACAAAGCCTCTTCCCAAAGCCTCCTATCAAGCCTGAAAAACAGATTCCAGCTGGTCCTGGGTGCTCCTGGCAACTATCTAGCCCATATGAGCAGGCCTCCTTCTCTGGGTCAAATAAAGAGTGACTCACCTTGGCCCAGCCCCGGCAGCTACAACCTTTGTGAAGGCCTAGCCACACCCTGCTTTCATGGTCACACCTGCCTTCTTTCCACCTTTGGGCAACCCGGACCCACTTGCAGGTCTGATTCACTAGTTTAAACAGCCTCAGGCTGGGCCTTCCTGAGTGGCTCAGGGCTGCTGCTGGTGGGTTAGGGGTGTGTGTGTGGTTTCCTGGCCCCTGCTCCTGGCTAAGCTGGTGGCTGGAAGGCAGTTTACTGGGGACTAGTTTCAGGGGCCACAGGTGACCCAGGTGATAATATGGACTGAGATTTCACAGGGGGAAACTGAGGCACGTTGATGGGAAGTGACTGGCCCATCTCCCTAACAGCATCTCAGAAGGGCATAGGGCCTCCGTTGTGTGACTGAGTGACCGCTCTGACCTAAGGGACCATGGAGACAGTTCAGAGGAGGGGTGAGGTCCTTGCGCACCAGGAACTAGGATGAGACACAGGCAGTGTCTGGCAGGGGGCCCAGCCCTCCCAAGCGATCAAATAAAGGTGGGTGGAATTGTTGAGCGGGGTGAAGAGTGGGGCTGGGGGCTGTGCGTGGAGAGGAGGGCTCCTTCCCTTAGGATCCAAGCACTTCACTCTGTGCATGGGCATCCTGCAGACAGCCTCACAGTTCAGCCGTTTGTCTCTGTCTGAAGCTCCAGGATTCAGCCCGACACCCCCCTTCCAGATACTCACAAGAAGGGAGGGATTCTACCCCATTTCTGTCTCTGGGTGGCAGGTGCTACATGTCTCATGGGCAAGTTATTTGCCTCCTTCAGGCTCAGATTCCCCATCATGGATTTCAGTAAATCTGGGTTGAATGCATGCATGATTTGGGAGCTGGAGGGGGAGGGCTGTTTTGGAGGGGGTGGGTGGTAAGGGGCCCTCAGGGGCTCTGCCCCAGGTGGGGTCACGCTTGAGCCTGGGTTGCTGAGAAGTCCCTTATCATCCAGCTGCAGAAGCCTCCCAGCAGCTAGCAGCTGTTCTCAGGAGTGCCCCCCCCAGCCCCAGCTCCAACCCTCCTCCTTTCAGCCGCCCCCCCCCCCTCCCGGCCCTGGGATTTGTATGGCTCCAGCAGGGCGGGGCAGCTTTGTCTCAGGAGGCCAGCAGCCAGAGGCCCCTCCTCTCTGGGACTGAAAGGGAGTCAGGGTGTGGGTGATCACCAAGGGGCTGTAATTCCGAGTGGGGTGCAGGAATCGCCTGAATGTACTGGAGGGAAGGGTTAACTTTGATCCCAAGGAAGGGGCTTCAGAACACAATTCCAGAAAGGGCCTTTGAGGGATGGGGGGGAGGGGGAGGACAGGGTATAGGAGTCTACCGTCAGAAGGACTTAATTCCGGGGGAGGGGTGTCGAACCTGGGGAGATCTTAATGGGGGAGGCTCAGAATGTGACTGGGGGTGTCTATGCGTGTGATGGGAGCGAAGAAGGGAAAGAGTGTGATGGAGGTGCCCCGTCGGGGCTCTGGAGTGGCCAGGGGTGGGGCAGTTCTCTGCGGCTTGGGTGGAGAGGGCGGGGGAACGTGGCCTCAGGCCCCTGGGAGGGAAGAGCTGGAGGCAGAGCCGCCAAGAACTGACCAATGGGGAGAGTGCCCGTATTTGCACTCAGGAGCTGGCAAATTCCTCAGGGCTCAGATATCCGTCCCGACGTCCACCCCCCACCCCCTCTCCCTGCCCCCGCCCGCCCGGGGCATAAAAGGCGCCAGGTGAGGACCTCGCCACTCCTACCGCCAAGCTATGCACCTCCGACCAATGGGTGACCGCACGACTTCCTTTAGTTACCGGCAAATGGCCGGCGGCCAGTCCTTGGGGGGTCTGCGCTACGCGGGAGGAAATGTCTTCCGCGCGCCGAGCATCCACGGGGGTTCCGGCGGCCGCGGCGTGTCCATGTCCTCCGCCCGCTTAATGTCCTCGTCCTTCGGGGGCTACGGCGGGGACTACAGCGGCAGCTTTGCGGGCGGCCTGGACGGGTCCGACGGCCTCTTCTCCGGCAATGAGAAGCTCACCATGCAGAACCTCAACGACCGGCTGGCCTCCTACCTGGACAAGGTGCGCGCCCTGGAGGAGGCCAACGGCGACCTGGAGGCGAAGATCCGCGACTGGTACGCGAAGCAGGGGTCCGGGCCCGCCCGCGACTACAGCCACTACTTCAAGATCATCGAGGACCTGCGGGATAAGGTGGGCGGCGGCCCAGCTTCGGGAGGTGCACCTGTCGCGCAAACCCAGCCCCGCGGGCTGGGCGAGGCCCGAGGCGGGCGCGCCGGGCGCGGCGGGCACCCAAGCCACCACCCGGCGGGGCAGGAGGGAGCGAGCCCGTTAGGACGTGGGAGGGCTGCAGGGTGGGCAGAGAGCTGGGGGCAGGTGAGCCGGGGCAGGAGAGTGGGACAGGAAATGGAGGCTGGGGCTGCGGGAAGGGGGTGGTGTGTGCAGCGGCGGCGGGGGCGGGGCTGGAGGGTGGGGAGATCTGGGAAGGGGGTCCGAAGGAGTAAGAGGAGACGGGACAAGGCCGTGGGCCGTCCGGAGGTGTGGGCCAGGGGCCGTAGTCACAGACAAGAGAGAGAGACAAGAGTTTGGCCTGGGAGGAACTCACCCGCTGCCAGCCCCACCCCACCCCCACCCCCCGCCGGGGGCCCCGCTGCATTCCATTCCTCTGGTGGGGCAGGTCTGCTTTCCATCAGCTCAGGCTGAAGCCCCTCCTGCCCCGCCAAACAGGGCCACCCCGGATTTAGGCGGAGCTTCTGGGAAGAATGGGAGCGGGCAAATGCTGTGGCCTAAGGACCCGGTGAAGGCGGGACACGCAGAGGCCCAGGGGGTCCTTTTCAGCAATAGTTCTGTGTGGGTGGAGCGTTCCTGGGTTAGGGGTGCTTCGCAGGTAGCCACCGGTCTTACAGGGAGCCCCGAGGCCGTGAGAAACTGAGAGCTCTGCCTTGAAGAAATGTATCAGAAGCCGGTGGGACATTTAATGGTCCTCCATGCTGGGTTTCCAAAGCGGGCCAGCGCCTGCCCTGTGCCCAGCATGGTGCTGGGTGCTAGGGGCATAGAACAGATAGACCAGCCTTATAGAGGAGGAGGGACAGCTAGAGATGGAAACAGCAAAGTAGAATACTGCTTACACGCTTTAAAAATCGTAACCTGCTGTAAGAAATACATTTCGCGGTGTACCCTCACGCATTGTCTCTCTGTTATACACACACCCAAAATGGAAGCAAAGCTTTCTTGAAACAATTCTTACCCTACTGTGTGTGGTCCATCTCTTCTCATATTTTACATTCTGCTCATCTTCATTAAAAAACTATGCAAATCACCACCCATTGTACTGGGTGACTAATGAGCCATGACCTGCTCTTGAAAAAACATGAACCCAAGTACCTTAATCAATGGTGGGAATATGCCCATCACACCATAGGGACCTCAGATGGGGGCAGATTTGGACAAGGACTCCTGAAGTTCATTTCCCACCTCTGTAAGACAGGCATACCCACTGACCTGGCAGGAAAGGAAGTATAAAGTGTTTGGCACATAATAGACACTCACCAAATGGGAACTCCCTTTCCTGAAGCAGATTGTGCTTTGAACAGGGGTGTGTGTTCAGACAAAGGTATCCCAACACTGCATCTGGTTTGCGGACCACTGGAGTCTGCCTCTGGACCATTTAGAGTGCAGGTGGCAGACACATTCCTCCCAGACTTACCTCTGCCCTCCCACACCCTCCCCTACCCCCTGGCTCCACAGTCCCTGACCGTGGTTACTTCTGCTCCAGCTCCCGGGCGTGGACTGATTCCAAGACCTCCCAGAGAGCAAGCCAGTGGGCAGCTGAGTCTTTAGGGGGTAGAGGCATACCCATTTGGTTTCCTCTCTCTTCTGGGAAGAAAGTGGGTGGACAGAGCCAGTGTACTGAGCTGGTGTCAACCTCCTGCCTCTGTCTTTCAGATTCTTGGTGCCACCATTGAGAACTCCCAGGTTGTCCTGCAGATTGACAATGCCCGTCTGGCTGCGGATGACTTCCGAACCAAGTGAGTATGGGTTTGCCCTGGAGGGCTGCAGGAGCCGGGGCAGGGGAGGAAGGGCGATGCCAGGCTCTTTGGGGGCTCAGTGCAGTGGGGGACTGGACTCTGTCCTCACCCACCCCAGCTGGCCTGAAGTAAGCCCTACCCCCTCCATGGACTCCTGAACCAGGGTTGAGGGGGAGAAACGGGGGGAACTCTGCAGAGGTTCAGAGCAAATGCTGGCCTCACGGCACCTATTTCCTCTGAAAGGTTTGAGACCGAGCTGGCCCTGCGCAGGAGCGTGGAGGCCGACATCAACGGCCTGCGCAGGGTGCTGGATGAGCTGACCCTGGCCAAGGCTGACCTGGAGATGCAGATCGAAGGGCTGAAGGAGGAGCTGGCCTACCTAAAGAAGAACCACGAGGAGGTGGGTTTTAGGCTGAGCCTTCTGTCCATCTCACTCCACCTTTCCAGGGCTGAGGACAGTTTTTGATCCTATATCCTCTTGACGAGGGCAATGATTGCTGTACCCTTGGCATGGCCCTGGGTGTGGAGCAGGACTCTTGGGGTTCCAGCAGCAGATGGCGGCTACCTCATCGGTCCTGCGATGCTGCCTCCTAGGTCTGCACCTGAAAACTGGGCCCTTTCCGCCTGGGGGATGGGGGAGTGACTTGACCTAGGTCCAGCAGGCTCTAGGTTCCGACATGCCTATCTCTGCTGTGTCTTTCCAGGAAATCAGTGCCCTGAAGAGCCAGGTGGGTGGCCAGGTCAGCGTGGAGGTGGATTCTGCTCCGGGCATCGACCTCGGCAAGATCCTGAGTGACATGAGAAGCCAATATGAGGTCATGGCTGAGAAAAACCGAAAGGATGCTGAAGACTGGTTCACCAGCCGGGTATGGCACGGGGCTGGGGTGTGGTGGGGGGCATGGGTGCCCTCTGGGGAGGTGGCAGGGAGAGAGGGCTTCGTGCTCTCAGACAGAGGTCTGCTTCAGTGCTTATTCCTTCTGCCTCCTCTCTTACTGTAGACGGAAGAGCTAAATCAGGAGGTGGCCAGCCACACGGAGCAGCTGCAGACTAGCAAGGTGGAGGTCACCGAAGTGCGGCGCACCCTCCAGGGTCTGGAGATTGAGCTGCAGTCTCAGCTAAGCATGGTGTGTGCCCCCTGCCCCGTAGGATGCACCCTGGGGCCCTCGCAGCCTTGTGTGGCCCTGGGCCATGGTTGTGCCCGTGCCCTCTCTGGGAACCGGTCTCCACTGAGTCTCATTCCCTCTCCCTGCTCTCAGAAAGCCGCCCTGGAAGGCACGCTGGCGGACACAGAGGCCCGTTTTGGAGCCCAGCTGGCCCAGATCCAGGCTCTGATCAGCAGCTTGGAAGCCCAGCTGAGCAAGGTGCGTGCAGACACTGAACGGCAGAACCAGGAGTACCAGCAGCTCATGGACATCAAGTCACGGCTGGAGCAGGAGATCGCCACCTACCGCAGCCTGCTGGAGGGCCAGGATGCCCACTACAACAACCTGCCCACCTACAAGGCTCTCTGAGTCCTGGCAGCCTCCTGGGCTTCCTGCTCTCCCGCGAAGAGGTTCCCCTGGCGGGGAGGGGCGTGGGAAGGGAGCGACCGTATCCCTGGCGCTTTCCCTGACCTGTCAATAAAGCTTTATGGCCCAAGGGAGGAAGGACGTTGGGTTTGTTGTTTCAGCCCATAGAGATGGGCCAGACTGGGGCCTGTTAAGGTTTTATTTGGATCAGAGTGCACTCTGTCCTAAGAGAGGGAAGGGAGGGTACTCACTAACTCCTATGGTGATGGCAATTCCTGTTCACAGAACTCTTCATTTACCTAATCTGTTCCTGAAAACAAGCCTGTGAGGGGGCGCCTGGGTGGCTCAGTTGGTTGAGCGTCTGAGTTCGGCTCTGGTCATGATCTCCCGGTTCGTGGGTTTGAGCCCCACATTGAGCTCTGAGCTGTCAGCACAGAGCCTGGAGCCTGCTGCAGGTTCTGTGTCTTCCTTTCTGCCCCTCTCTTGCTCGTACTTTGTCTCTATCTCTCTCTCTTAAAAAAAAAAAAAATTAAAAACAAACTTGTGAAACAAGCATTGCTCCCATTTTACAGAGGAGTAAACTAAGGGTCAGAGAGTGAAGTGATTTGTTGTGTGTGTAACTGTTCTAACATGGCAAAGGTGGGGTTTGAAACTTTTTTTTCAGATTTTAGGGTTTAAAAAAATTAAAAAAAATTTTTTTTAACTTATTTCTGAGAGAGACAGTGTGAGCAGGGGAGGGTCAGAGAGAGAGGGAGACACAGAATTGGAAACAGGCTCCAGGCTCTGAGCTGGCTGTCAGCACATAGCCCGACATGGGGCTCGAATCCACAAACCGTGAGATCATGACCTGAGCTGAAGTCGGATGCTTAACCGCCTGAGCCACCCAGGCTCCCCCAGATTTAGGTATTTTAAAGTTTTTTAAAATGTTTGTTTATTTTTGAGAGAGACAGAGACAGAGTGCGAGCAAGGGAGGGGCAGAGATAGAGAGGGAGACACAGAAACTGAAGCAGGCTCCAGGCTGTCAGCACAGAACCCAATGCGGGGCTCGAACCTGTGAACCATGAGATCATGGCCTGAGTTGAAGTCGGACACTTTTTAACCTACTGAGCCACCCAGGCACTCCCAGATTTAGTTTTCTTTCTACTTCATTCCCTCAAGGATGGGTGTGTGTATTTGTGTGTCGGAAATTAATGTTTACTTGAGCACCTCGTATGTGCCATTTAATCAAACAACCCTAAAAGGTAGTTAAGTAGGAGGGAGTACTCATCATATAGAACAGGAAACAGGTTCAGAGAAGTTAAGTAACTTGTCCAAGGTCACAGTGACTAGGGTTCATGATTACTAGCTCGCCGTGCCACCTCGTACCCCAGTCTCCTAGGATTTGACACTCCCTTGTGCCGGGTCCTAAGTACTTTTCTGTCTTGCTCCATGTGAAGTCCTAGGACTGGGATCCCTTGGGGGCAGTTCCTTTTGATACATGTCCCCACTAAACTGAGGAACAGGGGGCAGGCATCCCATTGAGAAGGCTGAAGAGCGTACCTGTTGGTGTGCGTCTGTGTGCCTACGTGTGCTAACACATTCATCCATATCTGGGCAGCCCCACGTAAGTCCCTTACGCCCACCAGCTCATACCTGGGCCCAGAGCCTGGAATGGGATCCGGCCGTGACCTGGACCTCCCGTACAGACCCCCAACCTGGCCCAAGCTGGCTTGCCTGAGGCTGGTCCCAGGCCAGCAAAGGAACCTTAAGTCCCAGCTTCCTGGTATAGCTCTGCCCTTGTGTGGGTGTGGTCTTGCCCCTGTGGTTTACAGCTCAGCTGCCAAGAATTGAGGCCAATTAAAGGTAAATAACTACTTCCCCTTTGCTGAGAGGTTCAGCCTGAGTGGGTCTGTTAGGTCCCAGAGATCTTCCTGATAGCAGGTCTGCTCTGCCAAGGAGTGGGGCAAGGGAGGAACACTCTTCCCCCTGCCCCCAGAAGGCCTCCTGTAGGGGAATGAGGTGGACACAGGCTGCTGTGGGTGCCCCACACTGTGCTAAGGAGACTGGGATCCAGACATGCCCTGTGCTGATGATCCTGAAGGAGGTGCTCTCCCTAGTTTTCTGTGGGTCTCAGAGGGGTTTGTTAGCTTGCTCTAAGCCATGGAACTGGGGACCCCAGAGCCCAGATCTTCCTTCTCTCCCTGGGCCTGGAGCCCCCTTCTCCCACCTCCCTAGCTGTTCTGCCCTGGCCTCTAGCATCTATCACCACTGCCCCTCCTCCCCCTCCTCACTTAACTTTAGGGCCCTGGCCTCACCCGGAGGCTGGGTCTGTCCAGAGATTTGTGTCCCCTGTTCCTGAAAGCCTCTGTTGTCACAGCTGAAACCCTCCCCTATGCCCCAGAGGCCCCTGGAATGTGGCTTTGGGGCGGGGTCTGGGCCGACACAGGTGGGTCAGGTGACTGGGTTGCAGGTCTGGGTATCAGGAATGAAGCCTTCCTTTGTGTGTGTGTTGGGGGGGCGGGAGGGCAGGGGTACTTTTCTGTCTCAGTCTGGGAGCTGAAACTAGGGGTACTGTGTTGACAGAGAGGCTGGGCTAGGGGAGAGGGAGAGGGCGGGAGGGAGAGAGAAGGGGAGAGGATTTAGGGGGTGGGTCTTTCCATCCTTGCTGGGCATTATGACCACTTAGGTTTGCAAAGCATTTCCTGTCAGTCATGTGGCTCCATCCCTGTGAGTCAGATTGGGCAGGAGTTATTGCCATTTTCCAGTTTGGTAGACTGAGGCTCAGAGAGGAGGCTAGATTACCTAAAGTCCTATACTGAAGACAGCGGAGTACCTAAGAGAGGAGGAATTATCCAGGCCCTAGGATATGTGCTCTCTGTCCTGACATCTCCCTGGGGGGCTGGGGGAGGTGAGGGTGGATTTATGGAGGCCACACCCCTGCATGTCATTGAATGTTACCGGTGGCCCTGCAGCAGGACGCAGTGTTAATGGCTCCGTGTTTTCTTTTTGTTTATGCTGGTAAAATACACATATAATTAATTTACCAACTTAACCGTTTGTGAGTATACGGTTCTGTGGCACTGAGTACATTCACACTGTTGTGCCACCATCACCAGTGCGTATGTTCCTGTGTCCACCTTGTAACACTGCAACTCTAAGTCTGTTACATAGTAACTCCTTATGTGATAAGTGCAAGGACTCTGACTACTCTAAGTACATCATGTAAGTGGAAAAATGGCCCAATTTTAAGTGGGGAACCTGGCTCAGAGAGGTTGAGTCGCACCCAGAGGCGGAGTCCAGCCCAAGGCTCTTTCCACTGGGCTGCTAAGGAGAGAAGGCCCCGGGGGCAGCCTGTTTGCAATGGGCAAAGGACAGAAACTGGCGCAGCAGCATGGGCGGGCTGCCTGGGGCTGGGCCCTGGGCTGCAGCCTGGGCTGGAGCCAGCTAGAGCTGGGTTCCCACCCTTGCCCTGCCTCCCTGCCCGGCCTGGTGCTAATGAGCAGGAAGCAAGGGGTCTAGACCTTGAGCTGTTTGCACTGAAACCAGTCATTTGTGCCTGGGACAGCTCCTGCCCCTGCATGGGCCCGATGGAGTGCAAAAGCCCCCTTTTGAGGGGTGCTGGAGAGGAGTCAGGGTGCAGAAGAGGGGCTGGCCGGGGCTCAGCCCTCCCTTAGCCCCCCCCTCAGCCTTCCCTCAGCCTGGAGTGATGGCGTGTAATTGTTCCCGTGTTAATTGCCGGGGCCATGATGTCTGCAGAGGCTTTAATGAGCTGTGGCTGATCTGAGTTTGATTATTTTTCTTTCGGAGGAAAAGACAATGTCTCCCGCCCAGGAGACAATACTGCACTGTCTGGGCCCAGGGCTCAGAGGCCCAGCTCATCCACCTCCTCCCACCCAGGCCTGCCTCTCTTACCATCCCAGCTCAGATGGCAGTCCCAGGTACTGAGCCGCACTGTCTGCTTCCTCAGAAGATGGGAAACAAGGAGGAGGCAGGACGGCGGCTCTCGGGGCTCAGCTGGAAGCTGACAGTGCCCTTTGTCCCAGAAACCCATCCAAGGTTTCACAGGCAGTAAGTGATGCAGCCAGGATTTGAACCCAGGCCTTAGGAACTCTGGAGCTCTATCCACCTCAGTGTGCTTCAGCCCTGGACCAGGTATCGTCCTGACTCCCCAGATCAGCCTTGCTTACCTCCCCGAACCCAAGAGCCCTGGAACTGGGGCTAGAGGGCCAGGCTGTGCCTCCAAATGGCACTACCCACATGTATCAGGTACCCCTGAAAGCAGGCCCCTGGGTTGGTGGCAGAGAAGAGGGCTCTCCTTAGTGTTCGGCTCCCGTCTCTGGCGTCAGCATCTTGCTCTGTAAAGAGGTGTCTTCCAGTCTGCCAGCCAGGCCTCCCTATCTCCTCCCTCCCGACACTGAGGCACGCAGAACCCTCCGGGATGGTCCCTCCCTGGCCCCACAGCGCTTGACAGGACAAACGGAGTTAATCTGGCCTTGTTATGTAGGGACATGCCTCTCTCGGGAGAAGGCAGGGGCTTCCCGGACTGGGCTCCAGTCTTATCTGCAGAGGTTTGCCCCAACGTGTCCCAGGAGCAAGCAAAGCTTCAATGACATGTACATTTGGCAGGTGGTGGGGTTATCAATCAGCCCCCTTTTAGCCCTGAGCCTCCTGGCCTTTGGGAGAGTGCCAGGGCGGTGGGGCAGGGGGCTCGTGGGGGTCGGGGGGGGGGGAGGAGAGGAGGGGATGGAGGAGGAGAGTCCTGCTGTATCAGGGAAATGATGGAAGTTAGCTTCTCTGATCACCTTAGCTAGAAATGGACTCATGACCCCTTCTCCTGTCCTCAGCCCGTGCGCACGGGCCCTGTATTCCTCCCTGCGCCTCTGCCCTCCCATCCCCAGAGGCCACTGCTCCCCTGCAAGCCCTGCAGGCTCACATATGGGGTCTGTGAGTGGGACAACACAGGGCAGCGATAGGGACTGGGCTCCCACCCTGAGAGCACGGAGCTGGCCGCCTTGGGGTGAGGGTTCTGGGCCTGAGGCAGCAGAGAACTCGGGGGAGGGCAGAGCTGGCCTGGGCTGTTCTACCTGAGCAGGCGGAGGCCTGGTAGCTGTGGAGTGACAGGAATTTTCTCCCCAGCGTCTCTTAGTGTTTTCCCGGAGCGCAGAGATGAACCTGCATTCGAAGTGTTAAAACCGTGGCCCCGGGGCAAAACACCATTCATTCTGAATCATCTCTTTTGTGCATTTAAAAAAAAAAAAAAGAAAGAGAAAAGAGAAACTCCACACCAGCCCGGCAGAGGTGTGCAGGCGGCTGTGTTTGAACGTAGGAGTTGGCTCCCCTTTGGGGGAGGAGACGAGGTCCCACAACAACCTCTGAGGGGTATATAAGGAACCTCGGGCTGGGGGCAGACATTCCCGGTGCCCTGCTTCTAAGCCCAGCTTACCTCCGCCAGCGCCTCTCAGGCCTCTTGTGCTTGCTGAGGACTCACCGGCTGCCTGGCCATGAGCACCACATTTCTGCAGACTTCTTCCTCCACCTTTGGGGGTGGCTCTACCAGAGGGGGTTCCCTTTGGGCCGGGGGCGGCGGCTTTGGTGGGGGGAGTCTCTATGGGGGCGGTGGAGGCCGCAGTATCTCCGCCTCTTCTGCTAGGTTTGTCTCCTCGGGGTCCGCAGGGGGCTACGGGGGCGGCCTGAGCTGCGGCTTCGGTGCAGGGGCTAGTAGTGGTTTGGGGGGAGGCTTTGGAGGTGGCTTTGGTGACTTTGGTGGCGGCGATGGCGGCCTTCTCTCCGGCAACGAGAAGATCACTATGCAGAACCTCAACGACAGGCTGGCCTCCTACCTGGACAAGGTGCGCGCCCTGGAGGAGGCCAACGCCGACCTGGAGGTGAAGATCCGCGACTGGTACCAGAGGCAGCGCCCCAGCAGCCCGGAGCGGGACTACAGCCACTTCTACAAGATCATCCAGGAGCTTCAGGATAAGGTGAGTCCTCCAGCAACGGAGAGACGGGAGCAGGTGGCCGGTGTCCTGCATGCATCTCCATCAGTCTTCGTGCTGCCGTAAGAAAATCCCTGCATGCCCAGGCAACGACTGTCAGTGTATAACTTAGAGAGCAGGGAGTGCTTTCCAGGCGCGGAGGCTGGCACACATCCGCTCAACTTGGCAGTGCCTGGGGATCCTGAGAATCTGTTCAGGAACCCGGGTGTGTGTGTGTGGGGTCCGAGGTGGGGGCAGTTATACACACCATTTAGGGCTCTGCATAAAGTGACTTTATGCTTCTTTTGCAAGAAGAGCGAAGTGTAGCCTCAGGAGCCCTGAATGCCGGGACCACCTGCCTCACCTTTCGAGGAGGTCTTTGGTGCGCAAAGCGCTATTAGGACTTAGGAGACCTGGAACTCATTATGTGCTCTGCCATCCACTCACCCTTTCAACTCACCTGGACTGGTTTCCTCAGCTGTAGCGTGCCTTCCTGACCTACCCTCCAGGGTCATACTTGCTGTGGAATGTTCTGTGGGTCCATGGCTGTGTCAAGGTGTGCAAGAGGCCAGTGACCAGGGGAGGCTGGCGGAATGTCCCCGAGAAGTCTGCTGAACCCCACAGTGCCCTACTCCTGGCCAGGCGCTTCCCACAGGGGAGCCCAGGCATTCCAGGCTCTTTGGTCTTTCATGCCCTGGAGGCAGGAAGGGTAGTGTGAGCTCACACCAAGGATGGGCCCTTGAGGTGAGGCTCAACTCTGCCCTGGGGAGCCTACAGGCTTCTGTTGCTGGTGTCAGATGGGAGACTGTGAGAAAGGGGAGTCTGACCTCGGGTGCAGGGTGGGGAGAGCAGTAGGGAAGGGAGAACAGTGGTCCAGACACCAACTCCTGCCTCCTGCAGATCCTGGGGGCCAAGATCGACAACTCTCGGGTCATCCTGGAGATCGACAACGCCAGGCTGGCGGCAGACGACTTCAGACTCAAGTACGCTCCTGCCTCCGTCTCCCCTTCCAGATTCCCTGCCCCTTTCATGGCCTTCCTTCCCTCTTCCAGCCCCAGCTGCCCACACCCCTAGTCCTTCCGTACTCTGGGTTCCCTCTGTCCTCCCAGGTATGAGAACGAGCTGACCCTGCGCCAGAGCGTCGAGGCGGACACCAACGGCCTGCGCCGGGTGCTGGACGAGCTGACCCTGGCCAGAGCCGACCTGGAGATGCAGATCGAGAGCCTGAATGAGGAGCTGGCCTTCCTGAAGAAGAACCATGAGGAGGTGAGGGCCGGGCAGGGGCTGCTGGTGGCGGGGGCTGGAGTGGGGCCGTGGGTGCCTCCTCATAGTTGGCTGAAGGGCTTAGTGGTTCAGATAAGCTCCCCTCCACCAAAACAGGGTGTGTCCCCGTGGAGAGCAAGGGGGACTGTCCTTTGGGGACCCAGACCCCTCTCCTTCTCGGATCCATAGCCAGGCCAGGTGGTCAGTTGGACCTGCTGTCCTGATTTGTTTCATGAGCTCAGACACGGGCCCCACTGTCTTGAGGTCCTCCTGTGGGACCTACCAAGGACGAGACCCTCAGAGGTGATCAAACCTCTTCATGTTCACTGGGACACGGAGGCTGGGGGGGTGGGTACGCAGGAGAGCGAAGGGCATGCCGTGAGTCAGGCGCGAAGCCAGGATCGGCATGTGGGAGGCCACTCTCAGCCCTGGCTTCTGCCCTCTGTCCCTAAACGGGCCCCACCCACTCCACAGGAGATGAAGGAGTACAGCAGCCAGCTGGCCGGCCAGGTCAACGTGGAGATGGACGCGGCACCGGGCGTGGACTTGACCCGCGTGCTGGCCGAGATGAGGGAGCAGTATGAGGCCATGGCCGAGAAGAACCGCCGGGATGCCGAGGCCTGGTTCTTCAGCAAGGTGGGTCCGAGCTCACAGCCACGCCCCAGCTCCCCAGGTCTCCCAGGGCGCCTGTGGGGTCTCACTGGTCTGGTGTGTGACCTGCAGACAGAGGAGCTGAACAAAGAGGTGGCCTCCAACACAGAGATGATCCAGACAAGCAAGACAGAGATCACGGAGCTGAGGCGCACTTTGCAGGGCCTGGAGATCGAGCTGCAGTCCCAGCTCAGCATGGTAGGGCCTCCGACCCCCACCTGGCCACAGCCCAGCACGCAGCCTGGCCTTTCCCGCCATCCATGGCTGGTTAAGTCTCGGGTTCTCAGCCCTCCTCCAAGGGGTTTCCCTGCACTCCATTCAATACGTGTCTGCATGCCTGGGGCAGAGTCCTTCCTGGCCTGATGTGGGGTCTGTTGATCTGTTGCGCTCTCCCCCTCCCCCCCACCCCTGCAGAAAGCCGGGCTGGAGAGCTCACTGGCCGAGACGGAGTGCCGCTATGCCACGCAGCTGCAGCAGATCCAGGGGCTCATCGGCAGCATCGAGGCCCAGCTGAGCGAGCTCCGCAGCGAGATGGAGTGCCAGGACCAGGAGTACAAGATGCTGCTGGACATCAAGACGCGGCTGGAGCAGGAGATCGCCACCTACCGCAGCCTGCTGGAGGGCCAGGACGCCAGGCAGGGGCGGGGGTGCAGGGCGAGGAACGAGGGAGGGGTCGGTGGGGGTTGGGGTGGAGAGTCTCATGGGGACAACAGTGGGACCGGGAAAAGGAAACAAATGGGGTATTCGTGTAGATCAGAATCTGTCCACTTGGGGGTGGCAGGTCTGAACAGGTTCTCAGGACGTCCCAGCCTCTAGAGAAGCCAGATGTGCGGGTGGTGGTGGGGGGCGCTGGAGGGGATTGCTGAGCCAGCGAGGGGGGCTCCCTTAGGGACACCTGGGCTCGTGCCCTCCCCTTACATCTGCTTCCCCTCTCTTTCAGGATGGCTGGCATTGGCACCAGAGAAGGTTAGAAGGCTTAACTCTTCCCATGTGGGGTGGCAAGGGCGGCTGTTGAAGCCACCGTTCCCCCTTGGCATGGGGTGGAAGGAGGAAGAGGCCAAACGTGCCAGTGGGGTGGGGACACGCCCATTTCAGGTGGTACCTCTTCCCCAGGGAACCCTCCATCAGGACCCAGTAGAGTCAGGGCTGAAGATTTATTGAGAACCTTCTGGGTTGAGCAGACTTTGTCTAGGGCATAGCTACCTCCAGGCCCCACGTTCCTGCACTTATGGGAAGAAGCCCCCCATTGCTACCTGTTTACCTAAGGTCAAAAACCCCGGCTTTCTGGCTCACTGTGGGGCGTGAGCTGCTGCCGCCGCCGCTGTCTGCCCCCACGATGAGTGGTTCACCGCCAGACCGCCTGGCCATTCTCGAGGGACTGGCCAGCGGCCATTCCCAGGGATGCTGTCCCGTTGTCCCCGAGCTCACCCAAGGCCCTGGCTGCCTTGGGAGGGAGAACAGTGAGGGTCCCCCCACTCTCAAGCTTGCTCCTTCTTTCTACAGCCTCCCTGGGAGGTGGTGGTGGCAAAGTTCGTATCAACGTCGAGGAGACGGTGGACGGGAAGGTGGTTTCTTCTCACAAGAGAGAGGTCTGAGTGCCCGGCGCAGGAGAGCCGTCCCCCCCCCCTCCCCCCTCCCCAGGCTGAATGGGGGACTGGCTGGAGGGGCCCGAAGAGCACACCCCAGCCCCTGCTTTCAAGAGGGTGCAGCTCTCCCTGTTGGGCGCCGGGCATCCTCCCCCTCCCTCTCCCCTCTGCTCTCCTCACCTGCTCTAGAACAGGGACTGGCAAGAAGCGGCTGTATTGTGTAACGAGCTCGTTTGTGCCACATCTGCCCATGCAATAAAGAACTGCTTTTCCTTCTGCAAATAACTCTTGGTAGTGTGTCCAGTTTTTCTTGCTGGGGGCCTCTGTGGGTCTGGGAGCTCCATGATGACATCTCCTCCTACTTTGGCCTCTTCTCTGAGCCCAGGACCAATTCGGACTGCTCTGGTGACTTGCTGTTCTGGTTCATTCCATGTGGCGATCATGGACGCAGGAGACAGGGGTTGTCCTCAGAGCAGTTTGGTGCCCCCGGCAGAGCGCCTGTCACACTGAACAATTATTTACCGAACAACTATTTACCGAACAACTGACTATATAGATTGTGTTGGGTACCACCGTGTGGTTGGCACTGTGCCAGGCGACCCCACTCAACTGTTTAATACAGTTGTGGGCGGTCAGGATTTACCATTCCTGCCTGAGAGATGAGGAAGCCAGGGAGGGGAGGGACTTCCCCAGGGGCCTCATGGGTGGATGGCAAGCAACAGGGCTGGGACTGGACCCTGCATCTGTAGGGATCTAAGTCCAACACTTGTTTTGGGACCCCAGACCCTGGCCCTACATGGCTCATTGCCAGGACTTGCCTCCTTGTTTCTGGCCCGCCTACATGTGTCCCTAGAACCTCCCCCCCTTTCTTTTCTAGTCAGGCACGCCTGACCTCCAGAGTGGCTGAGTCAGGGACCATTGCTGCCTCCTGCAAAGAGAGACCTTACTATCCCCTCACCCTCTGAAGTTGCCATCTCCTTCCCTTAAGGCAACTACAGTGCTCAGAGGGAAAGACACCAACTCCAGGAAGCCTTCTCGGATTTCTCTAAGCTTAAATCCAAAGCAACATCAACCCCCATTGCCCTGATCAGTCCAAACCCCACTCCTGCTCTCCTGTCCCCAGCGTCTCTGCCTTTGGGCTCATTAGAGCAGCAGCGGCATCCACATGCACCGGATTTACTGTCTGTGGTCTGAGGCTAGTTCCTCTGGGATTCATAGCTCCAGACAGAGGGCAAGGAATGAGGAAGCAGAGCATTCTGGGTGCTGTGGCTGGGCTGGGCTCTGGCGAGGACTACGGGGAGAAGGAGAGCCGGTTTCTCAGTCCTGCTGGGGACAGGAGGTTGCAGGTGCCACTGCTCTGAGAATCAGATCATCCTGGGGGGGCATCAAGCCCTCTGAGAGGACCTTCCTGAGTCTTGCTGGGTGAAACTCTGGTGTCTGTTTTCTCTGGGGGAGATTTAATCTAGAATGTGTCTCCTGAGTACACACTTGGAGGCCAGACTTCTCTGGGGCTGGAGGAAGGAAACAGAATTTATGAAGTGTCTACATTCTGCAGGGCTCTGGGCGGGGCATTCTGAGGATGGCACCTCAATTACTCTCCCAGAGGCTTTGTGAGGGTAGGGTCAGCCCTACATCCTCTGTTTTCAGAAGAGGAAACTGAGGCTGAGGGAAGTTAAGTAGTTTGAATGAGGTCACAAGCTGGGAGGCGGGAGACTGAGCCTGGGAATGAGCCCTCTGCTTTCAGACCCTTGCTTTTCTCTGGATGTCATGAGGGTAATGGAAAGTGGCAACATCTTTCTTTTCTTTCTTTCTTTCTTTCTTTCTTTCTTTCTTTCTTTCTTTCTTTCTTTCTTTCTTTCTTTCTTTCTTTCTTTCTTTCTTTCTTTCTTTCTTTCTTTCTTTCTTCCTTCCTTCCTTCCTTCCTTCCTTCCTTCCTTCCTTCCTTCCTTCCTTCCCTCTTTCCCTCCTTCTTTCCTTCCTTCCTTTTTAAATGTTTATTTATTTTTGAGAGAGACACAGAGCACGAGCAGGGGAGGGACAGAGAGAGAAGGAGACACAGAATCTGAAGGAGGTTCCAGGCTCTGAGCTGTCAGCACGGAGCCAGATGAGAGGCTTGAACCCACGGGGGGCCGTGAGATCGTGACCTGAGCCGAAGTCAGATGCCCCACCGACTGAGCCACCCAGGCGCCCCTGACAACACCTTTCTTAAGAGAAACCCTGTCTTTTTTTGTTTTTTGTTTTTATCGGTAGTTTTTAGACCTAATATTTGATTTAATTAACCACTTACTTATTTTTTCTTTTCAAAAATTTATTTAACTTTTAGTTAGTTAACACACAGAGCAATATTGGTTTCAGGAGTAGAATTCAACACACAGAGCAATATTGGTTTCAGGAGTAGAATTCAGTGATTCATCGCCTAAGTACAACACCCACTGCTCCTCACAAGTGCCCTTCTTAATACGCCTCCCCCATCTAGCCCATCACCCGCCCACCTCCCTCCATCAACCCTCTGTTTGTTCTTTATCTTTAAGAGTCTCTGGTGGTTTGTTTCCCTGTCTCTTTCTTCTTCTTTTATTTTTGAAACCCCTTTCTTAACCTCTGTGGGAAGCCTGTTTAAATGTCATACAGCCGTTTACCGTCAGAAAAGATTATCCTCACTTCCAATTTTGGTCTCCTATGTGGTGGCTCAATCTCACATGGAAGCTCAAAACATTGGGTGGCATGTCCCCTCGGCATCCTGAGGACAGCCAGGCCCCTTCCTGAATCCAGGCCCAATGGCCTGGCCGCTGGTCCTGCTTCACCGGCCTTGGGGCCTCTGTCAAGAAGTCCCAAGCCTTCACAGCAACCCACAAGGGTTTTCTCAGCCCAAATAACCACCCCTGCAAAGGTGCAGAGAGGCCAGAGGTGGGGCTCTGCCCTTGTCCAGCGAGTCTTCTCTTGGGGCCAGACTTGGGCTGGCAGGGAGAGAAGGCTGGTTCCGTTCCCTTGGGGTACCCCTTCCGCTCTCCTGGGGTCCTGGGGTTGGAGGAGTTGATAGAGAGAAGCCCTTGGATTTGCCAGGTCCTGTTTCCTGCCTGACCCTGTAGTGAGATGCTCAAGCTCCGGGAAAGCTGGTGCCTGGCCGAGCCCTTTAAATAGTCTCTGGGCAGAGATGGCCCACCTTCTGCCTGCCCCTGGGCTGAGGTCGGGCTTGGTCTCCAGCCAGTATGGGAGGCAGACAGCAGACCTCCCTTCTCCCTAGAGAGAGAGTAGCTAGGAGACAGGGATTAGGGCCTTGGGTGTGTCCTCTGTGTAGGCTGGCCTTTTTGGGGCAGGCATGGGGCACACCTGCCCATCTCCCTGAGGACTTTGGTTGGTCCCTGTCCCTCTCTGGGCCTCAGTGTCCTCATCTTTAAATTGAGGAGTCTGGCTGGAGCAGACGGTCTCAAGGTTCTCTATGACTTGATCTGTGTCCTGGACCTCAGAGGGGATCCTGGACTGTGACATCGCTGGCAGTGGGGGCTGTGTGTCCTCCTTGCACTGCTGAGTCCTCAGAGTGGGAGCTACATAAATATTTGTTGAATGAATACACAGCCTTGCTCCTCCTTTGCTTTTTCCTGTTTTAGACATGGCTCTGGATGGTCACTGGTATCTTGGGCGAGTGTGCCCCTGGCGGTCACCTGTCCCTCCATGGGCAGCTTCTCCCATGAGATCTGCAGCGGGGATGACCCCATCGGATAATCATCCTGGTTTTGCCATTCCCTCTGACCTAAAGCCAGCAGACAAAATATCCCTGAAACTGCTTCTAGGGGTTTAAGAGCTTCCCTCGACCAGGAGGAGCATTTGGAGGTTTATAAAGACCTTCTCAGGGCGCCTGGCTGGGTCAGGCAGTTAAGCGTCCAACTTCTTGACTTAGCTCAGGTCATGACCTCACGGTTCGTGAGTTCGAGCCCTACGAACGGGCTCTCTGCTGACAGCGTGGAGCCTGCTTGGGATTCTGTCTCCCTCTCTCTCTGCCCCTCCCCCGCTTGCTCTCTATCTTTCTCTCAAAATAAATAAAAATAAACTTCAAAAAAAAAAAATAAATGGTAAAAAAAAAAAAAAAAAAGGACCTTCTCCTCCGGTAATGTAAAACTGAGTCGGGGAAATGAGCCACCAGCTGTCATGCATCTGATTGTTGTGGGCACCGTGCTGGCTGCAGGGACCAGCGAGGGAGGAGGAGCAGGCTGGTACAGAATGGAGGCCCATGTCAGGTCACGACACAGTGATGAGCTGGGATTTCCTCACTTGTAAGAGGGAGGGCACAGTGGCCTCTGACTGCCGAGGGCTCCCCATGTCAGGTGCTTCTCAAATGCTAGCTCATCAAATGTCCGTTTTTCAGTTGTGGTCACCAAAGCACTGAAAGGTTGAGTGGCTTTCCCAAGGTCACACAGCCAGTCAATGGTAGATGTAGGTTGAAACTCAGTTCCGTCTAATTCAAAGCCTTTGCCCACCTCACTGGGTTTCTGGGAAGCCCGATGGTGTAAAAGGGGATTTTGGAGAGCTGGGTACCATAGCCATTGTAAGGCCTTCGTTCATTGAGGCTGGTTCGGAGAAAGCTCCTGAGTCCTGCTATGTGAAGTAAGTGTCTCTGAGGGTGAGGGGGCTGACCACTGTCTGGGGAGGGTCTGCTTTTCATGAGAGGTTCCTCCACTGTGGGAGGTGGGTCAGCTGTCCTGGGCTCCAGGGAAAGAGGGAAGGAGGGAGGAGGCTGATCTAAGAGCCAAGCCTGGGTTAGGAGCTGGGGGACAGGAATTTAGCCTCAGCTGGGCAGGCGAACAATCTGGCAACTCTGGACAAACCTTTGAGGACCAGAGACTCAGAAAGCGGTGCTGAAGGCAATGCAATTCAATGCATGGCCCACAGCGAGCTGGTGCTAGAGCTGCATTTGTCCTTGCTTCCAACTGCCTTGGGACTTGGCATTCTGGGTCTTGGTTTTCCCGCCTGTGAGAAACGAGGGTGTTGGATGGACCAGAAAGTTCCTATGACAATTCTGGGGCCAGTAGAAACCCTTCCCCATTGTTGTGCGCACTCAGTGACAATGTGCGAAGCAAAGCCTTGATTGCATGGGGTGCTTGTAAATGCAGGGTCTCCCTCTTCCCCCTGCTCCGCTTACTGAATGTGGTGTGATTTTGTTAGAAAGCAAAGAAGGAAGCTCAAGACGTGTGAGCAGTGCCTCAGCCCCCACACGTTGTCCTTCCCTATTGGGAGCAGGGCAGTAGAGGCGAAACTGGGGCCCCAGGATGTGTCTCTGCCCAGCTTCTTCCAGGAGGGCCCTGGGGTTCACCATGGGTCAGAGGAAGGCATTCCTGCGTCAGGCACCATAAGCACCTGCTCAGAAGGGGTGTGGAGGGGAGGGGCCGTGCCCTGACCCTGCAAGGGGTGGCGTGTCACGGCCACCCTGTGTTTGTACTGCTGGGACTTTGGAGGATCTGTGGTATTGTTCCTCTAAGAGGCGTTGGCCTGAATCTGCTGTCAGCCCTGGGGGAGGATCGTCACTCCAGGCCTGGCAGGTTTCATTAATCACCTTTTTGTCAGTTTTGATCCTCTCCCGAGAGAGAGAAGGGAGACAGCCTGAGAGCTCCTGCTTTGGGCTGAATCACAGCTTTTCAGAGAGCTCAGGAGCGCTGAGCTATCGGTTTGGGGCAGGAGGGCTGGGCATGGTCAGAGGTCAGCCTGAACTGCCCCCTCGCCCCCACCTGGCGTCTGTCCCCCCCCCTCCCCGAGACCCCAGGCTTGCCCTGGCTCTTTCCCTGGTGCTGACACTCGTTGGATGAAACAGGCCCAGCTTCCCTACCTGCAAAAAACAAAGGTCAGGAAAGCGCTGACTCAGAGGCCTCTTTCCTGTCCGGGGTTGCTGAATCAGCGAAGGGCTTTTTGGGATAACGACAAACCCAAGTCACCCCACCCGAGCCCTTGGTTCATCCCAACCCCCCTGGCTGCTTGGGACAGCAGGCTGCCCCAGAGAGGCCATTCATGGCAATCCTGGCCCCCTTGGTGAGTGGGAGTTGGAGCCTGAGTCCAGGGTCCTCCAGTCTTAGCCCTGGAAACTTCTACCTTGGGCTCCGAGAGGGACCACCACTAAAACCTTTTATTCCAGCCTGAGGCCTCCTGTGGCAGGGTTACTAAGCGGTCCCTGAATTTTAGCTGCATCCCAGGTTCCTTGGTAGAAACCTTGGCCCCAGGTTCTGGGTCACATCCTCCTATGGGGCCTCTTGGTCAAAAAAGCTCACAAGCTGAGACAGGTGTCATGTGCTGGGGGTAGGAGTGGGGGTGGAGGGGCTAGGGAGAGCCTTGTCAGGCATTATAAGAATCCCTTTCTGGACTTGACTGTGCTCTAAGGCAGCAGGGATGACGGTATCATTGAACACATGGGTCAGGCTGATCCTGGGCTTCTGAACCTTGACACTATTGACCTTTTGGGCTGGAGAATTCTTTATTGTGGGGGCTGTCCTGTGCGTGGTAGGATATTTAGCAGCGTCCCTGGTCTCTGTCCTCAAGACACCAGCAGCAGCCCCCCCTTGTGACCAGCACACTGTCTCCAGATATTGTCAGCTGTTCTCTAGGGGGGCAAAGAGCCTCTGGCTGAGATCTCTGGATCCATCTAGGATGACGGAAGTGGGAATCGTGGTCTCCTTAGGGGCACAGGGCGTGGGTAATTGACTGGGAAAAGGTAGGAGGAGCTTTAATGGAGTCCGGAAATGGTCTGGGTGATGGGTAAACTTCATATACAGGTAAAAATGCATTAAGCTGGGGGCACCTGGGTGGCTCAATCAGGTGAGCATCTCGCTTCGGCTCAGGTCATGATCTCACAGCTCATGAGTTTGAGCCCTTCATTCGGGCTCACTGCTGTCAGCACAGAGCCCACTTTGAATCGTCTGTCCCTTTCTCTCTTTCTGCCCCTCCTCCACTTGTGCTCTTTCTCTCAAAAATAAACATTTAAGAAAATGCATTAAGTCGGACACCAATGATTTGTACAATTTACCATGTGAATAATATACCTAGAAAGGGAGTTTTAGTGTCAGACTGAACCAGACTTGAGTCTCAGTCTTGACTACCCTTAAGTCTCAGTTTCCCCCTGTATAAAATGGGGTTACTAGTAGGACCCATGGCACTGGGCTGTTGCAAAGACTGAATGACACGGTGAGTGTATTTAGCCCCGTGCCCACCCACGGTGAGGGGTCTGAGTGTGTTCGTTGTTATGATGTTCAGGATTGCCTGCTTCCTCATACTGTACCTCAGTTTCCCCAGTTTCTGATGGTCTTGGGGACTATTTTCCCCCCCAGTTTAAATACTTTCAATCAAAGTCACTGGGAGCGTGGGAGTCGATGAAATGCTAAACAGGGGGCAGAAGGTTCCAGTCTGCAGTTGTAGAGATAGAAAGAAGGGAGCCGAGGGCTGCGTTGAGCTCGTGAAGCACAGGGCCACCTTGCAGCTCTGTCCCCATTCTAGTACTGGGTGGAGCTGAGAGCCTGTGGAGGAAGCTCCCAAAGTAGAGGTGAAGTTGAACTCAGCTGTCAAAAGGTAGTCTCAGGCAGAGCACTGTGTCTCTGAATCATACCTTTTGTTAAGGCTTAAACAAAAAGCCACCCCCAAAGGCACAACCCACCTTGGGGAGCAGAGGTAACTAGCTTGTGGGAAATAGTACAGTTGGCACCCGTCCGAGGGTGGGGAAGGGAGGAGAGAAGATGGGGCAATTGTCCAACCTCAGAGAGAGCGGTATAAAAGGTCCCCATTCAGAGGAAGAGCCTCCATCTTCGGCCCAGGCCAAGCCCAGCTCCTGTCCTCGGCTGTTCCCTGTCTGGTCCTCACCATGAGCTGTCGCCTGCAGAGCTCCTCCGCCAGCTATGGAGGTGGTTTTGGGGGTGGCTCTTGCCAGTTGGGAGGAGGCCGCAGTGTCTCTACCTGCTCCACCCGCTTCGTCTCTGGGGGATCAGCTGGGGGCTACGGGGGCGGCATGAGCTGCGGCTTCGGTGGAGGGGCTGGTAGTGGCTTCGGTGGAGGCTTCGGAGGCGGCTTCGGAGGTGGCCTTGGAGGCGGCTATGGAGGTGGCCTTGGAGGCGGCTTTGGGGGGGTTTTTGGCGCTGGCTTTGGTGACTTTGGTGGCGGCGATGGCGGCCTTCTCTCCGGCAACGAGAAGATCACCATGCAGAACCTCAACGACAGGCTGGCCTCCTACCTGGACAAGGTGCGTGCCCTGGAGGAGGCCAACGCCGACCTGGAGGTGAAGATCCGCGACTGGTACCAGAAGCAGAGCCCCAGCAGCCCGGAGCGGGACTACAGCCACTACTACAAGATCATCCAGGAGCTGCGGGACAAGGTGAGTTCTCTGGTGTTTGCCAGGCTTCTCCTGTGCAGGCCAGAGCTGCAAAGGCCAGGAAATGCAGAATCCCAAAGAACCAGAAGATGCGGTAAGGTAGAACCCTCACCGCCCCCCTGCAGGGGAGAATTCTAGTCTTTTACCACCAAGCATCTCTACTCCTGATACCTTTTCTTATGCCACTGTTCCCCAAACGTGTTTTCTCCCACTGTCCATTTAAAAAAATTTTTTAAAAAATGTTTTAGTTATTTCTGAGAGAGAGGGAGACAGTATGAGCAGGGGAGGGTCAGAGAGAGAGAGGGAAACACAGAATCCGAAGCAGCCTCCAGGCTCTGAGCTAGCTGTCAGCACAGAGCCTGAGGCAGGGCTCAAACCCACGAACCGTGAGATCATGACCTGAGCTGAAGTCGGACACTCAACCAGCTGAGCCACCCAGGCACCCCCCTCCCACTGTCCATTTTTACTGTTGTTATTACTCATGTCAACATTTTTACTGCTTTCCAGTTATGTTATTAGTGACTGGATCTCTATAACTCAGACCCACTGAGTTGTGGAAACTGAGTTAGAAACCATGGTGGTTTGAAAGGCCACTAAGAATGACTGCAAATAGTAGAGGAAGATATGTGTTCATTCACTGGTCTAGGAAAGCTAGTTGATTTTGTAAGGGCCCCATTTAAACTGTTCTACTCAATTGGCTATGACCAGGTCGGGGAGGTGGAGGTGGAGGCTTAGGCAGCATTAAGCTGAGAGTCCTTCATCAAGGACTGTCTATCACGCTGGGGCCCCAGCTTGTTGGAACAGAAATCCACCTGCCTGGGCTGGGTCTCAGCTATGTGTGGTGGATTTTTTTTAAAAATTTAAATTCAAGTTAGTTAACATACAGTATAGTCTTGGCTTCAGGAGTAGAACCCAGTGATTCATCTCTTACATATTACATTCATCTGTTACCTATGACACAGAGTGTAAGTGCCCTCCTTAATGCCCGTCACCCATTTGACCCACCCCCACCCCTCCCCTCCAGCAACCTGCTTCGGAATATGAAAGTTTAGACAAGAAATTCAAACGGACGGGAATGTTTGTTGGATCTTTCCTCTGCTCAGTCGAGAGGGCAGCTCCAGTGAAATTTCTATGGGCTGTCTGGAGTCAGGCTGACCCCCTGCTGACCCTAAGGAGAAGGCTCTCACAATGGTGAGGTTGCTAGTCTGGGGCTGTTGAGACATGATGAACTGAAGATGTTCTTGGCGGGGTCATTCCCCTGAAATGTGCATCCTGATCTTCCCCCTTGTGACCAGGCATAGAATGCCAGAATGACCGGACAAGCTGAAGGACTTGCCCCACCCCCACTTTACAGGAAGAGGAGCGGAGGCCCAGAGAGAAGTGCCTTATTCTGGCTCATGGGGACAGTGCAGAGGCTGTCAGATCATAACAGTCCTGCCTGGGCTTTCCCTTCCTCCTCCCCAAATTCGTGGATGCTCCAGTGGTTACCTCCTGTATTTCGCAGATCCTGGCGGCCACCACTGACAACAACCGGATCGTTCTGGAGATCGACAATGCCAGGCTGGCGGCAGATGACTTCAGGCTCAAGTGAGTCCATCTTCCTCACTGGCCTTTCCAAAATGCCTTTTATTTGAGACAAATGCTCACCTGAACACTGAAATCGGGGCATCCCAGGAACGAAGGTCTTGGAGAAGTAGCAGAGTCCAGTACTGAATTAGGGGAGTGTCTAATTTCTGTGTTGCTTTTTACATAACAAAATCCTTTAGGTATGAGAACGAGCTGACCCTGCGCCAGAGCGTGGAGGCGGACATCAACGGCCTGCGCCGGGTGCTGGACGAGCTGACCCTGGCCAAGGCCGACCTGGAGATGCAGATCGAGAGCCTGAATGAGGAGCTGGCCTTCCTGAAGAAGAACCATGAGGAGGTGAGGGCCGGGCAGGGGGCGCCAGTGAGAAAGGGGAGCAGCCAGGCTTAGCCCTCTGCGGTGGGACCCGGAAGCATGTCCCAGAACATGCTGGTAGCCCTCGGAGCCAAAGAGAGGGCGGATCGGAGCTTCACACATCTTCCTTTTCCATCCCTGCAGGAGATGAAGGAGTTCAGCAATCAGGTGGTAGGCCAGGTCACCGTGGAGATGGACGCCACCCCGGGCATTGACCTGACCCGCGTGCTGGCCGAGATGAGGGAGCAGTACGAGGCCATGGCCGAGAAGAACCGCCGGGATGCCGAGGAATGGTTCCACAACAAGGTACCCGACCCTCTTACCCCGTGGCGCCAAGGGGTGCCAGGGCCTTCCGCTGGGCTCCCCCATAACCTTCTTCCTGCTCGAATTTCAGAGCGCAGAGCTGACCAAGGAGGTGTCTACTAACACTGCCATGATCCAGACCAGCAAGACAGAGATCACGGAGCTCAGGCGCACCCTCCAGGGCCTGGAGATCGAGCTGCAGTCCCAGCTCAGCATGGTACACCCGCTGCCCTCTGCCTATCAGCCACCACCTCTAGGCCTCTGCCTGGCCTGGCTCCCCCTCTCATGTCTCTGTTACCCCTCCTCCCTCCCCCAGAAAGCCGGGCTGGAGAACACGGTGGCCGAGACGGAGTGCCGCTATGCCACGCAGCTGCAGCAGATCCAGGGGCTCATCGGCAGCATCGAGGCCCAGCTGAGCGAGCTCCGCAGCGAGATGGAGTGCCAGAACCAGGAGTACAAGATGCTGCTGGACATCAAGACGCGGCTGGAGCAGGAGATCGCCACCTACCGCAGCCTGCTGGAGGGCCAGGACGCCAGGTAGGCCCTCTCAAGCCTCCCTCTTGGGAAAGCGACCACAGGACCCTTGGACCAGGTCCTCACGTCCCACATGGAAGGGGACCTTCTGAGCTTAAACAGACTCGATGGAGATCCAGGACCAGAGCTTCCCGTTTTCTTGAATCAGACTGGGGGGGGGGGGGGATTTCCTCAGCAGGCCGCAGGGCCAATACCTTTAAACTTTCTAATTTGGGCCTTTGGATCAGACTGGAAGGACGAGGGGCGGTGGGCAGATCATCATGTAGGAAAAATATTGCCTTGGGTTCAGGTCTGCTGAACAAAGTGTAAAAATGGCGATTTCACTGCCTTCAGACCATTTGCAGGGACCAGGCTGTCCTTGTGGGCTCAGCGGGAAGAGGGTGAAGGTTCTGAAGGAACCAGAGGGAGGACAAAATTTCTGGTAAATGTCCTGGATTTAGGGCTGGTACTGTCTCCTCCTGAGGACTCACAGTACCTGCTGTGTCCTTTTGGGCTGGGGGCACAATTGGTTAAAAAAAAAAAAAGCCCAGCTCAGGGGCCTCTTGATGATGATCTGAGTCGCTCCATCTAAGGGCAGATGAGTGGCTGTCCTTGGGTGATTCTGCTCACACTGCCTCTCTTCTCTCCCCCAGGATGGCTGGCTTACCCTCCTCGGGAGGTAAGGAAGGAACCCGGTGGGAGGGGTGAGGCCGGCTCCTGCTCGCTGCTCCCGGTGGGGGGGCTGGCTGGTGAGGCAGTGCTGGACTCCCCAGTGGAGGGAGGGAGGGGGTTATAGTGGACGTGGTCATTTGCTGGTCTGTTTCTTTTCAAAATAGCTGGCTCTGCCCCGTGGAGCCACTGGGAGGCTTTGACGCTTCCCCACCTTTGGGGACAATAACATAAGCGTCCCTATCAACTAACCCCGGCCTGACCAGTGACGGGGCTTGAAGTCCTCCTGGGGGCCCCTGACCTGCTGACGCTGGTCTTCTCCAGCCTGAGTGTCTCTTGTCCCCTCTGTTTCTCAGGCAGCGGCAGTGTCACCGTCACCACCACCTCCTCTTCCAGTCGCCGCATTTCCGACACCCGTAAACCTTAAATCCATCTGGCACCCTCTCCCTCTGTCTTCAGCACCCAGAGGAGAGAGCTGAGGAGAGCGGGAGGGACTGCACGATGCTCAGGACACCGGCCCCCCCGCGCTTTCCCGAGGGTGGTGCTCTGCGCTCCTCTGCCTGTGTCCCCCACCCCTCCTCCCTTACCCGGCTACTCTGATGTCTCAGCAACTCTACTAAAAACAAAAGATAATTCAATAAAGTTTCCTGCCTTTCTGCAAATATATTTTTGACTCTGGCCTGATTTCTGAGGGCAGGACCCGCCAAGACCCTGATTTGGGGGGTGGGTGTGGGGAGGGGGCCGTGGGGCCAAGTGGTTTACCCCAACAAGGCCCAGCCCAGGCAGCTCCCAGCTGGGAAGGACACAAGGCCCCCGGGCCACCCATCAGGGCACAGACACGGGGGAAATGAGTGGCTCGTGGGTGATAGTGTTCAGCAAACAGCAAATGGGACAAACTGGGGACGTGAGACCACGTGAGTCAGTTTAAGCCCCTACCGGCTATAAGGTAACAACAAGGCTCTGGTAGAATCAGGGGCTGGGGGGCTGCGGTGGGTGTGCAGAAAGAGGTTCAGAGGGCTCTGGGGAGGGCTTCGAGGGGCCAGTGCAGGGCTGGCTTGGGGAGGAGACCCAGGACAGTTACCCCAGGCCCAACCTGCTGCCTCCCCGCTTTCTGCAAGGCGCTTCCTTTTACATGATGGACTTCCAGACCTGTAGTTCCCCTCTATCCACCCCAAGGCCTTGCCATGCCAACCTGCTCAGTGAACTGGCCACATGACTCAACGAGTGACCTCTGTCCGAGCTGACCTTCCCCCCCAGGTCCCTCTGCACCCCTGTGTCCCCATCTCTCTCCATGTCCCAGCTCAGACACGCAGCCTCCTCTTGCTTGGTGTGTGTCCAGAGGACCATGGAGTCCGGTCCTCTGGATGCTGGCATGAGCACACTTCTCTTTGTCCTTTTAACCCTCCCCTTGGCCCACCTGGTACACGTCCAAGGTCACGATTGCCAGTCCGTTCTGATGGCACTCGGGTGAAGCCCCTCTCCTCCACTCCAGACCCTCATGCCTGCTGCCTTCTCCAAACCACTAGTTCGAGGGAGCACCCATCATTCTCCCAGATCCGTGCCTTCCTGTTCCCCATCCCAGAGGACCCAGAAATCCAAGCCAGGAGCCCAGGGGTTACCTTGGCCTGCTCTCCCCTGACTGCCCTCCCAAGTCCATCCTGTGGGCGCTGTTAGCTGTAATGTCTTACAGCCTCGTGGGCCTCCCAGCCTCCAGTTTGAGCTTTCCCTGCTTCCTTGCTACACACCCGAGTGGGGACTATTTTTTTTTTTAATGTTTTATTTATTTCTAGGAGAGAGAGAGAGACAGCGTGAGCAGGGGAGGGCCAGAGAGAGAGGGAGTCACAGACTGAAACAGGCTCCAGGCTCTGAGCTGGCAGTCAGCACAGAGCCCGACGCGGGGCTCGAACCCACGAACCGCGAGATCATGACCTAAGCGAAAGTCGGACGCTTAACCGACTAAGCCACCCAGGCGCCCCCCGAGAGGGGACTATTACTGGAAATGGAAAGCCTTCCTCCTGGCCTAACGATGCTTCCGTAGCTCCCCTGGCCTCCGCAGAAAGGCTGGACTCCTCCCTGGCAGGGGCCACCGCTGTCCAGCCTCTTCCTGCCTGTCTCCAGCCCTGAATTCTACAATCGCCTCCTCCCACACCTTGAGGTCCTGCTAGTGCCACCTGGTCTTGGTAACCCAGCCAAGTGGCGGGGAGCCTTGGGCCCTTGTTCAATGAGTGACCTCAGTCTGAAGGGACCTTCCTCCTCTCTTTCCCTCTGCACCCCCGGCTGCCCCCCCCACCTTTGTGTTATTGGAAACTACCAGGTTTTTAAAAATGTTTATTTATTTTTGAGGGGGGAGGAGCAGAGAGAGAGGGGAGGGGGGACTAGGGATCTGAAGCAGGCCCCACGCTGACAGCAGAGATCCCTATGTGGGGCTCAACCTGCAAACCGCAAGATTGTGACCTGAGCCGACATCAGAGCTACCCAGGTGCCCCCGAGACTACTAGGTTTTTATTCACCATTCAGATGGAGATGCGCACCCCCTCCTCTTGGCACCTGGATAGTGTGGGGTGCGTTCAGGTGTGTGCGCGTCTGAGCCTAGCCTGACGTTGACCATGTGCTTGGAAGGGTGGAGCCGTCTGTCTCTCCCCGGACCAGCCTACTGCTGGGGCGCAGTCCCGCTCACGGAAGGAACAGATGAACAAGTGAACCGGGCAGTGCCTGTCAGATGCTTCCTAGTTTTTGTCATGGGGTTTAGGCCAGTGCATGGGTGGGCTCCGGCACACCTGCCAATTGCCCCCTCTCTCTGCCCCCTCCTCATCTCCCCTCCCCCCCCCCCCCCCCCCCCTCCCCCGGGCTCTGCATAGTTTATTCCCCTCATTCTTTATCCTTCTCCTCCAGTCCTAAGCCTGCTGTGGGCTCAGGTGGCTGGCTTAGTCCTAGGAACGTCACTTAAACACGGCCCACCCAGCTGACTAAGCCAGATCATTCCAGATTCCTCCCCTCTCCCCCCACTGCAGAACGGGCTGGGCTCGATTCTAGCTCACACGCCCAGGACAGTGCTAAGAGGCCTCCAGGAGAAGCAGGCCTCCACTCCCAAACACTTCGTACCTCTCTGTGATTCTGTTTCGTCAGCCTGCTGTGTAACAGGCACCGTACAGGCTCCTGGAGAGAAAGACAGAAGGTGGGGTCTGTCTTAAAGGAGCTCACGGCCTGACTGACCCGGCAGTGGGAGGAGACACCCCCAACTATACGTGATCGCAAACTTCCAAGCTCAGTTCATGCCTCACCTTTTACAGTAGATCGTCTCTGGTTTCCCCCATGCTGCTCCCAACACCCCAATCTGTCCCCACGGCCTCCAGTGTTCCCATCTGTCCCTCTGTATTGATGACCATCCTAGCTATTGTTGGAGAGCAGGGCATGAAGGTCACAGGCTCTGGAGTGACATCGCCCTGTGTGTGTCCCAGCTCTGCCACATGCTCTGCTCACAACCTTGGCCAAGTGGCTTACCTCATGGGCTCACTTTCCTCACCGGCCCAGCCCTGCCTCCCTTGGAGGCCATTAGCATCAAGTGCTTAGAACAGTCCCCAGCACGTAGTAACTGCTCAGTAATTGAAAGCTTTCCCATTCCCGGGGCGCCTGGGTGGCTTAGTCGGTTAAGCGTCCGACTTTCGCTTAGGTCATGATCTCGCGGTTNTAGATGGGAGTGAGTGAGGACGATGGAAATGAAGTCATCGGTGTAAGGTTCTGAGTGCTTCATTGATCAGTATGGATTTTATAGGGGCGCCTGGGTGGCTTAGTCGGTTGAGCGTCCGACTTTCACTTAGGTCATGATCTCGCGGTTTGTGGGTTCGAGCCCCGCGTCGGGCTCTGTGCTGACTGCCAGCTCAGAGCCTGGAGGCTGTTTCAGTCTGTGACTCCCTCTCTCTCTGACCCTTCCCTGCTCACGCTGTCTCTCTCTCTCCTAGAAATAAATTAAAAAAAAAAAAAAAAAAAGCTTTCCCATTCCCTTCCCTAACCTGTGAGTTCTCCCAGCACACACGGGGTTTTGTAGTCATGCCCATCCTCATACCCAGAATGTTCTAGGAGCTCAATAGATGCGCTGTGTGGCATATGAGAGAATGAATACAGACGAGCTATGGGGATGAAAGAGATAAGGGAGCATGGAGGAGGGGTCTCCCCCAGGCTGAGGCAGGGGTTGGGCCAGAGGAGCTCCTCGCAGCTGAGCCCCGTGGCTGGCCCAAGCGCCCCAGGGTACATATCCTGGGCTTGCCAGGCCAGGAGCCACCCCTCTCTCTGTGACTCAGGCCAAGGCTCTTTAGGGAAGCAGCTCCCTCCTTTTATACGCTTGCGTTGAGGAGTCTGATGAGGTTTGAGGTTGGTGCTCCCTGTAGAGCTGTGAAATGAGTTGGACCCTGCGGCTGGTGGGGGCTCCGGCCTACGTCCTCCAGGCCCCAGGGAGGACACAGAAGCTGGGCTCCACACAAGGGCCTCTGTGGCCCTATCGGGAGTCCCAGGGAGGCCGGGGAGGGAAGCCCAGGAGGGGCTGTCAAAGCCAACCCAGGAGATTTCTGTGAACTGGGAGAAGGTGGTTGCCTCAGTAGTGTGGTCTGCGGGGTGAGTATCCACCCTTTCCATCCAGGACTCGGTTTTTTCCCCTGTCATCTATAGGTGGCGGCCATTTGAGGGAGCCTTGCTGGGTTGCTATTTCCTTCCCCTGATTCTCTAGGTGCCCATGCCCAGCCCAGGCTCACATCCCTGCTTCCCAGGGCTGCGGCCACGAGCATGTGGCTAATCGCATGTGAATGCCGAGGTGCCAGCACAGAGGGGGTAAAAACAAAAGGGAAAGCAACAGTGTGTCTAGCACATGACTCTTTATGGAGCTCCTTTGCATTATTTCATTTCTGTAACAATCCCGGGAGTCAGCACCATTGTGCCCTTTTTACCCATCTGAAGACTGAGGCCTAGACTGCTGAACGGACTTGCCTATCAGGAGAGCTGGGATCCATGTTCCAACGTGCTTTCCAAGACTGTGGTTGGCCTTTTGTCAAAGTCAAGTGTTCAGTTCTGAGAATCTAGGGAAAGAAACAAAGCTCTCTTCTAAGCCCCAGTGCTTGGGGGACAGGGGCATTAACCGTGGACCGTTCCTGTGGCGTCCCATGCCTCAGAGCTAGTCGGGCGCCTCTGCACAGTAGATGCTGCACCAGGTTGGCTACTTGCTGTGTGGTGTCTCTGAGCTTCCTCCTCACCCTCGTCAGAGGAGTCTCCCTCTCTCTCAAGCTCCACCCCATGGATGGGCAGTCAACTTCCGCCCTCCCTGATGGGGCTGCATGTCCTGTCTGAGCCCTGCAGGGGGCAGGCTCACCCCAGAAAGCAGATCAGTTCCTCTTTGGCCACCTGCTGGGACTCAGGGTGGAGGGACAGAGCCCTAGACCTGATCCTACCTGGGTCTGGTCTCCGCCCCAGGCCTTGGCCTGTCCCCCGCCTCGTGTTGGGGAGTTGGACGCTCTGTGAACAGGGCACGGCCGCAGCCCTGAGACCCCTTGGGTGTCTGTTGTCTCTCTGTTTTGGGTGGCAACCTTTGAGGGTCCACAAAAGACTCAGAGTGTGAGGTGAAGGGCGCCTGGGGCTGTCTGGGAAGGGGAGCCCTCACGGTCCCTCTGAAAGGAAGCTTGAGGGAAGAGAAGGCAGGGCTGTCACACGAAGGCTGTGGTCAATGGCATGCATCCATCTTTCCCATGTCAGCCGCTGAGGCCCTTCTTCCCTCCCTGCCTGGGGTCAGTGCATCTCAGGGCTGCCCAGGGACCTGCCTCCGCCTGGATGGTGTTCCTGGGGCTTAGTGACTGGAGCAGAGCCGGGTATGCTGGTGGCATGCCTTTGAGCATTTCCTCTGGGCAGTTCAGTGCATCAGACCCCATTCTTGTGCAGAGTTTGGGAAGGATTAGGTTGCTGGGTGGGTGCTGAGTCACGCACAGGCACCCATTGCGGGTGGGCACGGGGGCGAGGGAGTTGGCCAAGAGCTGGTATTCACTCTTCTGGTACGTTTTTATGAACAGCCACAGTGACTCTGTGGCTTCTTTCATCCAAGGATCTCAGCCTAGTTTGTGAGCGGAATCCACAGCATAAAGCATAGTTAATTACAATCTGGAGCCCACAGTCTGCTTTGCAGACACGCTGCCGGCAGTAGGAAATACTGAGGCCGGCTGCACACCAGGCCCTGTAAATGCAGATGATGGCCCTCAGTTACACAGGGTGCTTGGGAGCTTTGCTTTGTAGTTCAGTTAAGTGGTACCTGAATCAAGAGGATGCGGGAGGCTGAGCTACCGCTTCTTTCTCCCACTGGGCCTGGCTCTGCATCTCCCACAAACCACAGGCTCTCCAGGTACTTCGGGGAGAGCAGTGACAGCTCTGGAATTTTCCATAAAAAGCTGGGTGGGGGGAGTCAGGGACTGAGTGGATCTGAGCGGGAGGCCCTGGACTCTTCCAGATGGGAGCCGTCAGCCGAGGCAGCTGTGCAGGAAGAGCTGGCTCTAGGTGAGGGGAGTGGGTCCTGGGATGCAGGAGGCAGCACTGGTGAGAGGGGACCGGAGAGGTATGGCGGAAGACTGGGGTCAGGTGGCTGTCTGGGCCTCTCCCGAGGCAAGGGTAGAATACTGAAGCCCCCCGGCAATCACCAACATTATACCCTAGCAGGAGAGAAAGTTCCTTTGTGTTTTGGGGGAGGGTATTGAGAGTTCTAGGGGAGCTCTGGAGCTGGTGAGGTGGGGGTTCCAAGTCCTAATCTGGGGGAGGTCCAGGCCCAGTGAGGGTTCAGGGCCACCCGAGAGCAGCGTGCTGGGAAGCCACATCCTGCTGGGGGCCGTGGCCTACTTGTCGGCTCTCCCGAGGCCCCTGAGCGTGGGCTCCTGGCCTCGTGGAGGGGCAGAAAGAGTGGGGGGAATCCCCCCCCCCCGTCACTTAGTGTGTGTCCAGACTGTCCGGGGCCTGGTGAGGGCCGGTAGCAGCAGGGAGTAGGTAGATGTTTGGGGCACAGGTCAGGGGAGTGCAAATGAGCAGGGAGGGACCTGCCAAATCTTGCCTAAGAAGGCCTGCGTCACCATGCTCAAGGCAGCTGCCGTGATGGTGGAATGTCACCGAGGTGGCCGGGACGAGACAGGACTTCCGAGTCCCCCTCGCCCGGTTGGCAAGGGCAAAGATGGCAGCCTCGCCCAGTCCATGTGGAACTGCAGATAGACAATGAATAATTTCAAGTCCAAGTGTGTCCCAATATTGTGTGCGTTTTCGTTTGCTGCTCAAATCTGGCAGCCCTGCTCTTAGCAGGTCTGGGAACAGCACTGAGTCTCTTCCAGTCAAGACTAAAGAAGTGAGACCTTTCTCTGATTCTGTGGACAAATCGAATTGGTGGCTCAAGATGTCTTAATTGAAATTTTTTTTCCCTCCCATGATGCTTCCGTGCACTTTGTGTGCCTGTCCCTGCGTGTCTGTACTAGAATCTCATAGCTGGCAGCAGAT
Source organism: Hyaena hyaena (assembly GCF_003009895.1). Taxonomy (NCBI): domain Eukaryota; kingdom Metazoa; phylum Chordata; class Mammalia; order Carnivora; family Hyaenidae; genus Hyaena; species Hyaena hyaena. The sequence continues at coordinate 200,000 of NW_024081220.1, read as the reverse complement.
TTGGCACGAGGTTTTGATGTGGTTCTTTGGCACGGAAATTCCTGGGAGGGGCCAAGAATCCCGGGTGCTTTGTCTCTAGAGTAAATAGAAAAAGCAGTTGTGTGGGGGAAGGAATGGAGGTCAGTGTGGGGGTCCCCGTTTCTGCGTGGGTGCTGGGTAGGGTCTAAAGAGGTGAAGTCTTGGATCAGCGTGCCTTAGATGCCTTGCATAGTGAGAAATTCTGCAAGACCTGTGTGTATGGGCATCAAAGATCAAATAGGTACCAGGAAAACCAGGAGGCTCAAGCCTAAGCCAGTAGGCCACTCAGAGAGGGAGGGAGAGAGAGATTACACTTCTTGAGTGACCTTATTCTTTTTGGTGCCCGTTTGTGGTGACCTGGCTACCCCATGGTCCATTGTCTGCATCCTCCAATGTCTTTGGGGCACCATGTGGTGGCAGTGGCTGGCACATTCTAACTACAGCCCTGAGAAGCAGGGAAAGAGGGGATGCTGCTTTCCTCCTCGGACCCCCTGTGACAGGCTGTGCCTGGTCCCTTCTGTGTTGAAGGGACTGATCAGCTGGGCAGCAGACTCATGCTTGATTTCTTGGGTCTTTGCCCATGAAGAACGTTGGCTTTCAGATGAAATCTCACTTGAGAACGGAAACTTCTTTTTCTTTCTTTCTTTTTTTAACCAAAGAAGGACGCACAAACCCAGTGGTTGATTTTGAGCTTGGTGGCCTTCCAAGGTGGGCTTGAGAAAAGCCAGGGTGTTTAATGTTCCTGCAGCAGCAACTCCCCTCTTTCCCTTGACACTGAACCTGGGACCATGGTGGGCAGAGAGCATCTTGTCTGGGCAGAGAGCATCCGTAGCCCTAAAGTCAGCACCTGTGCCGGCGGGAAGTGGAGGTGGCTGTGGGAAGGTGCTGGCTTCTGGTCACAGGCCAGAGGGTCCCTGCTGCCCTGGACACGGTCCCAGCCACTGCCTCTTTGAGCAGCTGTCTTTCCTTGCACAGCTTTGCTGCATCCCATGAAACCAGGGCGAGTGGTGTGAGTCCTTGAAAACAGCCTTTGCCCGGGGCTTAGGCTATATGGGTTCTAAGAACAGTTGTGATCTCTTAAATCTGTGACCCCAGTTCCTGTTTATCAAGCATGTTTCCATTTATTTCTGACAATCCTGTGACTGTGGTTCCTCTTGGGAAAACTGAGGTTCAGAGTGACTGCGCAGCTTGAACTACTCTCAGGTCTGGCAGAGTTCAGGCCCTAGGCCTTCCCTCTCCTCTCCTCCCCACCCGGGTCCAGCCTGACACTCTCTGGAGCCCTGTCTTTTGCAAAGCTATGTCCCTGGCTCAGCTGGCCAGAGATGTCATTTTAGTCTGGATATGCTGAGGTGCCCGTTCAACATCTTGGTGACTCTGTACCCCCCAGATGGGGCTTCTGGGGATCAGCCCCGGGAGGTGGGTTCACGTGGCTTCGGCCTACTGGGGCCGGCCCGGAGGATGCCCATGCCATTGCTCTCGTGGTATGGAGGCGTGGAACCAAAGGGTGGCCTGAGGTCCAGGGGAGTTTGCAAAAACAACAACAATAAAAACAATAAGAAAACTCAGTTATGTCATAATTGGAAAGTCTGTAACTTCTCACTATTTCTTTTTCTCCAGGTTAGTGGCAAAGAAGCAGGATGGTGGCTGTGGGGGGTGATGAATGAGTCATGGACACGGGCAGGTGACTCCTGGCCCTCTCCACAGGAAATGCCTATGCCTCAAATCCTATAATGTCTGAGATGGAAGGGCCTCCAGCTTGCCTTGGTTAGGCACTTCCTGTTCAGGCTGGGGCTCTGGGGCCCAGAATGGACGGGGCTCACTCAGGGAGTCTGGGGCAGAGTTTGGCCTGGAGTGCAGGCCCCTGACCCTCAGCCCAGTATATTTTATTTTATTTATTTTATTTTATTTGTTTTTATTATTTCATTTTATTTTATTTTATTTTATTTTATTTGTTTTTAAAAATTTATTTATTTTGAGAGAGAGAGAGAGAGAGAGAGCAAGCGAGCATGAGCAGGGAAGGGGCAGAGAGAAGGAGAGAGAGAATCCCAAGCAGCCTCTGCACTGTCAGTGCAGAGCCCAGTATAGAGCTTGAACTCTTGAACCACGAGATCATGACCTGAGCTGAAACCAAGGGTCAGACGCTTAACCGACTGAGCCACCCAGGTGCCCCTTTATATTAACGTTAGAGAGAATGGGCTTGGAATAGGACTCTATTTTGAAATAAAACCTGAAGAATGGGCACTCCTGGTTTACTTGACACGGACAGGGGGTGCGGATCTTCTCCAGGGCTGGGCCGCCATGGAGTGGGGTGGGCAGATCCTTGAGGTTGTGCTGGGAGGTGAGCAGCTCTGAGAGTCCCAGGTTCTCTTCCCTGATGCAGGCAGAGCATCTGCTGCACGTGGATCTCACTTCGTCCTGTGGTGGCCCCTGCTTCCAGGTGGAAGGGAGCAGAGCAATTCCTCCGTGAGGCCCCCTCCACACTTCCCTCTGAGGGGTGGCCTCACAGTCTACAACATGGGGAAAGGCAGAGGACCGAGAGCCACCAAAAGCCCATCTCTGGCCCGCTTGTCGCCTGCTCCAAGAGAGGTACGTGCCTCTTCTCATAGCCTGGGAGACACCTGCCTGGACTCTGGCCCATGGCAGCCGCCCTGATGCACAGGCTGGGAGTGATGGGAACAGAGCAGCAGACAACTGTCTACTCGGCTGCCACGAAGGAAGCCTAGAATCATCTTCGGATATGAATTGCTCAGTGGAGGGGTTAGAAAAACCAGAAACTTCAGATGCCTGGTAGCCAGAGGCCCCAGAGAAGAGCCTTGCCCAGCCCGGGAAGAGCATGCTGTGTCCCACATAGGTACATTGAAGCTTGGGTGCCTTAGGGACTTGCCTGAGTGGGCCCCACAGTGACAGCCAGACTCTGCACCAGTGGTCCTAGAAGACAGAGGGTGGGGGGGGGGGGTCGGGTCAGAGTCCTTGTCCTGTCCTGACAGTCTGTGATTGTCAACTGGGGGCGGTTGTGCCTCCCAGGGGATCTTTGGCAATGTCTGGGGGACATCTTGGGTTGTCACGACTGGGGAGACTATTGCTACTGACATCTGGTTGTAGAATCCAGTGATGTTGCTGACAGTGTACAGTGTACGGGAAGCTCCCCACTGCACCTCATAAAGAATTATGTAGTCTACGATGTCAGTGCTGAGGTTGAGAATCCCGGAGACAGCCTCGTCCCAGGCTCTGCCAGCAGCGCAGGGAAGATGGGCCGCTGCATCCAGAGCTCTGGGGACCTAATGTCCCTGCTCTCACTCCTTGGGGGGGGGGGGGCGCTGCTCTCAGGCATCCTGTCGAGGTGTCCACTGAAGTGGGTGAGGCATGAACACCACAGCCAACCCTCCTGAGTAATTTGAGAGAGAAGCTTATAAAGCGTTTTAAGAGGTTGCTAAATTACAACTTCAGTAGCACATAAATGCTTCCATAAACGCCAGTCTGTGTGGGAGAAGAGGAAGCAGGTTGCCTGAGCCTTGGGAAATCCCACTTGGTGAGGCGGCAGACGGAGTTTACCTCTGGTGGTTAATTCTCAGGCGCTCCTCCCAGCTTGTGTAACTATCTGGAGTGCTTTGTTTATTTGTATTATTCCTTCCCTGTCCAAAGCGTCTGCATTGACCATCTCCGGTCATCTGTACTGACCCATCTCTCAGGGACTAAGGGGCCAATGTAGGCTGCCCCAGGGTCCTAATTCTACTCTCCTAGGTTCAGAGACCTGTGGGTCACAAAGGAAACTGTCCCTTTGAGGGCTCACATTGGCGATCCTTAGTCTGTCACAACTATAAACCATCATCAAAGATGATCCTGTGTAAGCAGTATTTCTAGAGCACACAGCGGTTCACAAAATACTCTTATGTCTGTTCCGTTTGATTCTCCTCGTATCTGTGGGAAGAGGCAGGGCAGGCTGATGACCTCCACTGCTCTGATGGGGACATGCCAGACGGTGATGGACAGTGATGGGCTCACATCACAGGGCTGATGATCTGCAGAGCCACCATTTGGATCTAGATTCTCTGGGTCCTAGATTCTGGGTGCCTGCACTTGACCTTGGATATGTGAGAGAAGCAGCGGGGACACCAGAGTATAGGGTTTGGGTCTGAGAGCCCTGGGCTCATGTCCAAGCTCTGTCACTCACTGCCTGTTCACCTTGAGCAAGCTAATTTTTAGCCCTTCTGAGTCTCTGTTTCTACGTGGGTGAAATGGAGACAGGACCGCCTGCCTCCCGGGATGGCTGTGAGGTATAAATGAAGTAACTCTGGGCCCTGAACATGGTAGCTCCGTGAATTGTCCTTCCCTTTGCCCCCTTTCAGCCCTCCCAGGGGCGCAGGCGCGGGAAGTGGATGGAGGTGACGAGTGGACAGACTGGGCTGCTCTGGGGAAGGCATGCGGAGAGAGCAGGAACCAAATGTCATGTGTGGGGCCACTCCCGATTTATGGGATCTGGTGCACAGACTTTGAAGAGGCAATAAAATTCATATTCTGACAGGAAATGACAACAGACAAAAGTCCTGACTTAGCAAACAAAATTCAAATTTTTTTTTATGAGGTAAGGAATTCTGGATGGGTAGCAAAAAAATCACGTTCTGATGAGATTAGCTTTCTGGAATAAGAATAGGCTTTCCCAAGAGAAACATGCCAACACCCCGTGGAGACTGTATATAAACACTCCAGAGAACCTTGAGAATCTAGAACCTGAGCTCCTCACCTCACTGTGACCTGCCTCTGCTAGGATCATGGCCACCCAGCTCTGCTCCCCGCTCTTCTCCTGTGGGTCTGTCAAGGGCCTGTGTGGCGCCGCAGGCGGCATCTCTCGGGTGTCCTCCGTCCGCTCTGTGGGCTCCTGCAGGGTCCCCAGTCTTGCTGGTGCCGTGGGGTCGGCCTCCTCTGTCAGGCTGGGCCTCTCCAGCCTCGGGAGCTGCTTGCCTGGCTCCTACCTGGCCGCTGGCTGCTACCCCTCTGGCTTTGTCGGGAGCGGGGGCTGGTTCTGCGAGGGCGCCTTCAACGGCAATGAGAAGGAGACCATGCAGTTCCTGAATGATCGCCTGGCCAACTACCTGGAGAAGGTGCGCCAGCTGGAGCGGGAGAATGCGGAGCTGGAGAGCCGCATCCGGGAGTGGTACGAGTCTCAGATCCCGTACATCTGCCCGGACTACCAGTCCTATTTCAAGACCATTGAGGACCTCCAGCAGAAGGTAATGGGGATCTGCCTTTCCCCAGCATCCCCAGCCCTAGGTGGGGGTGGGGTGGTGGTGATGGTTGGGGGGTAGATTCTGTCTCATCCCAAGGGACTACAGACAGATGGCAGCTCTTAGGGACTGCTCTGTTCAGGGCTAGGTTTTCTGGTGGGGGGGACCCAGACCTCTCTGTGAGTCTCTCGCTGTGTGTATCTGCCACCTTCCCCCTCCTCCCCTGGCTGTCTTAGCTACAGGAAGGGCAATAACATGTCCCCAGCCTCTATCGGATGCAGGCACAGCGCCTGATGCTCTCCCTTCTGTCGGATTACTTAGTCCTCATCTTGGTGAGATGGGTATTACTGGGCCCATTTAACAGCTGCAGAAGTTAAATATCCGGGAGTTTCGTGCCCAAGATCGCATGGTGATGTGAGTGTTAGATGCAGGATCTGAATCCAGGTTGGCTTGGTTCTTTCCACCTCACCCAGCAGCCTCCTGCTGTGCCATTCCAGGGTCTGCTTCGAGTGATGCCCTTCCTGGGGCTGATGCTCCCTCCATGTCTGGGCTCAGGGCTCAGGGCTGGGTGTGCTGGTGGTACTGAGAAGCATGCCCTCTGTGAGCTGGCCCTTGCCCAGCTCCCGGGACACCCTTTGTTCCCCAGATCCTGCTGACCAAGGCCGAGAACGCCAGGCTAGTCCTGCAGATTGACAACGCCAAGCTGGCTGCCGATGACTTCCGGACCAAGTGAGTGGGCCTCCTCGGGGAAGGTCCGTTGTGCCTTCCCTTGCCTCTGTCCCCGGCCTTGGGAGCTGGGGAGGTGGGAGTAAGGCCAGATGGAACTGTAAGTGGGAATGCGGCACAGGCCCTGGATCCCTTCCGGGTCAACGGAAAGGCCCATCGTGCCACGGACTCCAAATCAGTCACTGCAGCTGATGGAGGGCGGGGGACCCTGCCTGTGCGTGGCTCCTTCGCTGCTGACCCAGTAGGGTTGTGTGTGTGTGGGCAGGTACGAGAGCGAGCTGGCCATGCGGCAGCTGGTGGAGGCCGACACCAACGGCCTGCGCAGGATCCTGGACGAGCTGACCCTGTGCAAGGCTGACCTGGAGGCCCAGGTGGAGTCTCTGAAGGAGGAGCTGCTGTGTCTCAGGAAGAACCACGAGGAGGTGAGGTTGCTGCCAGGTGACCTTCCAGGGTCCCCTGGTGACCCTAGGGGCTAACAACTGTGAGAGCCACTCCCCCGGGAGCTCCTACTGACATTAGTTGACGTCACACTGTGTGCTTGGAGCTGTTTGAAACACTTTACATTTCATTCTCCTTTCATTTCGTCCTCACAATGAGCCCATTTTACAGTTGAAAAAAACGAGACACAGAGGAGTTAAGTCACTTTCCTAAGGCCACACAGATCAGATTCCACACTCCTACCCAGGACACTAAATCTCGCTCTGGATGCTATTGCCTGATAACATTTATTCTATTTGCCTGACATTTGCATCCTCTCACCCCACCCTCCCGAATCCCTAGAGGAGGCATGTGTATGCCTGTGAGGGGACCGAGGCCCAGAGAAGTTAATATCTTAACGTTACCCAGCCAGCATCTGAGGGAGGAGGGTTTGTACCCAGCCACTTGAACCCTCGATCTGGCACCCTTTCCACACCCCTGTGCCATCCTGCCTCCTCTCTGCAGGAAGTCAACACGCTCCGTTGCCAGCTCGGGGACCGACTGAACGTGGAGGTGGATGCTGCCCCGCCAGTGGATCTCAATAAGATCCTGGATGAGATGAGATGCCAGTATGAGGCCCTGGTGGAGAATAACCGTCGTGACGTGGAGGCCTGGTTCAATGCCCAGGTGGGGCTGGGGCCGCCGAGGGTGGGGGCCACAAGCTCCCGGGGCAAGGGGTTTCCCCTTTAAAGTGGCTTCACCTGGTCTGACCATGCTCTGGGCCGTCAGACCGAGGAGCTGAACCAGCAGGTGGTGTCCAGCTCGGAGCAGCTGCAGTGCTGCCAGACGGAGATCGTCGAGCTGCGACGCACGGTCAACGCCCTGGAGATCGAGCTGCAGGCCCAGCACAGCATGGTGGGTGGCGTCTGCCCTAGAGACTGGCCACAGCTGCTGGCAAAGCCCTGACCCCCTCAGCCTCAGCATGCGGGTTATCGTGGGGGTGTGAGCACACAAGATATGCAGATGCCCAGGGCTACAGGGTCCCTGGCTGGGACTCCCTCCATTGGCAGCTCTTCCTCTTTCCCCACACAGAGGAACTCCCTGGAATCCACCCTGGCGGAGACCGAGGCGCGCTACGGCTCCCAGCTGGCCCAGATGCAGTGCCTGATCAGCAACGTGGAGGCCCAGCTCGCCGAGATCCGCTGTGACCTGGAGCGACAGAACCAGGAGTACCAGGTGCTGCTGGACGTCAAGGCCCGGCTGGAGTCGGAGATCGCCACCTACCGCCGCCTACTGGAGGGCGAGGACTGCAAGTGAGTGGCTGTGGGCCCCGGAGAGCCAGGTGTGGGGACAGGGACCCCGGGACCAGCCCTCAGTGCCTCAGAGAGGGTATCAGTCTGCAATGGACGACAGGGGTGGATCCAAAAGCCTCTGCCTTGAGATCCCTTCCCATCCCAGCTTCGTCATCACAGGGGGATAAGCCGCCCCCCACCCCCTCACCCCTCCCACAGTGCTTTCCCAACCATCGAGCTTAGCTGGGAGTTCCTTGTCTTCACCCCTGCAGCCCTTGGGGGGGTTTCAGGGGCACCGAAGCCATCGATTGTTGTCGCCCACCTGTCCTCACTCTAAATCCGTTGAACATGAATCTCAGTCCGATGCCCCGACGTCAAGTGCACTCTGATATGATTTCATTTCCTCAGGCTGCCTGCCCACCCTTGTGCCACGGAATGCAAGCCTGCAGTTAGGGTACCTTACGTCCCGAGCGTGCCCTGTGCTCCGGCTGTGCCCTGCGGTGTGGTTCCCCAGGTCAGCACCCAGATCCGCACCATCACCGAGGAGATCAGAGACGGGAAGGTCGTCTCCTCCAGGGAGCACCTACAGCCCTGCCCGCTGTAGACAGCCCCCCGGAAGGACACCCTGTGGCTCCTGGCTCTAAATGACCCCCTCCCCCATTCCCTAGAGGAGTTCCCCGCTCAGCAGATTTTTTTTCTACCAAAATAACTTCTTGTGTTGTGTCTCTGGACTTAGCTGCCTTTATGCTATGCAACACTAGGTTCCCCTGGGATTATACCCAATAAACTGTGTTCTCTTGGCATCACAAACTTGACTGTGTTCTTATGAGGTTAGTTCGTGGGATGTCTGGTCAATGGTTACAGTGAAGCTGTGGGGTCTGGTTTCAGGTCTGTCTTCTCTGGGTCTGAGTGGTAGGAAGGGACAGGGTGATTAAAAATATTTAATAATGGGGACACCTCATGCCCTGGCCCATGAGAACAGACACTGACCCAATCCAGATGGGCACAGCCATTACCCACAGCCTCAGCCCTGCCCATGGGGACCCACCTGGGTGGCCCCGCAAGGGGCAAAGGCTCTCTCCGTGGTCACCCTGCCTGCCTCTGGTGTTTCCCTCTCCTTCCCTTTAGCTTCTCCTCCTCAGTCCAGCTTCCGCTGCCCTGCTGGGCCACCCTCAGGCCCAACACTGGTGACAGTTCAGGAGAGGGGTTTTCCAGGACCAGCCAGGGAGAGGCAGATGGCAGGCAGCGAGCCTGGGCAGACCACCTTGGGGAGGGGAGCTGGAAGATGAGGGAAGGGGGCAGGTGACCCTCTGTCCCCAGTCCTGGATACAGGGCTGAAGTGAAGGGTGGCAGAGACAGTGAAGTATGGGGGGGTCAAGTATGGAACAGAGGGGACGGAACCTCACTGTGGGGCAGAGGTCAGAGTACCCCAAAGCCTGCTGGCTGAGCTGCACCCTTCTAGGCATCCAGCCTATCTGTGCCAGGACCTGGGCATCCCTCTGGTCAGAGAAGCATGGCCTATGAGAACTCTGAGGGCCCCATGTCTTCTTTGTCCCCCTGATTTGTTCTTTAGCTGAGAAGACAGGCCCAGAGAGGACAGTGGCTTGCCTGGGGCCACACGGCAGTGAGTGGCAGAGAAGAGGCCAACGTCCAGCTATTCAATTCTGACTGTGGAGCTCTTCCCAGTGCATAGTGTCTCGCCCCACCCCTACCCAACCTGAATCATTGCTACCTGCTGGACAGGCCCCGCTTCCCTCTGTGCTCTGCGCTCCTGCTCTGGGGCCTGATGTCTGCCACTCCCCACTCTGGCCTGAGGCTCTGGAGACGGTGGGCGGAGAGGTGGGCAGCCGGGTGTGCACAGAGCACATCCCAGCCTTGCTTGCTGGCTCAGGGAGACGGCCAGGGAGCGGGCGGCCGCTGAGCCTTCTGTTCCGGCCGCCGCTCGAGTGGCGCTGCTATTGCAGGCCGACAGGCCACACCGGGTCATGTCTTGGCAGATAATCACACTGTCAATGCCTCGCTCTGTACAGCATGTCCCCTTTAGGTATGCACTCGACAGTTTGTGGAGAGCACTGACAGCCTGGTCTCAGGCACTCAGATTGCCCTGTGTGGTTGTAGGGAGGTGCTTTCTTTTCTTCTTGTTTTAAAGTTTATTTATTTATTTTGAGAGAGGGAGAGAGAATCCCAAGCAGGCTCCACCCTCAGTGTGGCACCTTATGTGGGCTCAGTCCCACAACCGTGAGATCATGACCTGAGTGGAAACCAAGAGTCAGTCACTGGGGCACCCAGGTGGCTCAGTAGGTTAAGTGTTTGAGTTAGTCTCAGGTCAAGATCTTGAAGTTCATGGGTTCAAGCCCCATGTTGGGCTCTGTGCTGACGGCTCAGAGCCTGGAACCTGTTTTGGATTCTGTGTCTCCATCTCTCTCTGCTCCTCCCTTGCTGTGCTCTGTCTCTGTCTCTCAAAAATAAATAAACATTAAAAAACAAAAAGAAATTCCAGAGCATCTGCACTGGTTAGGGAGCCCCTCCTATTCTCGACCTCATGCCCACACTTAACGGTGCTCCAGTTTAAATCACCAGCCTCTGTGCAAACCAGAACTCAGCACTTTTGCTCAGCACTACTGGGGACCGGCATTGGCACCCGAGGGGCAGGCTTCGGACATCCCTGCAGACTTTTCGACTCTTATGACATTGCTCTTTTCTCGACACCGAGAGAGGTGATACCAAACATTACATTTTATCAAATTTCCCCAGAGTGAACATAATCCTTTATTTCAAGGTGGTTCTGAAATTGTTTATACTTTGCAGAACTGGTCTCTGGCTATCTTTCTTCTTCACACACACTCCAGTCAATTAATCAATCATCACCTTGTGCTTGAAAATCCCAGTGCTAATGCAGGGGTACATCCAGGGAGAAGTGGGAGCAGGTGGATCAAATGGTGGGTCACAGGCCTCCAGCCCTCAAGAAGCCGACAGTCCGGCTGGGGGACAGCCACACAGCACCAGGCATGGCGGGTGTGGGTGTGGGGCAGGCTCTCAGCTTCTCAGGATGGGGAGGGATCACTGAGAGCTGGGGGGTTACAGAGATTTGGAATTAATGGAGCCTTTGAAGGATAGGCAAGCAGGATGGAGGAGGGCAAAGGGTATTTTAAAGCATAGCCAAGTGTACCCATGGCATGTTCTGGGGACAGTGCACAGCCCATCTCAGTGGAGTGCACGGGTCCTGTCGGGAAAGTAATTAAGATACTTACTGAGCAACATTCATTCTTGCTGATAAGGGGTTCTAGGTCATTATTTCGTTTTAATAAAAAGAATGCTGAGGAAGAATGGAAATAGACCAGAATGACTTAGAGGCTACTTCATAGCTTTAAAAATATTACTTATATGTCTTATAAAATTATCTAAAAAAAAACTTATCAGGAATGTTAAGCCCCAGAACAGGCTGGTGGGCCTGTCTCCTTTTGGCCCAGAGAACACTTTGTCAGTGTTCGAACGGGCAGGTGCTTCTCCCTACACAGAGCTACCCAATCTCTTTCCATCTCTGAGCCTCAGTTTCCCCATCTATAACAGTAAAGATAGTAAGTCTGGCTTTGGAAGGTTTTTCCCCCTCCCAGCTCCCTACCCAATTTTTTCCTCCTTCCTTCATTATCTGTCCCCCACCCCTCGCCCCTTTTATGTTCCTTTTCTCTCAAAATCATTTCTTTTCTTTCTCACTTAGCACAATTCACCATGGGCAAAGCATTCATTCATTCATTCATTCATTCATTCATTTATTCTTTCATTCTGAGACATCTGGGAGCTGGCTCCATGCTTGAACTATAGAGATTTCAGAAGAAGTCGGAGGTCTATCCTTGTCCCCCAAAACTTACAGTCTCCCTGGGAATACAGGGTTCAGACACAAGACAATTTGAGGGTACCAGTGAAGGGAGGGCCAGCAGATCAACCAGCAGTCACTGCCATGGGCGCGCAGAGCCAGTAGGGCAAAGCAAGCCTGGAGCAGGGGTAGGCTCCTGAAACATTCCAAGTCTCAGTTTACTCATTTACTAAATGGGGGGATATTGGCGATGCTAATCTCATGAGATTGTTGTAAGCAGTGAATGAAAGAACACCTGGAGAGAGCTCAGCATGGGACCTGGCAGGTACTAAGTGCTTAGTGAATGATGGCTGGTACCATCAGCCTCGCTATTAATAGGGCTCCATCAGGAGACAAACCCCTTCTGGGCAAAGGCCTAGGAACCCATGTGACCCCCAGGGGTCACATGTATAAACAGCATGGGGCTTCTCAGGCCTTTTTTACTGTGGTTTCTCTGGGCTCTCTGCATCCAGGGTGGCCCTTCAGCCCAGAGCATGGGAGGCTCCTCAGGGTTTGGGTGGAGCCCTGCACTCACATGATGGGAAACACGAACACCAAAAGGCTCATCCAAGTTCTCAGCTAAGCTGCGTCCTTTGCACTGAGGCATGGATTTCCAGGGAGGAGAAGGTGAGGCAGCCAATAGTCCCTGGAACTGTGTTGGGCAGGTACTGGTCACACCAGGCTCCTGGGTGTGGGAAGGGCAGGGTGACTCATGAAAGTTTTATATCTGAGGGCCCCCAAACGCATGCACCTGGCCTGTGGGATGGTGGCCTAGGTGTTCAGAGCCCATCTACACTCCCTAGTGACAACTTCTTAGCGTTGTTAGCTTGAGCACAGCAAGACTCCGCCCATGTGGTGACCGGTGTTCATAGCAGTTGGCGTTCCTGAGCACTTACCATGAGCAGGTGCTGTTTCTACATGCTTTTTAATCCTCAGAGCAGCCCTAGGAAGTAGGCATTGTTATCTTCTTTCCATTTACAGAGGAGGAAACAGAGACATGGGGAGAAGTTCAAGCACGCAGTTGGTACATGTTGGGGCTGGGATTTGAACTCTCAGAGTTCTGAGCTCTTTCTCCTGCGACTCCAGAAGCTGTTGGCCATCTGGTGGAGCCCACACTATCCCTCTTTCTGTCCTTTGAAGAGCCCAGCCACACCTGGCAGCCAGGGAGGGGTTCCCAGCAGAGGTGGAGGTAGGTGGTGTGGCGGAGAGGCCATCTTGGCTCTGCCAGTCACTAGCTGGTGGCAGTTCGGCAAGCTCTTATCATCCCTGGGTATTGGTGTCCTCAGCTCTGAGGTGGGGATGACAAGCCTGGGCTCACAGGGCAACATGGGGGTGAAGTGAGGCTTCATGTACCCAGAAGGCTGCCGGCGCTCAGCTCACGGCCATTCTCTAGATGGGAAGGTGAAACATGTCCCCAGAAGAGTAAGTGGGACCCCAAACTGCAAGGCAGACTGGAAGGCCGGTCCCACAGGGTTCTACCTGCCTGCTGGCTCAGCTCCCAGCCCCCACTCCCAGGCTTCACTTGCTTGGCAGATGGGATGTTCTAGAAAAATACACCCCACCCCTCGACACCAGTGCAGACAGCTCCTGCAGCAGGAGCTCTGAGGGTCAGACTGTGTCTCCAGGGAGGTCTGTGAGCTCCACCTCTGCCCCCAGGCAGCCAGCAAGAAAGGCTTCTCTGCTTTTCAGCCAGGGTGTGGGAAGACATACTTCCCTATACATGGGAAGTGTGACCGCGGACAGGTGCTCAGTAGGCTGACCTCTAGGTGTTTTGGCTGATAGTGGGGCTATACAACCAGCCATGTTTCCTGGTGAGGGAGGGAGTGGGGGTCTCACCCCAAGGCTCTGCTCTGTTTGGGGTGCCCAACTCTCCCATTTTGCATGGGACCGAGGGCTTTCCAGAGATATGAGGTTTTTAGCACTAAATCGAGAACAGTCCTGTGGAAGTTGGGGTCATTGGTCACTATTGCCATATTTCCTGGGCCATTCTAGAACCTTCTGTGTCCCCTTGGTGATGAGGTCTTTGTTTCCTGCAACAGCCAGGCTTGCTTTTCTAGCACCCAGGGGCCAACCCAGAGGCCTCTTCTGTTCCCCTGGGCCCATAAAAGGAGATAATGCTGGAGAAAGTCAAGATCATGGCTGTGTGTTCCCACACCTCCTAAGGTGGAGGCTGAGGCCTGGGCCGGGATGACAGGCCCCTTTGAAGAACTGACGGATACTTGGTCTTCCCGGCAACACAGGGTGAGGGAGATGTCTCGACGTGGCCACCAGTTCAACGGAGCTCCCATTTTATGAGGCCGGGAAATGTTCGCGGGAAGCTAAATAACAGGGTAATGAGGGGTTCTTCTAGAAAGTGGTATTAACTTTAATGAGGACAAAACCCTTTGTAAAGGCCAACGCCCACTGGGGCAGAGATATAAACATGGGGTGAAGAGCTGCTTCTCTGCATTGGGGGGCGCCTGGCCTTGAAGACCTATCGCTTGTGTCTGGGCTGCCGAGACCATGGCTTCCAAGTGCCTGAAGGCCAGCTTCTCTTCGGGGTCTCTCAAGGGCCCAGGAGGGGTTGGTGGAGGCTCCACTCTCGTGTCCACAATGTACTCCAGCAGCTCTTGCAGGCTCCCGAGCCTCTCGCCTGGGACCCGGAGTTTCTCTGCGTGCTCGGTGGGGCTGGGCCGGAGTGGCTGCAGGACGGCCAGCTGCCTGCCCGCTCTCTGCCTCCCGTACGGGGGCTATGCCACCAGCTACAGCATGGGTGGGGGCTGGTTCGGGGAAGGTGTCCTCAGCGGCAGCGAGAAGGAGACCATGCAGTTCCTGAACGACCGCCTGGCCAGCTACCTGGAGAAGGTGCGCCAGCTGGAGCGGGACAATGCCAGCCTGGAGAGCCGCATCCGGGAGTGGTGTGAGCAGCAGGTGCCCTACCTGTGCCCCGACTACCAGTCCTACTTCCGGACCATCGAGGAGCTCCAGAAGAAGGTGAGGGGTTCAGAGTGGCTTTGGCTGCCCAGGAGTCTGATGTCACCAGCACTGGCTGGGAAGCCAGAACAGCTGTGGTGGGAGCCCTGCTCCCATGGGGAACTTGAGAGAGGTCACAGGGCATGTTCCCCTCTGTGGCCTCATTTGCTCCTCCCGGTCATCTGATGAGAGAGGTATCACTAGCCCATTTTACAGAAGACAACACTGAAGCTCTGGCTGGTTAAGTGACTTATTCGAGGTGGTCCAGATAGCAGTTGGTGGAGCCAGAGGTTGAACACAGGCTCTATGGACTGACTGTGTAACCTTTGCTAGCATGGCCTTCCTCTATGAGTTTTAATTTCTTCTCCTCTTCCTCCTTCTCTTCCTCCTCCTCCTCTTCCTCCTCCTCCTTCTAAGGTGAGGGGATCGGACTTGATTTGTTTGGCACAGATCAAGTTTTCTATAAAGAACTCAGGGAAGAAAGGGCCTATCAGACGTTTCCTTCTTGCCCAGCCCACATCCCCTGAAAGTCCCAGCTGCCTCTTGGAAGGGACCATTTGTGACGAAGGAATCACAGAGTATGCCGTTGTTCCTGACCCGCCCTGAGCCCCCAGTGGCTTGGAGACAGGAAGACGAGAGGCAGCCTTTCCCTGTCCACCTGTCCACACCAGGTTACAGGTCTCAGAGGCGCCGCAGTGCGAGAGGCTGCAGAGGCCTCCTCCTCTGCTCCCTACGGCATGCTTGTAATACACCTTCATGGAGCCTCAGAGGCCAGGAGTCCCGGGATGGCCCGAGGTGGCCCTTGCCAGCTTTGGGGAACTCCAGCCAACAGAATGTCCTTCCTTGCACTGATGTCATGTCTTTATTGCCCCAGACCCTGTGCACCAAGGCCGAGAACGCCAGGCTCGTGGTGCAGATCGACAACGCCAAGCTGGCTGCAGACGACTTCAGAACCAAGTGAGTGTCCTGCTCGCTCCTTGGTTGGGGGCTGGTAGAAGTGGACATGGGTGATGCCAGGACTCAGGGTTTTGGCTGCACTAAAGTCACTGAGGCATGAAGATGGGACACACAGAACCAGGCCGGCCTGGGGTGGGGTCTGACTTGGGCATAAAAAGGAGAGGTAGCTTCAGGCGCCCTGCTATGTGTCTGCCAGGTACGAGACAGAGGTGTCCATGCGGCAGCTGGTGGAGTCAGACATGAATGGCCTGCGCAGGATCCTGGATGATCTGACCCTGTGCAAGGCCGACCTGGAGGCCCAAGTGGAGTCCCTGAAGGAGGAGCTGCTGTGTCTCAAGAAGAACCATGAGGAGGTGAGCACAGGGGAGGAGGTGAGCTGGTGAGCATGGGAAGGAAGGTAAACATGGGGAACAGGTGAGAACATGGGGAGCAGGTGAGAGCATGGGGAGCAGGAGAGAGCATGGGGAGCAGGAGAGAGCATGGGGAGCAGGAGAGAGCATGGGGAGCAGGGGAGAGCATGGGGAGCAGGAGAGAGCATGAGGAGCAGGTGAGAGCATGGGGAGCAGGTGAGAGCATGGGGAGCAGGTGAGAGCATGGGGAGCAGGTAGGCACATGGAGGAGGGTGAGTGCAGCAGCCAGCTGGGAAAGCCAGAGCTGACCCTGATCTGTGCCATAGGAAGTGAACTCACTTCGCTGCCAGCTTGGTGACCGGCTTAATGTCGAGGTGGACGCTGCCCCGCCTGTCGACCTAAACCGTGTTCTGGATGAGATGAGGTGCCAGTATGAGACCCTGGTAGAGAATAACCGCCGTGATGCTGAAGAGTGGTTCAACACCCAGGTACGTGCCTAGAAAGTCAGTACAACAGAGCCACAAGGTGGGTCAAACAAGCCGCAAGGTGGCTCTGAATCAAGAAGCTGAGTTTGAGCCCCAGATCTGTTTTGACCTCACTATGCACGTTGGGCAGGTTGCTGTCCTCTTGGCAGTTATGTCCTCAGGGATGAAAAGAATGGGTTGGACTGGTGTTCTGGAAGGTCCTTCTTGGCTCATAATTCAATGTGGCCTCTATAGACCTCTGCAGCTGAGTCCCCAGTGTTCCTGACCGGGTCCTGTGTGTGTATGTTTCAGACCGAGGAGCTGAACCAGCAGGTGGTGTCCAGCTCGGAGCAGCTGCAGTCCTGCCAGGCGGAGGTCATCGAGCTGAGACGCACGGTCAACGCCCTGGAGATCGAGCTGCAGGCCCAGCACAGCATGGTGAGCCCGGGGGCTTGAGCAAGGCTGCTGGGGGACCAAACCTGGCAGCACATGAGCCCCCTGGGCCTCCATGCTTGGACCACACAGGCAGGCTCCAGGCGTTCAAGTTCTTAAGCATCAGGGACTTCCTGTGTAGCGGGAATGAGGT
This sequence comes from Hyaena hyaena, assembly GCF_003009895.1. Classification (NCBI taxonomy): domain Eukaryota; kingdom Metazoa; phylum Chordata; class Mammalia; order Carnivora; family Hyaenidae; genus Hyaena; species Hyaena hyaena. The sequence goes on along the minus strand of NW_024081220.1, from coordinate 183,163 downwards.
CCCAGCCCCCATTCACAAGTGTCCCAGTGGGAAAAGACAGGAGACCTGTAGCAACCAACATGTCCTGTAGCGGCTCTTGTAGATTCATTCTGAGTACTTATCAGTTACTCAGAGATGTCATTAATGGGGGAGATACTCTCTAGATCGGGCAGGCTACGGGGGCCACCTGACTATTTCAAATGAGATGCCCAACTGTGGTTCGTCCTGGCTCAAAGTGATTCTCTGAGCTTCTGTCCTTGGATTCTGAGGCCTCACTGAGACCCAGCTGGATTAAGTGCATCTCCTCTGCTCCTTCTCGGACCTCTCACCTTCGCCTTCCCTACCCAATCCTCGCCCTTGCAGAGAGATGCTTTGGAATCCACCCTGGCGGAGACCGAGGCGCGCTACAGCTCCCAGCTGGCCCAGATGCAGTGCATGATCAGCAACGTGGAGGCCCAGCTCGCTGAGATCCGGGCTGACCTGGAGCGGCAGAACCAGGAGTACCAGGTGCTGCTGGACGTGCGGGCCCGGCTGGAGTGCGAGATCAACACGTACCGGGGCCTGCTGGAGAGCGAGGATGGCAAGTGAGTGTCGCCACACGCTCCCCAGTCTTCCAAATGCGGTCGACAAAGCTCTGGGCAGGCAGCATGGTGCCTGGGGACAGCCCGGTATTTGGAGTCAGGAGCCCTGGGCTTTTAGTTCTGGTCTTACTACAAATTCATCACGTGACCCTGGCAAGTCCTTTTGCTCTCTGGGCCTCTGTTTCCCCATTGATAAAACAGGGAGGTGGGATTAGGTGATTTTTAAGGTGCTCTGAGTTATTGAAAACAGCAACTGGGAAATCACAGTAATCTGCACTTTTTCTTCCTCTTAGGCTGCCCTGTAACCCGTGTGCCCCTGATCACTCGCCTTCCAAGCCATGCCTCCCCTGTCTTCCGGCGGTCTCCTGCGGTCCCGGCGCTGTCCGCACCACCTGCAGCCCCCGCCCCATCTGTGTGCCCTGCCCGGCGGGCCGGTTCTGAGAGTGACTGGCCGTGGTCTCCAGGGCTTAACTTGGCCTCTTTTCAACCCTAATCCTAAAGCCCACCCCCCACCCCCCCTTGTGCGGAGCCCAGGGCCCTGGGGCCTGGCCCTGAGAGGGCTCCCTGCAAATACACACCTCAAAGGCTCTCCTAGCCTGTCACTAAGGCTGGTCACCCCTGAAAGCCTCAGCTCCTCATCATTTCAATGGGTGCCAGCCCATCTCTGTCCTCAGGCTGCCTCCTGGGTCAGGTTTTTCTTCTGGGCACTCTTCTAGTGGGTTCTGAAATGCAGTAGAGGTCTTATGTGGGCAGAATAATAAAGTGCATTTGCTTTGGCTCTCGATGCCTGACTGGCACCATGCTGGTATTGCTGTTTTGTGTCACTCCTGGGTGAAGATGGCTGACTCCTAGGTAGACGAATAGGGATGTTTGACCATGTATGACCCTGGGGATGACAGGGTCCCTGTGACCCTCTTTGGGGGGGGGGGTATGTGCGTACAGCGGGGTTTTTGCTCAGCTGCTCTGCTTTCCTGATGAAGACGCTTCTCCAAGGTTCTGATGTGGTGGCCCGTGTTACCAGCCCTCTCCTACTACTCTTCTTAGTCTACTTGGGAGACTACATCCCAGAGGAGGGTGGATAAAGCCAAGACCAGGGCTGTGTGAAGGATCTAGGTAGCTTTTCATTTCTTGCCTGGGGTTCTCATAAGAGCAACAATATGGAAATCCCACATCCAGGGGACTTTTGTTTCTTTCTTCCATGGCAGAACTTTCCCACAGCCCCTCAGTCCAGCAAGCACCCTAAAAACCCATACCCCATCAAAAGCAGGAGATGGGAGAGTGAGCCTGCCATTGTGCCTTCCAGCCACAGTTTAGAGATTCTTGTCCATGAGAGATTCATCATGTGCTGTGTGCCTTTGGGACCCGCAGTACCTTTGAGCATTTCCGCACGGCTGTGGGCTCTCCCAGCGTCTTGGCCCAAAGGCTCTCGTTTATGTCCAGACTGTTCTCCTCCTCAAACAGACCAGGCAGATACCAAGCTCCATGGATCCCATGGGAAATGGAGATGAAGGTAGAACTTTCTCAGGCAGAAAGGAAGGCGGTATCTCCAGAGAAGAGCCCTGCACTCTTCATGAGATGCCAAGAGCACCACTATGAAACGTTAGTGATGTTGAGAGAGTTGCAACAACACTAGGGGTGGAGAACTGATTGGGGAAAGACACTGACCAAGGTGGGCCTGAGACCCCCGCCCCTTAAGGGGGCCTGGTATAATTCACCCTGATTCAACTTTAGAGTTGTCCCCTTTCTTTTAAAAAAAAAAATGTCTGAGAGAGAGAGAGACAGAGAGTGGGCAGGGGAGAGGCAGAGAGAGAGGGAGACACAGAATCTAAAGCAGGCTCCAGGCTCTGAGCTGTCAGCACAGAGCCCGACACGGAGCTCAAACTCACAAACTGTGAGATCACGACCTGAGCTGAAGTCAGATGCTAAGCAACTGAGCCACCCAGGTGCCTGAGCCACCCAGGTGCCCTTAGAGTCATCCCCTTTCTAACCCCTGTAAAGGAGGGCCTGGGGCTTTGGTGTCTCCCAGCACCTGACCGCTAGCACCTGCATCAACTCCGCGTTGGCCTTCTTGGAACACTTGGCTACTTTGTTGAGTCTCAGCCTCCTGAAGAGGCTGATGGTCTCACAATCATTCAGTTTACTCAGCAAACCTTTGCTGGCTGCCTCCCTGGGCCAGACAGTGTGTCAGGTGCCAAGAGCAGAACTGACCCTCGTCAGTGGGAGACCTTGGGATGGGAAAGGAGGGGCACCTACTCCCTGCCTCAGTGGTAGGAGGAGGCCCGATGAAGGGGCCTTGGCGTTATGATGATGAAGACGGGCTCCAAACATGAAATCAGACCGACCTGGGGTTCAAATCCTGACCCCACCACTTATTGCCTATGGGAGTGTTAGCATGGGGTGGCCCCTTGCTGAGACCGTTTCCTCATCAATAAAACAGAGGCCATGACACTGTACGATATATAAGGTCTGTCCTGCTTCGCTGAGCATATGCTGGGCCTTGGAAAACGGCTCATGGTGTTGACTATCTATTCTAGCTGGAGGCCCGGATCGCTCTGAGGGCGGGCATCTACATTTTCCCAGCCCGGAGTTTCATTTCTGAGCTTTCCTTCCAAGCAGCCACGCCTAGCAGCCAAGGTGGAGAGGCAGTTCCATGACTTAATATTTTTTCTGACTCGGGGGAAAGTCGGGTGTAGGGCAGCCACAGTCAGTAAGCAATGCATGGGTGCTCCCTTGAGCGCACAGGCTCCAGGTAACTCTGTTAGGAAGACACATTTCCTCTTTAGGACATTCCTTGTGGTACGAACCCCTTCCAAACCCATCTTAATTCCCCTCTAAGATGGAGAGAACCAGACCCTGTGTAGTCCTGCCACTTATTATTATTTACTTATTACTTATTATTATTTACTTCAGCTTTGAATATAATGCTATTGCCATTAGGTCGGAGATTCTCAATCTTGGCCGCACATTGGAATGACCTGGGGGGTATACGGATGCATGGTTGGTCTGGGATATGGCCTGATGTTGGGGTATTAGAACGCTCTCCCAGTGATTCCAGGGTGCAGCCGAGGTTGAGGGTAAGGCAGCTGGGAGTTCCGGGAACGCAGGGCAGCTCTGACGTCACCCTGAGCGGTAGGCGACTCCTGAACTGTACTTTTGGACTATTCCTCAGCTCTGGTTTTTTTCTCTCTTTTAATTTCAAACATCTGTACTGAATTTTAAATTTCAGTTACCATAGTTTTAATTTCAAAGAGTTAGGTTTTTGTTGTTCTCTGTTCCTCTTTCATAACATTGTTTCAAGACTGCTGTTCTCATCCCCGAGGTTATTAAAAAGCATACACGCATGTACGCATGTATTAATAGATTGTCTTAAATTCTGCCTTGTTTCAGGTTCCCACAATGTCCTCTTCACCAATTTGTTTGTTGGCTTGTTGTATCTCTGTTTGCGATGCTAGAAACTTCTCTCAAATGTCTGGTGATCCTTCTGCTTATATTTGAAGAGATGACACTAAAAAGTTAATGGAAAGTGCTGTGCATATAGGCGGGTTGGCAAGCTGGCTTTTTTTTTTTTTTTTTAGTTTATTTATTTGAGAGAGAGAGAGAGGAGAGAGGGAGAGAGAGAGAGAGAGAGAATCCCAAGCTGTCTCCACACAGTCAGCACAGAGCCCAATGTGAGGCTCGAACCCATGAACCGTGAGATCATGACCTGAGCCAAAACTGAGAGTTGGATGCCCAACCAACGGAGCCACCCAGGCACCTCCAGGAATTGCGTTTCTAACATGTTCCTGAGCAATGCTGGTGCTGCTGGTCTGGAGGCCACATGTTGAGAATCCCTGGTATACTTTATTACAATAATAATTATTTTACAGGTTTTTTTTGGGGGGTGAGGATTAAGTAGGCAAATTAATGCCAAGCACCCAGCACAGTGCCTGGTACTTGTATAGATTCAATAAATGCTGGTTATGATTTTGAAGACGGGTCCAATGCGTCTCGTTCTGTTGGGTTGGTACTGTCGTCATACCTCCTCCCATCTGATTCTGTTCTCTAAATAGTTCATCCAGACAAAGGAACTAGAATTGACGGCTGGTGCAGGAATTCAAACTGAGAGATGATTTAATCGAACCCTTTCAATTTGCATGAGGAAATCGAAACCCAGAGAGGTAAAGCAATTTTCCCAAGGTCACACAGCAAATTAGAAGGTATCTTTTTTTTTTTTTAATTCTCAAGAATTCTTCCTTTTATTTGAAGACCTGTTAAAACAACATGGTCAGCCTTGTTTCTTGCTCTCCTCCTTTAGACCAAAGCCGTTCTTGCCTATTTATACGTGTGTATTGCAGCCAGGTCACCAGCCCTATGTAGCACCTCTATCTTGACTTCTCTTAAGCAACAGATTTCAGGGAACAGGGCTGCATGGCATTTTCCCTTCTCTGCCCTTTCGGCATAGAGATATATGAAAGGAAAAGACAAATGCTTACACCCAAGTATTATATTGGGAAGATTAATGAATAAATAGTGGCCATATAACACCCATGGATTAAAACGTGAAGTGTGTGAGCCTACAGGTACTGCATGTGGGACAGAAAAGTGCTGAGCTTGCACGTTGCTTTCTCACGCAATGCCCAAGGCTTCTCTACCTGGAGACGCCTGCTCCAGTCCCTTGGCTCAGCTCGCGCCAGGGCTGCAGGGCACTACTTCTCAGCGGGGCGGATTCACTCTGCCTCCGTCTCTGAGGTCCCGCAGGAGCCCTGTGATGCAGAAAGTGAAAAGAGAGCCTATTCCAGCCTGTCCACCCCTGTCCTTTCCACAGACGGTCAGTGAACTCTCCACTTCTCTGGGGGCAGTGATGAATGAAGGGCGGGTCCAGAGATGGTCAAGATAGAGTGTCTGCCCCATGGGGGGAGAACGTGATACTGATCTCCTCTCCCGAGAGTGGCATCCTCACGTCTCAGCATCATCCGGCTGAAAAGATGCCCCTGATTCTTAGGCTTCCTGCCTTGTCTTGAGTTCGTTCTCTTCTCCCTGATATCACTACCCCCCTGGGTAGGGAGATGATGTAGGTTTAGGAGCCTCTGATCGTCTGTCTCCCAGCTCCTTGGATTTATAGCACTGGCAGTATCGGTGAAGCTTCTGGAACCCACACATTTCCTCCTTAAGGGGCAGGCCTCTTCCCCCAGGGAATGCTCTCATTAAAAGGAAGAGTGGCTGCTCCACGGGACTGCGGCCTTTCTCAGGGCCGGAGCCAGTGGGGGCGCAGTGGCCGCTGGCGGCATGGGGACCAGGTGCTGTGGGGTCCTGGCAGCCCCGCCCTGGTAATGAGGGGCCAGGCACAGAGCCGGTCCTTTGAAGATGTGTCCTGAAGCTCTCCCCTGGCGATCAATGACAGGAGCCCAGAGTCCTGCTTTGGCCAAATGATTGGCTTGGCCTCTTTTATGGGGAAAGGAACTCCTCATTGGAAACCAAATTATAAATTAATTAGCAGCTTCCTCTGGGGCTGTGTATAAACATCAACACCACCCCACGGCGACTTTCTAGCACGAGTCCCCTCATTCCGGGGGTATAAAAAGGCCCGAGTGGGATGGAGTCTGTAGACCCTGGCAATCCAGGTAGCTGTGGCTGTGAAGGGGCCTCTCTGACATGACATCCAGCTGCTCACCCATTTCCATCAAGAGCTGCCCACGGCCCCCCTCTGTCTGCTCCAGCAGCATGAGCTGCCGGCCTGAGCTGTGCCTGGGTTACGTCTGCCAGCCCGTGACATGTGTGCCTTCTGTCTGCATGCCGACCACCTACCGGCCAGCCAGCTGCCTCTCCAAGACCTACCTATCCACCTCCTGCTGGCCCGGCAGCTGCCGGCCGGCCAGCGGTATCTCCAGCTCCGTGGGCAACTGCAGCTGGTACTGCGAAGGGACCTTCAACGGCAACGAGAAGGAGACCATGCAGTTCTTGAATGACCGCCTGGCCAACTACCTGGAGAAGGTGCGCCAGCTGGAGCGGGAGAACGCGGAGCTGGAGAGCAAGATCCAAGAGGCCTGCCAGTCTGCGGTGCCCACCATGTGTCCTGACTACCAGTCTTATTTCAGGACCATTGAGGAGCTCCAGCAGAAGGTGAGGGCACGCAGTGAACTGACTCACCGGGAAGGCAACCAGAAGGGCTGGCCTTCCAGATTTGAATCTCATTAGTTTATTAAGCCTCAATCAGGGGAAGAGACTTCCCTAAGGCATACGATTGTCTCATAATTGGAATGTTCAGCTAGAGTCCTTATCATGGAAAGAGATCTGGGATCTAGAATCAGTTCTACCACTGTATGGCTTTGGGAGGGGCCTTTCCCTTCCCCAGGCCTCAGTGTCCCCATCAATAAACTGGTCACAGTAATGGTTCTCACCTGAGGGGTCTGTCAAGAGGATTCCATGAGCTGCTGCAGGTGAAGTGTTTAACACAGCCTCTGGCGCATGGTGAGTTTCCAGTACATGGTAGCGTTTGTTAGGATCTGCCTGTCCCAGGAATGACTTCAGACTTGACAGCATTCTCTCCTTCCACATTGTTCACTGCAACCAAAGTGGGGTGTTTGGATTTATGAAGACCTAGGCACTTAAAAATTAAATCCCACGTTCTCCAGGGACTAGCAGTTCACCAAATATTCCCCAGAGTTCCAGGAAAGAGGGGCTCCTGCAGGAATGGCCACCAGGCTGCCGAGCCCCATCGGCTACTGGCTTCTCCTTTGGGCTCTTTTTCCTTCTCCTTCTCCTGAACGAACCCCCTCTTGTGCCTTGGCCCCCAGGTTCTGTGCACCAAGGCAGAGAACGCCAGGATGGTCGTGCATATTGATAATGCCAAGCTGGCTGCGGATGACTTTAGGACGAAGTGAGTCTGGCCCAGGGATGGTGGGGGCGCCCCCTGTTCCCCGCACCTCTTTGGGGCAGCTCTCCATTAGTTTCAGGGAGGGCTGGAAAGGCGCCAGCAGCTCCGGGTCTTCCCTGAGTGCTGCAGTCAGTTTCAGCCCTCATTTGCTGACCGCGTCCCTGGGCAGGTACGAGACGGAGCTGGCCATGCGGCAGCTGGTGGAGGCCGACACCAACGGCCTGCGCAGGATCCTGGACGAGCTGACCCTGTGCAAGGCTGACCTGGAGACCCAGGTGGAGTCCCTGAAGGAGGAGCTGCTGTGTCTCAGGAAGAACCATGAGGAGGTGAGCCCTAAAGTCAAGCTGACGCGGCCCCCAGCGTGGGAAGCATGTGAGGGTTTTGGGTCGGATGGACTTGGGGTGAAATTCCCAGGCTTGCCGTGTGCTGCTTCTGTGACTTGCCCACTTCACTGAGCCTTTCTGAGCCTCCTTTTCTGTAACACAGAGCAGCGCTATGACACGGGGCTGCTGTAAGCATTCAGTGAGGTCATGGGTATGAAACGCCTGTCGCTCGGTCCCCCGCTCAGACTGCGAGCCACCGCCACCGTCTCTTCTGTGTTTCCTGGTCTCGGGTGACTGCCAGATGCTTGTGGTGACTGCATGTGTTTTTTTCACGAGAGCCACTTTCTGGTGGCAGAGTGGTGTCTGAGGGGCAGAGAGCGGTTGTGCTCCGGAACCCACATAGAATGGCCGGTTCTGCTCTGGAAGGCTCTGCCGCTGCGGCCGACCTCCATCTCTTTCAAGGGAGAGTCAGCTGCCGCGCTTTTCTTTATTTCCTCATCCTGCCCTTCTTCCTTGCTCCTGTTTGCATATAATATACAAAATCCACACCTCAATCCTTTATTTTCTGACTTTCTCCTCATCTCCAGCAGGTCTGTGGAGGGAGATTTCTCCACCCTGGGCACCTGGGTGCTGCAAAGGTCACAGAGCTCTGGTGCGCCCCCCCCTCCCCAGCCCCTTCTCTGACTTGGCTCTCGACCTCTTGAGCTGGGATTTGAAAGAGCAAGTGCCTCTGAATCCTGGCTGGGTTTCCTTGGGCTTAAATGCGAAGGAACAATCAGTCACCACTACTCACTGGGTGCCCTAAGGTACCTGACTCATCCTACTTAAATCAGAGAATTGGGAACTGCACCAAGAGACCGCTAATGAGGCATTATCACCCACTCCGGCAGCCTCCCAGACAACTTTCTCTTTGGCAGCCAAGCCCGGAGAGGTGCCTGCCCTCACTCAGGCCTTGAACGAAGCACAGCCGGGCTCCTGCTGTCCTCCCTCCCAGACGAACATAGGCTGGGATGGTGGCTGGGAAAACAGGGGCGTGGGTTTCCCATTTTAGCCCAAGGAGGACAGATACACCCTGGGGTTGCTCTTGGCTTCTGCCAGAGTGACAGGAAGTGTGCTGGAGCGTTCCTGCCATTATGGGGGCATCTGGCCGGAGCCGGACGACCACAGGGCTGCTGCACGGATGGCAATCCTCCAAGGGCCCCTCTAACACGGACATCTTAGCATCTTTCGTTCCATCATTCTGTGTCTCCCTGGGGTGGTGAGTGGGGTCATGTGACCTCACCTTCGTGCCTTTTCAGGAAGTCAGTGCCCTGCGGTGCCAGCTGGGGGACCGCCTTAACATTGAGGTAGACGCTGCACCACCCGTGGACCTGAACAGGATGCTGGAAGATATGCGGTGTCAGTATGAGACTGTGGTGGAGACCAACCTCAGGGACGTGGAGGAATGGTTCAACATGCAGGTGGGCCTCTCACAGGTGGGCCGGGTCTCCCTAGGGTCCCTGAGAAGGCACCCCTGCCCGACTCTCGTCTTGCCCCTTGCAGATGGAGGAGCTCAACCAGCAGGTGGCCACGAGCTCTGAGCAGCTTCAGAGCTACCAGTCGGACATCATCGATCTGAGACGAACGGTCAACACGCTGGAGATCGAGCTGCAGGCCCAGCACAGCCTGGTGGGTGCTGCTGGGTGGTCTCTGAATCCCAGGTTAGGGTTAGGATTAGGGTTAGGGTTAGGGTTAGGGTTAGGTGCGGGCATCCAGGTGGGGGGAGGAGGCTCAGATTCCGCCATCAGGGATGCTTGCCCAGCTTACCTCTCCTAGCTTGAGGTTCCTCTTGAGCCCCAGCACAAAGTACAGCCAGGGCTGAAGACCACAGATCTAGATGATGCTGAAAAGGGAGGAGTCTGCTGAAGCTCAGGTCCAAAGTCTGAAGCCAGACTGAGGCTGAAGAAGGAATAAGGGATTTAGGGTCACATGGATCTGGGTTCAAATTCTAGTCTGCTACCTACTAGCTGCTTAAGCTTGAACAAGTCACTCAACCTTTCTGAGCTTCAGTTTCCACTGTGACTTAGGTAGGGAGTGGGTCATTTCTATCCCCAAAGACAGACTTGGCTCTTTTTTGGTTCTTTCTGAACCAGGAGAATATGTCTGCTCCTCAGCTATTTTGTCTTTCCTTTTGCCTTAGAGGGACTCTCTGGAAAACACCCTGGCGGAGACCGAGGCACGTTACAGCTCCCAGCTGGCCCAGATGCAGTGCATGATCAGCAACGTGGAGTCCCAGCTCGCTGACATCCGCTGTGACCTGGAGCGGCAGAACCAGGAATACAAGGTGCTGCTGGACGTCAAGGCCCGGCTGGAGTGTGAGATCAATACGTACCGGGGCCTGCTGGAGAGCGAGGACTGCAAGTGAGTGGGCCCCACTGAGGCTGCGCACATGGGTGCAAGGTTTGGAGGCGGCTATAGGAAGCAGTTGGGCTTACCCACGAGATAGAGCCCTGTTGTGATTAAGAAGCAATTAGGAAGCTGGTATGAGCCAAAGAAAGGCAGGCAGGTTTCATGCTGCCATCCCAAACCTGGCCCACTGGAGGCCACTGTGCTCCTTCCCAAGTCAACAAACTCCTTCAAGGGCTTCCCATGTACCGGGTACCACTGGGGATGTGGAGACAGATGATGACAAGGCATCCACAAAGAGAGAGAGGGAGACACAGAACCTGAAGCAGGCTTCAAGCTCTGAGCATTCAGCACAGAGCCCGGTGCAGCGTTCAAACCCATGAATGTGAGATCATGACCTGAGCTGAAGTCGGATGCTCAACTGACTGAGCCACCCAGGCACTCCCTGTAGGTGGTTTCTTATTCTGCATTCAGCTTTGCTTCTCTGTCATTCAGTCTCAGCCTCTGCAGCAAGAGCTGCGAAGTCAAATGCTTTTCATGGAGCAGGGTGCTAACGCACGTGTGTGTCGTGGGTCACGGTGGGACTCTGGGGAACCAGAGAGCGATGTGTAGTCCAGTGAGGAAGCCACCCCCGAAGAGGGCCGTTTCTACAGTGTGAGGGGCATATACAGTATTGTTGGGTCTTTTGATTGTTCAAGAGAAGCTGGGAATCTGGATGTCTTTTAAATGTTCATTTCTTCTGATTTTTAAACATTTTCAACAAATTAAAAGAGAATACAGTTCTGGCCAAACAAAACATATTTCAGGCTGGAGGTGATCTCTGCACTGCCTGTCTAGTTTCTCGGCTATTTGGCTCCCGTCTACTATCCAGGCTGTTGTTTCTGGTTTTGAGCCCACACCTGTCAGTCTCTGAGATCATCCTTTCTCCTTTAGCCATGTATTCCTTCTGTTTTAATTCCTGAGTTCATCTTATTCAACACATTCCTATTGAGTGCCTGCTTCAGGCCAGGCATGTGGGGTGTGCTTTCATACACGGCTGTTGACCTCACTGTTTAAGGGGGAGACAGACTACATAACAGGACAATCACACATCACTCTGGGAAGAGGCACATGGCACCTTTTGGGGATTTGACGAGGAGAGATCATAAAGGGCTTCAAGGAGGATGTGACAGTTGAGTTGAAGGAAGCTGCTCTCCATCTTGGCCTAAATGGGAGCCACCAAACATTTTCGGCAGGCAGCAGCACGCTTCTATTTGTGTCTGTAGAAGATCGCTCTGGCCACGAAGCTGACGGTGGTTAGGAGGGGCAGGGGTGGGGCTGCGGAGGCCAGTTAGGAGGTCACACAGGCAAAGATGACAAAGGCAGGTAGGAAGCCACATGGAGAAGGTGAGCAGTGGTTGAGTTTTCGAGGCATCTGGGGGGCAGAACCACCGCACTTGTTGCTGACTTGGGCTTTTCTCTCCCCCCACCCCATGTGCCTGTCTTCCGCAGGTTGCCCTGTAACCCATGCTCCATTCCCTCCTGTCCTCCTTGTGCGCCTGCCCCCAGCGTGCCCCGCACAGTCTGCGTGCCCCGCACCGTCTGCGTGCCTTGCGTGCCCTGTCCTCAGGTCCGCTACTGAAAGCCTCTCAGTGTCGGTGGATCCTGGGCAGACCGGAGCTGGGAGGCTGGAGCCTCCTCAGGCGGCGTCTGACTCTCCAGTTCGGTGGCCAGCAAGGGAGCCCTCCAGCTGGGAGGTGGGCTATGTGCTACACGCTCTGATCATCAGGGGGCGCCCCGGGCCCCCGCGGCTTGGGAAACTGCCTCTCACTTCCACGACCAGATTGCTGTCCCAGCTGATGTTTCTGGTTGTCTATGCTGCTTCAGGAGCATGTGCTCCTAGTAAACTGGCAAATAAAGCCTCAAACACATCTTTCTCTATTTGTCGCTTTGTGGCTGTATCCGCCAGCCAGTTCTACTCAGTTGGGTTCAAGGGGCAAGTGGCCAAATTCTGTATTTATTTTTGGGCCCCGTCTGTTTCCACAGAGGCTTGGGAGACATTCACTAGAAAGGCCTGCATGCCATAAGCTAGTTAAAGCTAGTTAAAGCTAGTTAAAGCCGGTCCAGAGTCAAGTAATAAAAGAATAAAGAGAAGAGGGAGATAATTAATGCCAGAAACCTAGGCCAAAGTACTGTAATCAAGAAGAATACTGTTATGACCCCCCCTCTTCACCTCAAGTTAAAGCTAGTTAAAGCCGGTCCAGAGTCAAGTAATAAAAGAATAAAGAGAAGAGGGAGATAATTAATGCCAGAAACCTAGGCCAAAGTACTGTAATCAAGAAGAATACTGTTATGACCCCCCCTCTTCACCTCATTACAGCTGTTACAATGGGATCATTCATTCATTCATTCAAAAAACCTTCACTAATGGCCTGCTTACTAAACCCCTGGGATCGTCCCCAAGACACTTCATTAGTGCCCCATTAAATGTTGCAAAAACTTGTGAAAAAAGGTACCATTCTTTTCTCCCCTTTGTAAATGAGGACACTGAGAGCCAGAGAGGTTAAAAAACTTGCCCAGCATCATACAACTAGTAAGTAGTGGACCCAGGACTGTTAGGCCCCAGGGATAAACAAGCAAGTCATATTCTGAGTCCTCATATTTGCAAACTACAGCTCTATGCAGGGGCTACAAAATAATGCAAGTGATCCCCACTGTCCAGATGCCTATGACTGGTGACAGAGCTGGGGCTCAGTGTGTGTAAATAATAATAACCAAGACTAGCACTTGCTGAGCACATATGGTGCACATGGTACTGCACCGAGCACACAGTATAGACCAGCCTATGCAGCTTGCCCAATCAGCATGTAAGGTAGGCATCGTGTCCATTTTAGAAATGGAAAACTGAGGAGTGCAGAACAATTGCCCGAAGTTACATGCAAGGACCAAGATTCGAGCCCAGGTCCAGCTGTGTCCTCTGAAACATGTATTCGATGCACTCTGCTGCATGGCAAATTGCTACCTAGAAAGAGCACATGCGGACAAAGGCTGGGAGAAAGTGCCAGGCTGAGGCGAGCAGGGAAGGCTTCCCGCAGCTGGTGGCATTTGAGATGGGCCCGAATGTCTACAGAGCAAAAGAGAGGTAGAGGTGCGTGGGGCCTGCATGGAAGCCAGGGTCCTGCTCCAGAGGCCCTGAGTGGCCTTGCTGGCTGGAGGGGCGGGTCCCGGTGGAAAGCTGGTGGGACTAAAGCTCATGTGGTAGGAAGGTGTCAGTCAGATCATGGGGAGGCCTCGGGTACCCCACAAAGAGCCTAGACTCCATCCTGCAGGGGGACGGCAGCTGCAGGTTCTGAGCCCAAGGATGGCATGGCCGGAGTGGCCTTTTAGAAAGTTTCACCGAGGAGTGTAAAAAGGATGGCCGAGGGGCAGGGACAGAGCTGATAACTAGTATGTGGAAGAAGCTAATGGGGTCTCAGCTCAAGTTGTGACAGTGGGAAGGAAAAACTAAGGGCTCAATCTGGAGGCTCCACCGAGGACCTGACTTGGCGAGACCGGCCATGGCGCATTGAGAGGAAAGGGCCAGAAGCAGGAATCTTGTACACCTTTCTGAACCTCAGCCTCCAAACATGCTGTTCTTCCTTAATGAGCTGAAGTGATGTTTCTATTCATGATCTGCCCTCTGGAATTGCCAAGAAATGGCGAGAAGTGAGATTGGCTCCTGAAGGCGCCTGGGGCTCCGGGGCTCTCAGGACAGGATCCTGCACGCAGACTTGGCAGGCAGGGCCGTGAGCCTGAGTGGAGACACAAACACACGGCTTAGCCAGCTGTGGCTCCTGAGTGGGGAGGTGGGGGTAGCATCTCAGTGAGCTGGAACGCCAAGGGAGAGGAGCTTCTGGCCATCTGGATAGTCTCATAACTGAGTACAACCCGGCAATCCCTCTTCAGTTCAGTCCCTGTGTAAATTTGTCTAGAATGTGCTTAGCTTGATAAACACAATAGACTGAACAGAACCAGATCTGTGGTTCTGAAAGCCTAGGCCTGTTCCGTCCTGTCCCATACAGTAGCCACAAACTGCACGTGGCTATTGAATTTTTAATGAAATAAAATTGAAAAATTCAGGTCCTCAATTATACTATCCACATTTCAAATGCTCAGTACCTACATGTGGCTAGGGGTCCCATACCAGAGTGCAGCTGTAGAATATCTCCGTTATTCCAGAAAGTTCTATTCAACAGCACTATCCTAAACTGTGAGAATCTTAAGGAGCCTTCCAGATGATCTAGCCCAGCCTCTTCCATTTATGGATGGGGAGCCTAAGGCCCAGAGAGTTGGAAAGGATGAGGTCACAGACACACAATCAACAGGTGGGAATCAAAGTAAGCGCTCTGACGCCAGCCTAGCGGGTCTCCCTGAGCCCTTTGTGTTTTCTCCAAGCACTAAGGTTTATTATTATTTCAGGCTAATAAATACTTTTCTTTTTGCCTTCTTTCCTGTCCCTAAGAACAGAGACCTTTTCTCTGAGATGCTGAAACCCCTTCCCGGGACTATAGTTCCCAGTTAAAAAAATAACTGGAAACCACCAAACTCAGAATCTCCTTATCCTTGGAGCATTTGACTCAGTAAGATCACAGACCTCAGGCTGAGGCCAGGAGGAATGACACAGGGGCTGTAGGCCAGGAGTCCAGGCTCCCTGGGCCCTCTGGGGACTTGCGCAGGCTCCTTTCCCCTCAGAGCATACTGTCCAATCCAACCTGGTCCCCGTTTCCACCCTGTGTGTCATCCGACTGGCCAAGACCTGTCTGACAACCCAAATGCCTATTAAAGCTTTTTATAGGAAACCAAGCCCCAAGGCTCAGGCCCAGCGGGTACTCCCCCCTCTGCTGGCCACGGACGGCCACCATCTTGTGTCGGGATGATACTTCCAAGCTGGGGAGGCTGACAGCTATCCTTCTGGCCCATCTCCACTTTGTGAGGGATGCAGAAGCCATGGGTGTAGACGCTAGCAAACACTTCTGCCCACCAGCACCAGGACCTCCCGGAAAGTGGACCCAGAGCTACACGTATGGGGATCCTCAGAGGAAGTCTGTCCTCATATCAAAGCATTTGGATTTAATGAACTCCAGTTTATAGGAAAACTTAGGCAGGACCACGGCAAAGTAATAAAAGCTGTCTTATTTGATGTGTGGGAGAAACTCCCACAGGGAGCAGGATCCTCCCTGAGTGGGGACTGGACAAGAAAGAGGATGTGCATTTCATAGATGAGACTTTCCCTGAGGCCATTAAGGAGACTGGTGCGCAGCCTTGGCTCTGCGTCTCACTGTCCTAGGGAGACGCCTCCTCCTGGGCGTGGGAGTGAAGGCCCACGGGGCAGAGCTGGGCTCGGGGCAGCTTGGCCAGAGGGTGACGGCTTCTAGAGAGAAAGGCCCAGCAGCTGGACACAGTGACTGGGAGCGCCACCGAGACAGTTTGTGGACTGAATTACACTGATCGGAACCCTCCCTCTTATATTGGGACCGCTTCTCCAGTATGATCAAAAAAAGGACATGCCGGGTGGTAACTGGGAAGATCATTAGCAATAAAACAATTCTCTTCCCGTGTTTCGTAAATTGTAGCACTTGAGCGTGATGATCTCAATTTTGCTAAATAGAAATTTCCTAAGGTCGTTTGCCTCTTATCCTTTGGAACAACTGGTTGAGGTAATTTATTTCCAAAGAGTCCCTCTCCCTTAGCCCTAAATAAGTGACCAAATTACACAGATGAGCCTCTTGCCGTAATGGAAACCATCAGTGACTTCGGCTTCAGAAATCCCGTGCCGCTGGGTCTTATATGGAAACCAAC
Organism: Hyaena hyaena; assembly: GCF_003009895.1. NCBI lineage: Eukaryota > Metazoa > Chordata > Mammalia > Carnivora > Hyaenidae > Hyaena > Hyaena hyaena. Next base: position 167,225 of record NW_024081220.1, on the reverse strand, counting down.
CTGACAATAAACTATTAAAAAAAAAAAAAGAAACCCTGTGCTGGAATCCCAGTTCTGCCGCCCCACGCCATGTGATTTCTGCAGGTCTCCTACCCTTCTGTGCCGTGTAGGCTCCTTCCCGTCTGGAAAGCGGGGTAATTCTACCTCCTTCGCCGAGTCACTGGGACACAATGCATCTGAAGTGTCTATCATGGTATCCGGCACTTATAAGTGCTCCATTAATGCCGATGAAAGAAAATCTGCTTTGTCTGGCACACGAGTCCCCTCGTGTTCTGACTCCCCCCGTGACTATGCAGCCGAGTCACTTTCTGGAGCCATTTGACACCCAAGTTTCAGAAAGAACAGGAGTGGCAGCAGTGGCAATGCCATCACACCAACCCCCTCCCCACCCGCCCCTACCCGGGCAGCTTTGCTTTGCTCTGAGCTTAAAGGGCATCTGGACGGACTACCAGTCTCAGTTTAAATGCCTTGGTGCAGGGGAGGGTCCAGTGTCCACTTCTGCAGTCCACCTGGGCGATGCCCTTCCCCTGCCCCAGCGCCCTGGCTCCAGGGCAGGCTAACGGTCTCCCCACGTGCTGTGAGGGAGCCGGTTTTTAGGCCTCATTTGCTGTGTCGCAGAGAGCGGGGTTAGCAAGCTGCGGCTCACAGGTCGCACCCAGCTGCTGTCTGTTTCGGTGAATAAGTTCATACTGGAACATGGCCGCACCATCTGGGTCTGCCCTGTGCCCCAGTGGTGGGGTCGAGCAGTTGTAGTGCAAATAGCCTGTATGGCCTGCAAAGCATGAAATATTTACCGTTTGGCCTTTTAATAGGAAAGATTTGGCGTAGAGGGAAGAAAATGTGCTGGCGTCAGGAGCCCTGGGCCGCAGTCTGGACCCAGTGGCTGACTTGCTCTGCATCCCTGAGGGACTCACAGCCCCTCTGATCTCTGGCTAAAGTGGGAAGGGGTTGACATCACTCTAAGTTCCTTTAGTTCCAACACGGCGGCACCCCTCCGTTCTATTGCCCCTTCTCTCGGGGGCTCCTGTGCTGAGATTCAAGGCCCCCGCTCTCAGTGAGCTCTACCTCTTGGTGATGGCTGCTGCGCCTTCAAGGCCGTGCGGCTCCAGGGAGACGCGAGATGGTCACTCAGGGAACAGAACTTAACTTCTCCAAAGAGATGCCCTGAAAGGCACTGACAAGGAGCGCAGTTCGCCCTCTCTTATTTGAGGAGGGGAACTGCTCATGGAGACTGGTCCCTGCATAATGGCAGTTCCATAGGACAGGGCTGGGTCTGGTGACCACTGGAACCAGCGGTGATCCAGCTTCTGACGGGAGTGTGGAGGCCCAGGTGGCCGAGGTCTGGGCTGACCTGGAGAGGCAGAACCGGCAGCACCAGGTGCTGCTGGACATCAAGCCCAGCCGGAGGGCGAGATCACCGCATGCTGGAACCTTCTTGGAGCAAGGGCTGCAGGTACACGTGAGGCTGAGGAGGGCCAGTGTTTGTGGCATCTCCAGGACGCTGATGCATCATGCATTGTGACAATCCTACATCACACACCTGCCCAGAGCACTTGAGCTCCTTCCTTCTCAGCCATGGGTGCTCCCCTGTCCCAGCGGACACTTGGCTTTTTGCTTCCTCAGAGTGCCCAGCTGCTTTCATGCCTGGCCCTTCATTTTGGTTCTTTCCTTTTAGCCAGTGGCCTTGGGCCATGAGCAGGGTGAGGGAGAAGGAAGAATATCTGTGGATGGAATGTTCCTGATACGCTGGGCACTTTGTTTTCCTTCACTGAATCCATGTGACATGATAAGGCCTACCTTAAATATATATATTTAAAGATATGCCATTTTTCTTTAATTAAAAAAATCTGGCTGGACTCCCCTGAACTCTATCAGGCCTAGTCAGTTCTGCTTGTGCTATAGCTAAAGGAGTATGTGGGGGTCTAGGGGCCCCATTTTGTAATCGAAGAAACTGAGGTTCAGAGAATGATGGCAGCAAGAGAACTCATGTGGCAGCAAAGTATTTGGAGTGTTGCGTGTGGTAAGATCACCTACGTGTGAACAGAAGACCGATCCTCTCTGGTGAGCCCTGTTTTCTCTCTTCCTGTGGATTTCAGCATTATTTCCCCTGAGACTTAATACCAGGCCATGCAGTTAACGTTACTGTCCTTGTTATTGCAGATGAAGACATGGGGCTCAGAGAACGTAATTTGCCCCGGGGCCTGAGCTAGTAAGGCAGGTGGGCAGAGACTCAGCCAAGTGTGCCTTTACTTGGTGGCTGGGCTTGAGGATGGACCATCTCTGTGCATCTGGGTTGCAGAATGCCTTCAATTCACACGCTGCTCCCTCAGGCGACACACAAGGGGGTCCTATGGCCTGCACCCAACAAGCCCCACACAACACCTCCTCCTTGAGCCCACCCTGTGTGTCCGAGGCTGCTGGGGTAGCGCTGGACCCTGTACACAGGGCATTGGGGACCTTCCCGATGCCGCATGTGAGAGATGCAGGAAGCCAGAGACTCCCCGATGGCCGACACCCACCTTACAGACGGCTCATCTCTGAGGTGGGGCACCCCTGCAGCTCTGTGGCTTCCCATGATTTCCACCTGTGTTTTGATGTTCAAGTTCTCTTAGTGGGGCCATGTTCCTTCTGTATCGCTTGAGGAGCTACATCTCTCTTCTGGTTCCTGCCCAATAAATTAAAAGAATAAATTAATAAATGAAGGTGCCTGTTGAATGTGTCTACTGTTGTAAGATTACATCACTGAGTTATAGTGGGCACTGGTGGGGTGTATTTTAAACTATGGCTGTGATCCACTGAAGGTCTGTGAAGTCATCTTAGTGGATTTTGATCAGCTTGAGACAGGGAGGGAGGGAGGGAGAGAGAGAGACAGAGAGAGAGAGCAAGAGAGAACAGAATAGAAAATGATATGTGTGTCTTGCACATGTACAGTTGCAAAATGTGCAGTGTAATTCTTACTTGGGTTGTGCTCAAGAGTTCAAGCCCATGGTCTGTTCCAGAGCTTGCATTTTCAGTGGGGAAACCAGGGACCAGAAGAACTGGCTGGCTTGCTTCGGGCCACCCCGCTAGTGAGGGGCAGCGCTGGGAGCAGAGACTGTCCAGAAACACCCCCTCCTTAAATGAAAACACAGCCCTAATCCTGCCTTGTCAGCCCTAGAAGGAGGCTCTCCTGGGGTGGAGAAGGGGCCAAATAATTGGGCCCTGCCTTCTGTGTCCTGTCCTCAGGCATTAAGTACCACGGCCAGGACTTGGAAGCATTCTGTCACTCTGATACTGGTTAAGAGTGCATAAGGCACCCCAGATTCCCTGGGGCTGGGTGGAGGATGGGTGATTGAGAGGGGGTTCAGCTCCACCTTGATGATAGCAAAAGGGATCTATGGGTCATGAGTCTAGAAGACCCAAGTCACAGCCTGCTTGTGGGACACACAGACCTGTCCTGATCTCATGGGTCTGGGAGGAAAGGGATCTTGTCTGAGACCCTCTCCTTCTAGCTCCCATTTCCCTCTGTCTGGTGGATGCCACACCCAGCCCCTGCGCTCCCAGAAGCTCCTTCCCAGATGCTAAGCCAAGGAGGACCTGAGCCTTTGAACTTCTTCTTTCCTTTCTGTGAATGCCTCTCCTCTGCAGGTGAGGGACATTTTGGATGGGTCCCCACGTTGCCCAGGGGAGTGGCTCTCCCCTCACAGGCTTCAACTACACACTAGACTCAATGTTCTGATCCTGACCCACTCTTCATAGGTACCCGAAAAGTATGAGAAGGTGGATTCCTCATAGAGTCATTCTCCATCCCTCCCTCCCCTCCAACCAGTGGCTGGGTGCTCTTTCTCCCAGACCTCTGATGGCTGCGGGGAAGATCTTGTGAACAAACTCCTTACTGATTCTGCCATGAAGTGTATGGACAGTTCTGCTGAGTGGGATAAATAATCACCGTACAAAGACAAACGAGTTAGGAGAAAACTTGTTTTTCAGAATGTTTTGGATGTCAGAATTACAGATAAGGTTTTGTGGCTTCGTACTGCTTTATGAGAAGTAGTTTCATTAGCCACGGAATGCTGATTTCTAGGGCTGTGAATCCTCTTGAGTAACTCTCAGGGCAAATTTCATAATTGCACTTTCCACAGGAGACTATGAAGGCTCTGTGGCTTAGGAACCTTAGTAGAGCCAGAGCCTGCAACTGTGTGACTCCACAGTGCTGGGTTTCAGGATACCACAATGGTTTTCCCATTCTCTCTCTCCTTGCTCTTCTAAGTCACTGCCTCTTAGTCTCAACTGCACATTGGAACCACTTGGGGAGCTTAAAAAAATACGTCTGAAGAAGACCAAAGGGAGAGGCCTTACTTTCCCTGATTTCAAGCTATATTGTAGAGCTGTAGATACAGAAGCCCTATGGTAGTGGCACAAAAACAGATGCATAGACCAATGGAATGGAATCAAGAGATTCAAGAACTAAGCCCATGTATATGTAGCCAATTAATAATATTTGACAAGGGAGCCAAGAATACTCAATGAGAAAATGATAGTCTCTTCAATAAATGGTGCTGGGAAAAATGGATGGTCACGCCTATCTTACACCACTCACAGAAAGTAACCTGAAATGGATTAAAGACTTAATTATAAAACCCAGATCCATAAAACTTCTAGAAGAAAACATGGGGGAAAAATGGGTTGTGGCAGTGATTTCTTGGATATGACACATAAAGCAGAAGTAACAAAATAAAAAAAAAATAAAGAAGTGAGACTACATCAAACTCTAGCATACATTCATGTATTTATAAGCCATTCTGATTTTTCAGTTCTGAAAACACTAAGATTCTTAACACATATATATTTTTTAAGTTTACTTATTTATTTTGAGAGAGACAGAGATAGCATGAGTGGGGGAGGGGCAGAGAGAGAGAGAGAGAGAGAGAGAGAGAGAGAGATATTCCCAAGCAGGCTCTGTGCTGGCAGCACAGAGCCCAACATGGGGCCTGAACTCATGAAACTGTGAAATCATGACTTGAGCTGAAACCAAGCATCAGATGCTTAACCAACTGAGCCACCCAGGCACCCCATGAAAACACTAAGCTTTTTAAAGGGGGGTGATGGTGATAGTTGGAGACCCTGCAGGGGAAGGGAACTGATATTTATTAAGTGCTTACTCTGTGCTAGGCATTATGTTAGTTCTGTCCACCAGATAGCCTTTACTCTTACTAGTAGCCCTGGATATAAATATTATTGTAAGCATTCATAGGAGAAAGCAAATGCATTTGAAGGTTACATAAACTGGTTGAGATCAGGCAGTTCAGAAATTAAGTTTGGATATTTTCTAAAAAATATATATATACATTGGTCTCTGCCCTCAGTTCCTGGCACAGGGCTCCTAAAGCTCTGTAATTTCCTAAGTGGTAAGAACACTAGGAGCATCTTTTGTTCTGTTATTTGGTTTTTGATCCTGGTTCCTGACACAGAGCTCTTAAATCCCTTGGGATTTCCTGGGTGCTAGGCATGTCTTTTGTTCCAATGAGGCCACTCTTGGTGGGCTCTTGGATGGGGATTGGTCACCACAAAGAGTAAGCTATGATTAGAATCTTGGCATTGTCCACCTCACTCACCATCCTCTAGGAAGGAGAGAGGGACTGGAGGCTGAGTTAGTGATCGATCATACCTATATAATAATGCCTCCATAACAATCCCTGAAGTACAGGATTCAGAGAGTTTTTGGCTTGGTGCATGTGTGGAGGTGCAGGGAGTATGGCTTGTTCAGAGAGGGCATGAAAGTTCTGCACCCCTCCCCACATATCTTGTCCTATGTGTCTCTTTATCAGGTTACTCATCATGTCCTTTATAATATCCTTGATACTAAATTGGTAAATATGCATGTTTCCCTGAGTTCTGTGAGTCATCCCAGCAAATTATCACACCAAAAGAAGGGGTCATGAAAACACTAATTTATAGCCAGTTATTCAGAAGGACAGGTGACAACCTGGGACTTATGATCAGTGTCTGAAAAAGGGCAGCCTTGTGAGGCTGAGCCCTTACCTTGTGGGATCTGATGCTAAATCCAGATAGATAACTTAGGAATTAAATTGAACTATAGGACACCTAGCTGATGCCACAGAGAATTACTTGGTGTACAGAATAGACAGTTGCAAAGGAAAAAATAGATTCTGCTCTTGGGCCATTCTCAGGGTAATGGTAGTGGGAAGGAAGATGATGACATGACTGAAGAACTCAGAGTGAGTGTGGCACCACCATCATAGGCCACTGTGATGCCTTGTCACAAATGTCTCCCTCACTCTAAGGCAGGGACTGTGTCTTTTATAGATGCACTCCTAGGGTCTAGAGGATGTCATCGTAGGAGGAAATCAACATTGATTAAGTGAATAAACTTTGTGGATCCATAGAGCTGTATCTGATAAACCTGATGATAAAATACTATCTAATTTGAATAAACGTATGCCTTTTCCATTCATCAAAGCCTCTAGAGTTGCATATCTAGAATAATAGATGAGTTATTACTTATTATTATTATTTGTTTCTCTTCTCTTAAGAGTCTTCCTGAATTTATTTGACCCACAATTTTCTTTGGCACCATTTCCTAACAGCTAGAAGACATGGCAGTATGAGGCTCCACACACAGGAGCTGTCTTCAACGTATGCATCCATTGTATTATGTGATGGGCAATGTTCCCATGACACAAACCCTTGGATGCTCTCCATGCATCTTCCTGCAGCAGGAGCCACGGCATAGAAAAAGTAGGCTGGGGGTTAGGTGCAATTTCTGGGTACTAGTCTATAGGTCCATGCCTTTCCCTCTCACTGGTTGAGATACACCCATCTGTAACAACACCATCTTTGAAAATAGCATCCCAAGGCCACTGCTCTGCCTTCCCATCTGCAGTAGGCTTCCTGCCACTAGAGACTAGTATTGCTAACGTCAGACTCACAGAGAGAACTGTGTGCACACAGGTGAGTGAAGAAGGGCTGAAGGCTTCCATCTCTCACACTCTGTCTTCACCACATCTTGTCACTGAATCTGGCTCATCTTTGGTTACCAAAGGCCAGAGGGACTCTTTTTAAAGGGTTGGGAAGAAAGGCAGTCTTAGATATGAGGACAAGGATCCTCACCCCACACTCATCTCCTTTGAGAAAAATGCAAATCAGCGGAACCAAGCAACTTTACAAAGAGATGCAACATCAGGGTCATTATGCAAAACAGCACGCTCATTAGAAGCCCAAGCCAGGACCATGATGAAGATTCCGTAGAGAGGAGCGTCATTCAGACATAGAAAGCCTCAGCAGTGATGTTATGCAGTAACAAGTGTTGTGTATTTTGAGATGGAAGAAATCATGAGTTTTCAGCTAATGGAATGAATCCTGCCAGAGAATAAAGTCAAAAGATAGATTCAATTTAGCGGGTCAAAAGAAATGACTTTATAAGTCTAGTTCTTTGGTTTATAGAGAAGCTTGTTGCTATGTTATGAGACAGAGGAGAGTAACAAAGGGGTGTTTGAAGATGCAACCTATGCAGATTGCACCCAGAGGCCTCTGAAGGATGAGATGGGTTGGTTCTGGTGAGATCTTCTAATTATCATGTCTATAAAGAGTTATTCATTGATGAGCTCTGAGTAACCCTTAGGACAGAGCTGACCACTAGTTACCTTTCCTGGGAAACCCAATCTGGACAGAAGTCTCAGACTTCTGTATTTCTTCTTGATAGAACTCCAATAGCTTATGTTTCATATATACATATCTGGTCCCTATAGAGATGTCTATTCAGCTTTGGCTCAATGCTTAGAGCACTGGAAAACATTCATTTTTTCAAAGAGTTAGTTATAACCCCCATACTGACTCTGATAACTTAGTTTTACTCCATATTAGGTCTGTCTCAGTCCTAGGGACAATCTATCTCCTGCCACAAGTTTTGAGAGAGAACTTTTGGGACCTTAGTAGTCAGCACTCTTGGTTCTCTGATACCAAAAGCTAGTGGGGTATAATAATTTTGGAGATGGAGATTTCTCCTGGACATCCTTCTACATGGTCCTTGGAGAAACTTTGCCCTATTGCTCTGGAATCCCAACATTTGTATTTTCTGAGACACAAAGAATAAAATAGAATGTTAAATTCTTATTTTATCTCTTAACTTCAACTTCTTGTCCAATTTCTAGACCTTATAATCCTTATTAGTTCTGGCAATGACACACTTATTCTTCTATTGGGGGGTGGGCAAGGTGAAGAGAACAAGAATGGGTTCTGGAGTAGAATGAAATGATGCTGACACCAGGCTTTGCCACTTTGTAAGGGGGTTGATCTTAGAAAAACAACTTCATGTCTCTGGTCCTCAATGTCATATTTCTTTCTTTTGTAAAGTTTTCCTAAGAATATCCACCTTACAGGATGGTAGGAAGGATTAAACAATATTATTGATAAATACCCTAACACATATGCAAGGGCTCAGTAAAGAACTTTAGAATCAAGGAAGTAAGGCAGGAAAACCCCCCATACTGACTCTGGTAACTCAGTGTCCATTGAGTTTCACAGCCTTGGAATTTAAAAAGATTATTGTTCATTTTGCTTGTTTCTGGGTTAACTAAGCTTACCTTTCCTGGTCCAGATCAGGCAAGGTTCAGGATCTCCCTAATGCTGATGACCTTCTCAGACAACCTATTTAAAATATGTATGGCTACCTAAGTTTGGGTTGTTTTCTGGTGGGCAGGAACTATGTCAGGCTTAACTAATTGTATGGCAGGTGCCTGGCACAGTGCCTGGCACATAGGATGTGCTAGAAGATGCATGTTGAATGAACGGACTTATCAAAGTTGTATCGCCCCCAAAGTGAGTATGAAAGGCAAAAGAAGTAAGAAGAAATGTGAAATTTTTGATAACCCAAACCCATAACATTTATCAGCAGGAACCAGGCTCTTCCCTGGATAGAGAAGGCTGGTTTAGTCTTAACCCAGGCGGGCACCATTGTGGTCATAGGAGTTCATCCTATGACCAACAGGAACAATCATTCCTTCAGTGTGGGCACATCAACTCTAGTCAAGGTATAAACATCTGATGGCTAAAAGGATTTTGTTCTTTGAAAAATAATAAAAGTTTCTGACTTCCCATCAACAGACACCCTGATATCAAAGAGCCAGGAGGCACCTCAAATTCATCAACATTCCTTTAATGAGGCAAAGAACTCTTAATGGTAAACTCAACAGCTGAGTAACAGGATGACGGTACAACAGGAGGTAGAGAATCAAGGCACTGAGGTCAAAGCATTGAGCCAACACCCACCTGGGATGGGGTATAAAAGGCCTAGCAGGGAAGGGGATTGTCACACTCAGTGGCTTGGCCTTCCCAGCTGCTCTGAAGCTCCTGTATTACCTCAGCCCAACACCATGACCTCCTGCTACATCAGCTCACCTCACTGTCTGGGCAGCACCCAGATGCCCGAAGCCACAAATGTCTGCGGCTCCACCACTGACATTGGGGGCCAGCCAGGGGCAGAGGCCAAGGCCGCATCCCTGTGCCTCTCTGCCACCTGGGCACATGCGAACCGGGTGCGTGTGGGGGCAACCCCTCTGGGCCGACCCAGCCTCTGTGTGCCCCACAGCTGCCAAACTGCTTGCCCCTTGCCAGGGACCCGTGACATTCCCGGCAACATTGGAGTGTGTTGGAACTATGGGGAAGGCGCCCCGAATGGCCACGAGAAGGTGACCATGCAGTTCCTGAATGACCGTCTGGCCAACTACCTGGAGAAGGTGCGCCAGCTGGAGCGGGAGAACGCGGAGCTGGAGACCAAGATCCGAGAGTCTAGCAAATGCCACGAGTCCAGCATGTGTCCAGACTACCAGTCCTACTTCCGGACCATCGAGGAGCTCCAGCAGAAGGTGAGGTCTGAAGTAGCCTGGGGTATGCTGGGTCTGAAGAAGGCAGAAGGGCATGGCAGTCTCAAGTAGCTTTGTGTTCTTGGGTTCTTTTGAGCATGAGTATAGATGCCAGTGTAGAGCTAGAGCCCAGAGTATGATGTTTTGTGTATGAACTGTCTTCCTGGTTTTCCTCAGATCCTGTGCAGCAAGGCCGAGAATACCAGGCTGATTATCCAAGTTGACAATGCCAAGCTGGCTGCTGATGACTTTAGAATCAAGTAAGTATGGCCAGAAGAGGGCTCAGAGTGACTCTTTTCTTTACCTTAAGTCCCAATGTCCAAATACTTTATTGACTGAATTACTGGCCTGTTTCTTCTTTCCTAAATTTCCCAAATAAAAATATGTATTACAGACAAAACTAATAGAAGTTGGCTGAGAAAAAAACAACCCCATCAAATTCAGTATGTATGGTATAGCGTAGAGTTAATTCCTCCTTCATGTATTTCCCTAAAATGGAAGATAAGGCTGTCTGAGCTCACTAATCAGGAGCAGAATAAGGTGATTTCAGGAATAAACTGAGCAAGGACAGTCACTGAATTTCATATATAAGTTAGAGGGACCATTTATGGATGGGTCAGGATCCAGATTTACCTATGGGATCCTCAAGTACTAGGCATTTCTACCCAAGGTCAGAGATAGAGAAGTGGCCCAACACAAGGAATAAGGAAGCAAATCATTGATCAGGTACCTGGATGTTGCTTAACCTAGTGGTGTGAGTTCTGTACTGGAGCCTGAGATACATGATCTTATGCAAGCTAGTTCATTTTGGAACCAAAGTTTCTTCAATGCCCAGTGGTAAAAATGATACCTACTATGAATACCTTGCTAGACCATGAGCCAATTGAGTAGAGTGGCTTATTCATCTCTGAGGCCAGTGTTGAGCACAGCAAGCAAATGAGGATCCCAATTGGTAAAGGAAATGGAAACCAGGGGCAGCTGAGAGGGGCTGTCCTCGTTATCCTGCTGACCTTTCGTCTCCTGTCCTGGAAGGCATGAGAGTGAGCTGTCCCTACGCCAGGTGGTGGAGGCTGACATGTGTGGGATGCACAAGCTCCTGGATGACCTGAGCCTGGCCAAGGCCGACCTGGAGGCCCAGCAGGAGTCCCTGAAGGAGGAGATGCTCTGTCTCAAGAGCAACCATGAGCAGGTGTGGGCTTGGGGCTGCAGACTCATGGGGGAGGGCACTGGGCAGAGGAGGGAGCACCACCCATCCTGAGGCTCTAGGATAAGAACTCGGATGCCCACTTGGCATCAGGATGAGGGGCTGATCTGGGTGTGGGAGTCAGGCTGACTCTGTAGGATGTGGCAGAGGCGGAGGTTCCTTGTCTCTAAAGGTTTGCCTTGTCAATTTCGGAAGGCATCCAAATGGACTCTTCCCAGTGGATCCTGGGCAAGATCTTTCACTTCGTGCACAAGTGGGGGATTGCCCCTCATGCTGCTTGTCAGAGGAGGGGTTCAGGTACCATCTGCTCTGTCCAAAGCCCTTTCTTTCCTCACTCGGGGTGTTGGTCCTTCTGTTCCTGCAGGAAGTGAGCATTCTGAGGGCCCAGCTGGGGGACAAGCTCCAGATTAAGCTGGACGCAGAGCCCACCGTGGACATGAGCAGGGTGCTGGAGGAGATGCGGTGCCACTACGAGGCCATGATGCAGACTGGCCGCAATGATGTGGAGCAGTGGTTCCAGGATCAGGTGAGGGTGCTGCCTTGGGGCAGGGAGGGCCCCCCAGCTTGCACCCTGGCAGCGGGGTGATGTGATGTCTCTGTGCACTTGTGCTTCAGTCTGAGAGCATCAGCAAGCAAGACATGTCCTGCTCCGAGGAGCTGCAGTGCTGCCAGTCGGAGATCCTGGAGCTGAGGCGCACGGTGAACGCCCTGGAGGTGGAGCTTCAGGCCCAGCACAGCTTGGTACGGTCCTCTGCCCTCACCATGCTGTTGGTGCCACGGGCCATGGCCTGGCAGCAGTGTGTATTAGAAGTCCCACTAATCAGTTCCACTAATAGTCAGAACTCAGGGGCTGGATCCCTCTCTCCCTGGTGGAGATGCCTTGCCATCAAGGTTGGTTTGACCCTGAAAAATGGTTCCTTTAAAAAGTCAACTTCACTTCTTTTAGAATAAAGGATGGAGGTCCAGGCCCTCATTCCACAACATGTCCTTGGGTGTCTACTTGGTCAGGTACTAGGAATACAGGGATGAACAGTTCCTCCAGGTAGAAGTTTTGTGAAAAGTCGTGGTGATATGGGCAGTGATTTCTCCAGAGTTCCGGGAATGTCCTATGACATGGTGAGGTTGGCCATGATTTCCACTGCTGAAATTTGGGACACTGAGGTGTCTTACCCAGTTATTTGCCACTACAGAAGGACTGCCTGCAGAACTCGCTGTGTGAGTCGGATGCGCGCTTCGGCACCGAGCTGGCCCAGATGCAGATCCTGATCAGCAACGTGGAGGAGCAGCTGTCTGAGATCCGGGCTGACCTGGAGCGGCAGAACCAGGAGTACCAGGTGCTGCTGGATGTCAAGGCCCGGCTGGAGTGCGAGATCAACACATACCGGAAACTTCTGGAGAGTGAGGATTGCAAGTACGTGTGATTTAGGCACTACTTGGCCAATCATTTGCCCAATTCTTAGTGATTTCCTTATGGTAATAGTAGTGCTATCTACAAACAAGAAGGCAGTGTATGCTCCAGCTGAGTGACCCATTGCCCTGTCCTTGGCTCACACTCTGCCTCATTGACAGAATATGAAGTGAGTGACTGTCTATTGGGATCCATTGCCAGGTCTCTAGTGCTGCTACTTGGCATAGCCATTCACTGGTGAGAGTAGAAACATGGCTGTACATTGAACAGGGGATTTGAGTATAGATCACAGAAGATTTGTTGAACTTGTTTTTGCTCTCTTTTTAATCCTTATTTGTATTTTCTATCTTGTTGGCTAGACCCTGATTCTCATCTAGAAAACCTTAATTCTGGAAGGCATTTCAGAAATTCCTCAGTCTAGCGCTACGGGTGCACAATAGGGGGTCAATGGCCAGGGCTTCCCTGTCCTGTAGTGTTGAAGAGGTGACTCCTTCCTTGTGCTCTATCACACATCATTCGTTTCCCGTCCCTAACTGTGTTCACCTTTTCTCTCTTTCCACAGACTCCCTTGCAATCCATGCTCCACCTCTGCTGCCTGTGTGGCTTCCCCCTGTACGCCTCGTCCAAGCTGTGCCCCCCGCACCACTTGTGGGCCTGGGTCGGCCTGTGGAGCCGGCACTGGAAGCCGATTCTGAATGCCGTGTGCCAGCAGGGGTGGTTAGAGCAAGGGGATGCCCAAAGAGAAATGCTTGTTATACATCCAGGCAATATGGCTTCTAAATATTGATGACTTAGTGTATGCAGAGCCTGTCCAAAGGCCACAAGTGGAATCTTCGTCAGTAGCGTTCTTTAACAGCTCCAGTTTTTCCCAAATTAGCTCCATGTCCTCAGTGGCCAGATCCCAACCACCAGCGGTGGCTGGGAAATATCTACCTTGGAGAGACTCAGGCATTGGATCAGATTGAAGAAGTATCATGGGGTGAGGATGGGGCAGGACCTGAAATTGCATTTGCATTTCAAGTGCCAACTTTAGCTTGGAAAATTCCCAGTTTGTGGTCAGGAGAGTGAGAAACAAACTTCACTGTTTGTTATTCTCCCTGATGTACTGATTCTGTTTTTAACATCTGCAGCCTCAGATAATGGCCCCAGTGAGGGGTCAATGGAACTGGATACTACATATCTGAACACTTGCTCATCCACTTCCTTCCTCCTTTCCTCCTGCCACCCTGCCTTGGGAGTGGCTCCATTTCCTCTCTGGTAAGGTAGGGGCTTCCCTGTATCAGATCTGAGCTCTCTCCACTCAGAGTTCCTTTCTCTGACAAAGGACCAGGCTTGCTTCTTGCTGTCTAAAGGGAAATTTCAGAGTAAGAAATCTCTCCTCTCTAGAAATCTTGACTCTTATAACTATTGTCTGGCTATACTCTCTTCATCTAATTTTACAGTAAAATTTGGACAATGACTTTACTTTTTCTAGTAGTTTCTCCTGAAATACTGAAACCATTTCTGGGCCTGATGATTTAGGGTAATGGGAAATATATATCATTACAATATTTTCAAAGTTTTTATTCTTGTTTACTTTCTATGCTCCCACCTTGTGTCTTCCCACCCTCCCCCTTCCTGACCACAATGCCACCACATTGGCTGGTGCATTCCATCAGACGTCCCTGAGACTGGGCCCTGTTCTTCCTCCTCCATGGAATGCCTCCCCCCCTTTCTTGTTATTCAGGCCTCAGCAGAAATGTCACTGCCTCTGCCAACTCCTGCTTGGCCATCAGTCCACGAACTCACAGCCTTGTCACTCTCTGTCTACTTACTGTCATCATCAACAGCTCAAATTGCCTGCTCTTCCATTGTTTCCTCACTGAAATGCTTACTGGAGATGAGCATTTGTGCCCTGATGCTTCCCCAGTGCCTAGCTCACTGCTTGGTACAGAGTAGATGCTTAATAAACATCTGTTGAAAGAATGAATGTGTCTTCCTGACTTTATCTCTGATTTGTTACGGGGCTTGAGAATCATCACTTAACTCGGTGTTTTCCCCTGCCCTATAGGGAGGGTTGTGTCATCTTTCCCACTCACATCCTAGATCTGTCCAGGATTCTACGGTTAAGCGAGATGATAGGAATTTAAAAAGTCTGAGAAGGAGAAAGCACCATATTGACCTCACTCAGAGCCAGTGTCATATAATTAGGGGTGTGGGTGCTGAGCCAGACTGCTCACAGTTCACACATGGCCTCAGGCTGTTTCCTCTGGGCAGCTAGAATTAGTTTCCTTTAGCGGCTACAGGCAATCAGAAATGAAATGGAGCACTTAATAACTTGCATTCCAGAGCAAATTTATTTTAGTATCTGCATTAGTTCAAAGAATGAGAAAATTTTACCTTGTAGGGTGGAGCAGTTAGCAACTCCCTTATATTGAATCCATTCAAGGAGCTGGGGCCTAGTTGTATGGGTGCTTTCATTTCCTTTTTCCTCCTTTGGGTCCACCAGTGGTGAAGTGATGGGAGACTGCACCCTGCTGCCCTGAGGCACTCAGTAATTCTAAGGGCCATTGGTATTCTTGTAGAACTTCATTTTGGAGCCTACGTTTTGGGGGAATGCTTATTATGTCCATTTGCAGTCCTGATTTCTAAATGTGGTTGACAGCTGCTTGAAAAAAAAATAGCTCCTGTTAGCCTCCCTTCTTCTCAGATCTTGTGCCATCATGCAAGAAAGGGCAACATGAGGAAATGAAATCACTTTACCCACCTATGTCAGACCAAAGACTGGGATGGTTCAAGGCAGCCTAGTCTTCATGGGGACAAAATGCCTCTTGGCATTTAGGGGCTAAAGTTTCCAATACTGAATGTGGTCGTGGTGGTGAGGGGTGACCTTCAGGAAAAACTTCTCATGATAACAAGTCACCATCTTGCCTGAAGTTCATTGACTGGCCTGTGTTGGAGGCAGGAACGGGAGTCTTTCCAGAAACTCGCTTGGTTTTTGTCCATGATCTGAGCTAGAAAGCTTCCTCTGCAGCCTTGGCTTTTTCTGAGAAGCAAAATGAATGAAATGGGGCCTGTTGTGTTGAGGCCCGCCTTTGGAGCACCGCCTTTTAGGAAAGACCCAGGTTCCTGCTTCTGGCCAGCTTTAGGTCCCCTGACTCTGTGCCTGGTGCATTTCTTTAGTTCTTGTGAACAGCAACATCTATGTCAAACACAGAGCCTGCTTTGCTCTCTTCCTCTTTGATGGTTAGACATTTGATTAGAACTGCACAGTTTTTAAACTTAGTTAAAATTTTTTTTAATGTTTATTTATTCTTGAGAGAGAAAAAGAGAGTGAGACAGAGCATGAGCATGAGTAGAAGAGGGGCAGAGAGAGAGGGAGACAGAATCTGAAGTAGGCTCCAGGCTCTGAGCTGTCAGCACAGAGCCTGATGTGAGGCTCAAACTAATGAACCGAGAGATTATGACCTGAGCTAAAGTTGGATGCTTAACCAACTGAGTCCCCCAGGTGGCCCAAAATGGAATTTTATATGGTAGTAGCTTCCTCCTGCCTGGTGTTAAATGTTTCCTTTTCTTCCCAAGAACAGAATACCACTCTCTAGCATTCTTCTATGTCAGATATTATAACTCCTTTTAAAATATGAAGTAGTGAAGAAATGGGCAGAAGTTATGAACAGAAACTTCTCCAAAGAGGACATCCAGATGGCCAACAGACACATGAAATGATGCTCAGCATCCCTCCTCATCAGGGAAATACAAATCAAAACCACACTGAGATACCACCTCACGCCAGTCAGAGTGGCTAAAATGAGCAAATCAGAGGACTCTAGATGCTGCGAGGATGTGGAGAAACGGACACCCTCTTACACTGTTGGTGGGAATGTGAACTGCTGCAGCCCCTCTGGAAAACAGTGTGGAGGTTCCTCAAAAAATTAACAATAGAACTCCCCTATGACCCAGCAATAGCACTGCTAGGAATTTACCCAAGGGATACAGGAGTGCTGATGCATAGGGGCACATGTACCCCAATGTTCATAGCAGCACTCTCCACAATAACCAAAACATGGAAAGAGCCTAAGTGTCCATCAACAGACAAATGGATCAAGAAGATGTGGTTTATCTATACGATGGAATACTACATGGCAATGAGAAAGAATGAAATCTGACCATGTGTAGCAACATGGATGGACCTTGAGGGTGTTATGCTGAGCAAAATAGGTCAGGCAGAGAAGACAAATACCATATGTTTGCACGTATAGGAGGATTAGGAGGAACTTAACAAAGGACCATGGGGGAGAAGAAGGGGGGAAATAGTGGGGGAGGGGGAGAGAGGCAAACCATGAGAGACTCTTGAATGCTGAGAACAAACTGAGGGTGTGGGAGGGGAGGGGGAAGATGGGTATGGAGGAGGGCACTTGTGGGGATGAGCACTGGGTGTTATATGGAAACCAACTTGACAATAAACTATTTGCAAAAAAAAAAAAAAAGGAATAATAAAAAAAAAGAACTCATATTTGAAAATGGCAGAGGCTACAGCAGCCTAAATGGCTTCCTGGAAGAAGACCACCCCACTCACCTGTTCATCCGGGAGTACTGTTACATGAGCAAGAAATAAACTATTGTATTTGCATCACTAAAAAATAAAAATAAAAAAATATGAAGTAGTGAAGCTCACAGAGGTTAAATAGCTTGTCTAGGGATGTGATTTGGCAAGTGGCTGATCCAGGACTCAGACCTAGATTGCTTGGCCACAAAGCAACTCTTATTATATCACTTATGTATTTATCCTCTGTTTCTTTGAGTGATTGAGCTGCCTTTTAAGGGGAGACACTTCTTCCTCAAAAAATTAAAAATAGAATTACCATGTGATCCAGTAATTCCACTACTGGGTATTTACCTAAAGAAAATGAAAACACTAACTGAAAATATATATGTATCCCTAAGTTCACTGCAACATTATTTACAATAGCCAAGACATGGAAGCAGCCCAAACGTCCATTAATGGAGATATTCCATATACAATGGACTATTAGCATTAGAAGAATGAAATCTTGTCATTTGCAACAACATGGATGGATCTAGAGGGTGTAATGCTAAGTGAATTAAATCAGCCAGGGAAAGACGAATACTGTATGATTTCACTCACATGTGGAATTTAGAAAACAAAACAGATGAACAAAGAAAAAAAAGACAAAAAATCAGACCCTTAAATACAGAGAATAAGCCGGTGGTTTCCAGAGGGGAGATAGATGGGGGTGATGGGTAAACTAGATACAGGAGATTAAGAGTACACTTATGATGAGCACTGAGTAATACACAGGATTGTTGGATCACTATTTGTACACCTGAAATTAATATTATACCACATGTTAACTACACTTGAAAAAAAAAAACAAAACAGGTAGACCCTGCAATGTGAGACTTGGATGTCCCCATTTTTCACACTTAGGGTCACTGACAGTGTAGTTTGGAAAGGGTCACTGAAATCATGTCATTTGCTTGATCGATTTAATACAAACCTTACCGGACAGTGTATTGTCAGTTCCTGAACCAGCTAGTCTGCCCCAAGCTCACTGCTGTCTAAGTCCTCCTAAATGCCTTATCTGTGGTGAACATTGCATAGGTCAATATCAGTATCTGAGAAGGGATAGAGGATGACTTTTGAGGGGAGAGTATGTCATTAGCAGAGAAAGACTAATACCAGTACAAAGAAAGCAGCTGATTCTGTCATTGAATAATTCTATTCTTGGGGTGCCTGGGTGGCTCAGTTGGTTAAGCATCTGACTTCGGCTCAGCTCATGATCTCACAGTTTGTGGGTTCAAGCCCAGCATCGAGCTCTGTTCTGATGGCTCAGAACCTGGAGCCTGCTTCAGATTCTGTGTCTCCTGCTCTCTCTGCCCCTCCCCCACTTGTGTTCTCTTTCTCTCTCTCTCTCAAAAATAAATAAATATAAAATTTTATTTTAAAAAAGAGAAGAAGGTAATTCTATTCTTTTTCCAAAAGGACATGGGTTAAATACATAATTCAGTGTGATCTACTTTTGAATGCTCTGTTGGGCTTTTCCTAGAAATATGTTCCTAGATGAAAACAAATGTCAACCTGACTTTGATTTGATGTAGACTACAGGGTTTAAAAGTCAAGGATTTTCTGTCGTTGGAACAATAAGCTACTGTCTGGTTTCATATCACATTCGTTCGTTCATTCATTCATTCATTCATTCATTCATTCATTCAACACACACCTGCTGAACATCACCATGCACCAGGCACTGTGAAGGGTAAAACTGGGTATGATTTGCTCCATAGCTGAGCTCATTTGGTTCTTTCTTTCATGTTTACATTGATTGAGCATTTCATGTGAGTCAGATGCTGTGTTGGGAATTGCAGAGATGAACAAGACAAAAGGCATGAGGCAAAATCCTTGCTTCCAAGGGTCTTCCACATAAACCAACAACAGAGCACACTAGCAGGAGGTAAACTGAGGATTCAGTGTGAGTGGATAAGAGGAACTGACAAAATACCCATGAAGCTGGAGGAAGCTTTCACTTGAAGGCAGCTCTTGAACTGAGAAATATGAACTCCCAGGAATGGACTTGACCTTCAGAATGTTTCAGAATTAGGGTATTTAATAATGGATTGTCAGTGTGCAAAATAAAGCAGAGTTGTCAATATTTCCCTATTTTTATTGCATAAAATCTGTGAAGTGGGCCAAATAAGTAGCTCTATAATGACTTATTCAGAATTCCCTATATTCCCAACTTCCTAAATCATCCGCTCTACAAGTTTCTACAATTGCATTTTCCTCCTTTCCATTAAATGCACCTTTGCCGCAGGACTGTCTCCAGCCAGATCAGGGAGATTTATTAGTGTCACATCCACAGGTTATGGTCCCCTGAGAAGCTCAGAGGAATGGACTCCTACACTGAGGGGAAATCCGCAAGTCTTTGGGGGCACAGGATGAAGGAGATGGCTCCTAGTCCAGTGCTCCAGGGACTCCATTAGCCAGAATCATCACTCAGAGATGAGGCTGTGGGGCTGTGGAGGACTGAACACTGGGACAGAAGACATCTGAACCCAACTGGTTCAGCACAAAAGACGTAGATTCCTGAAAGGGAAAATGGAGCCCAAGGGTATCCAAACTCTCACAAAATACCAAGCATTTTAATTTTTTTTGTAGAAAGTCTTTTTAAAAACCTGGCTTACAGAACTTATACACATGGAACATACATCCTATAAAAGCTGGAAACAGAAGTGAAGGCTACCCATGCAAATAGTCCTCCACAAATCAGTTTCCATATGTTACAAGGGAAGAGAGGGGTATTGTGAGGTTCTTACAGATGATTCTCACTGTATTACCCCAGGGCCCTTCTAATAGCTGTAGCCCAAGAAGCACTCAGTGATTTGGGAGAGGGATGGCAGAGCAGAGGGCAGGGAAGAGGCTTTTGAGTCTCACGAGTCCAAGCCCTGAGTTGACAAAAGAATGAACGTGGATGAGATGAGTACGGGGAAATGCCCTGCCCTCTGGTTAGAAGAAGGCGTGCTAGGATCAGGGAATGAAGAGGAGGGGAAGGGAAGAGGATTTAGATGCTGGTGGGTCCCCTGCTTGCTGTACCCCTTCTCCCGGGCTGGGATAGAGAGTCAAGGGCAGGAAGATAATAGGTTTGGGGACGTAGGAGCAGAGGGTGTTTGTTCTCCCTTTCCCAGGTAGAATGTGGAGAGGCACCAAGACCCCATGGGAGTCTGGACAGAAGGTCCTGAGAAAGAGTCATAGACTATCTTGAGACCCAGGGTGGGCCCGAATTTGAATGATGACTCTGTACATCAGAGAGTAGCATGAACAGAGCAAAGGGAAACCTGACAGCTCAAGGTCCATGTGGGTCAGAATGAGGACACCCTGGCCACACTGGGGAGCTCTGGCAGCTAAGAACTGGGCAGGAGGACCCACATGACCTCCATGGTCTCTGCGGTCATGTGGATGGATGCAAATGCTAAGGGCTGAGACTTGCCCACTTCCTGTCTCCCAACAACCTGGAGCAAAGGCTTCTGGTACTTGGGGCGACCTCTCAGAAAGGGGTCCTCAAGATGACTGAGATAAAGGTTCTGCTACCTGGTGTAGTGTGAAGATTAAAAGTACAATTTGGTGTAAGTATAAGAAAATAAAGGTATATATTTTTCACAACTGACTTTATGGTCTGAGATTCATTCTCGCTATAGATGTGAGCCCACATATGTCCCCTTTTGGGTAAATATAAAAAGCAGCATACTCGGTATCTTGTGCATTTGGCCTTTTCTTCACAGAAATCTCCATTGTAGGTATACATTTTATGATAGTATATATGTATGTCTATGTCTATATCTATGTCCGTCTATATCTGTGTCCATGTCTATGACTATGTCTACATCTGTGTGTGTCTGTGTCTATATCTATCTATATCTATATCTATCTATGTCTATATCTACCTCGGTATCTGTGATGGCTATAAGCTTTTCACTATATGCCTATAGTACAATTCACTTAACCAGGTTTCTTTTGGTAGATGTTTCATTTTCTCTTTCATCTGCTATGACTCCCCAAATATTGCCATAAATACTATTATTATCCTTGTACACATGTAAGTGTGTCTGTGGGATAAATTCCTGGAAGTGGAATTATCAGGTCATGGGGTATGTGCAATTGTAATTTGCATAGATATTGCTAAATTGCCTTGAAGAGGCTGCATGGTTCACTACCCCCTCCACAGTGTTTGACGATGCCTGTTTTTCTATACCTTGCCAACATTGTGCCATTAACCTTTTTTTTGATCTTTGTTAATTTAACTTAAATAGGTGTAAAATGGTAATTTAATAAGCATTTTTGAATTGTAAATGATGTGAGCATCTAAACCCACGATTAAAAGCCACTTGAGATAAAACAGTCAACACTTACTGTGTACTGTGCCGTGTGCCGGACATTATTTGCAAGGATTTACAGAGATCAAATTCCTTAATAGCTAAAACAAATCTATGGGCTAAGTACTATTACTGCCTCCAGTTTGCATATGCAGAAACACAGCCCAGTGAGGTCAAGCCATCAGGCCAAGTTTTCACAGAGAGTAAATGGTGGAACCAGAATCTGAATCCAGACAGGCTGGTTCCAGAGTTCTTGGCCTTAACCATGCTACTATGCTGCATTAAAGGGCTTTGTCATGGGCCCACGTAGGGAATAAATAAGGGCAGATGTGCTGCCCTAGAATGTGGATCAGGGAAGCCTGGCATCAGCGGAGGAGGGAGAGAAGGGAGACAATTATTTTTGCCAGCTAGTCTCTGATGACCTGGAGACCTGGGACAGGTATAAAGCAGACTGATAATAATAAAGACCCTTAAAATCAAACTAAACATTTCCAACTAATCATATTATAAACTGCCATTTAATAGAGAAGATCGCAGCAGTATTTGCTGTATTTCAAAGCCTCTCGAGGTGGTCTTTTGAGGTCACAAAGATCCCTGAGGGTGTCCTTCCTGGAAACCCCATCTCCTTGTCAGTGTCTGAGGGTGTTGCAGGCACAGCTGTGCCAGGATGGACCACCTGCTGTGGTTTGCCAACTTCTTCCGGGTGCACATAGTCCAGGCTGCATGTGGACAGCACCTGCTTCCTTAGACGACTTCAGAGTCATCCCTTTGCAACAGATAAGGTAGCTACAGGTCAGACCCTAACCCTGTGGGCTGCTCCGAGCTCCCTGCTTTCTTTTTCACTCTGAGTCGTCTCAGTTGGTCCCATCACCATGGCATCGAATGATGCTGTTCTGGACCCAGTGACCCGCCCCTACCCTGAAGACAGACTGCAACTCCAAAACTTTTACTCCTAAAGAGAGATGAGGTGGCCCCTGTGAGTGAAGGAGGGGCTGCAGGACTGCCTTGCTCTTCACACCTCATTCCCGGCACCTCCTTTCATGCAGTCTGGATCTCACGTTGTTCTTAGGGGCTGGCGATTCTTCCCTTACAGGGAGTGAAGGAGGCGGTCTGGGGTGTCAGGGATGGGCTCCTCCTCCTCAGTGACATGGCAGAGTGCATCTCAAACACCTGCCTCATGCCTTCCACTTATTGCCAATTCCTTTGAGAAGGAAGAAAATCAGCAGAACCTACTTCTCTACAGAGCCACTGGGGGGTGGGTATCAGTGTCATTATGCAAAACAAACCATGCTGAGCCCAAGCCAGGGCTTTACAGAGGGGTGTCAGAGAGGGCATCAAAACTTCAGCTGTGGAGCCTAAGAAGTAACAAATGGTAGGTGTTCTGAGATGCGAGGAACCACAATTTTAGTCAATGGGACAAATCCTGCCAGGTTGTAGGGTCAAAACATGGAGCCTATTTAGCAAATCAAAGGAAACAGTTTTAATGGTCCAATTCTCTGGATTATAGTGATGCATTGTGATGAGGCAAGAGGGAAATAAAGGGGTGTTTGAAGATGGAACATATGCAGATTGCACCCAGAGGCCTCTGAATGATGGGATGGTTTGGCCTGGTGAGGTCTCCTAATTTATGGCATTTGTAAGGGGATTATTCATTGGTGACCTCAGGGTAACTGGCAATGACCCCAGAGTGGGTTTTCCTTTTGGGAAGAATTCCAGATCCCTTTATTTCTTTTTGAGACAAATCTAAGAGTCTAGGTTTCACCAATACTCACACCCTCCCATTTGGTTTTTTTGGGGTTGCTTGTTCTTGAATTTTGCTTAGAGAAGAGATCTATTTATACTTTTCTGGGGTCTTCCTCCATTAGATCTCTCTCAGTCTTTTGGTCCCAACACTCTGGAAGGCCACTTACCCATAGCAGCTGATTGCCTTGGTCCCTTGGCTCTAACAAAAACCTCTGGATTTGAGGTCTATTTTAGACTCTTGATTTTTGAGTATAATTTTTCTATGTTGTCCTCTGTGCTCTATGTCTAAACATCTTCCTTTGCTGGAACACAAGGACCCTCAGATATTTTATTTCTTTTCATGTCAGCTTCTTGCCCAACAACTCAGCCTTCTGCGTTCCCCTGAGCAACTACACAGGCAGCACACAGGTCGTTCTAACTGGGGGTCATGATGGGTGGAAAGAGAGTGAATGGGCTTTGCAGACATGAGACAAAATCGAGTCCTTGCTAATTTATTTCTCTGTGAATCGGAAGATGGACTTTAGTTTCTTGATCTGCACACAGAGGCTTCCAAGAGCTACATCACAGGTAGTAAGGATTAAGTAGGAAAGAACACCACAGAATAGTGATTATACCTACATCCTCATAAATGTTACTTCTTGAACTTTTGTTTAGATATTCCTTGAGGTTTGGGCCCAGTTCCCTTTTCTGGATCAAACAAGGATTTTTAATTTTATTTTTTATTTTTTATTTTTATCAGCAGCTTCTCTCTAGGTACATCCTTGATCAGGACCATGGATCTTCTGTCTTTCACTAACCCCCATTGATCTATGGTTCTCATTAAAGTTAAAGATATGCTGAGATTTCTGGGGAACTGTTTTTTCCTGAAGGATAGGGGCCACTACATGTTCAAGAATCAGCACACTGCCTGAACTCAAGGGAATGTTCAGGAAACATGCACAACAAGTGAATGACTGAATTCGATTCTGACTAGTCAACCAAAACTTAGCTAGCACTAATGTTTTGGGATGCATTGATGTTTTAAAGATTCTCAAGAGGAATATGTAGTATAAAGGATAGAAGAAAAAAGAAAGGGACCTTGCAATAATCAATATCTGTAGATTTTCCAGTTTTATAAACTGGTGTTTTCTCTTCAAAGGAAATGCTGGGTGAGTCTAAGCACAGTGACAGATTCACTGTCCCTCATGCCACACAGATCAGTGACTGAAAGACTCAATCCTTGAGTGTGGCTACATCCACAGAGAGACTGACCCAGTCCAGAGACAGGTTATCTGGAAGTTGAATTAATTGCTGGTGATTATTGAGTAGAAATATACATCTTTGACCTTTCATCAACAGGCAACCTGATATCAAAGAGCAAGGGGCACTTCAAATTCATCAACATTCCTTTAATGAGGCAAAGAACTCTTAATGGTAAACTCAACAGCTGAGTAACAGGATGACGGTACAACAGGAGGTAGAGAATCAAGGCACTGAGGTCAAAGCATTGAGCCAACACCCACCTGGGATGGGGTATAAAAGGCCTAGCAGGGAAGGGGATTGTCACACTCAGTGGCTTGGCCTTCCCAGCTGCTCTGAAGCTCCTGTATTACCTCAGCCCAACACCATGACCTCCTGCTACATCAGCTCACCTTACTGTCTGGGCAGCACCCAGGTGCCCGAAGCCACAAATGTCTGCGGCTCCACCACTGACATTGGGGGCCAGCCAGGGGCAGAGGCCAAGGCCGCATCCCTGTGCCTCTCTGCCACCTGGGCACATGCGAACCGGGTGCGTGTGGGGGCAACCCCTCTGGGCCGACCCAGCCTCTGTGTGCCCCACAGCTGCCAAACTGCTTGCCCCTTGCCAGGGACCTGTGACATTCCCGGCAACATTGGAGTGTGTGAGAACTATGGGGAAGGCGCCCCGAATGGCCACGAGAAGGTGACCATGCAGTTCCTGAATGACCGCCTGGCCAACTACCTGGAGAAGGTGCGCCAGCTGGAGCGGGAGAACGCAGAGCTGGAGACCAAGATCCGAGAGTCAAGCAAATGCCATGAGTCCAGCGTGTGTCCAGACTACCAGTCCTACTTCCGGACCATCGAGGAGCTCCAGCAGAAGGTGAGGTCTGAAGTAGCCTGGGGTATGCTGGGTCTGAGGAAGGCAGAAGGGCATGACAGGCAAAAGGTCACTGAAGTCTCAAGTAGCTTTGTGTTCTTGGGTTCTTTTGAGCATGAGTTTAGATGCCACCCATAGAGCTAGAACCCAGAGTATGATGTTTTGTGTATGAACTGTCTTCCTGGTTTGCCTCAGATCCTGTGCAGCAAGGCCGAGAATACCAGGCTGATTATCCAAACTGACAATGCCAAGTTGGCTGCTGATGACTTTAGAATCAAGTAAGTAGAGCCAGAAGAGAGCTCAGAGTGACCCCTCTCTTCTGTTTTATTTCTAGGTGCCCTTCATGGTACTGGCCCAAAATAGGTGTTAGAAAGCAGTTACTGACTAGAAACTAGAAATGGTCCTTATATAGGATGAAAGAGAACAAAAGCATTGAAACAAAAGAGGACAAATCATCTAGATGGGTCAAGTCCTATGTCATATTCTCCCCACATCTAGAAGAAAAGAGGGTTTTGTGTTATAGCCAGAAACAAAATCAAATCAATGCAAGAATAAACATTCAGTGCATTGGTCGTTGATAGAGTCACTGACTCTTGGCCAAATTTATGAGTGGGAAGAATTGTCACTGTAGTGTCTTCGTATCAAGAATTGCAATTGAATGAATGAGAAAGACATACAGATCATCTGAAATAATTAATCCAAGGGGTAAACTAGAAAACCATAGGTCCAGAAGGCTTACTTTTAAGCCATTCTTTTTCCTAGCTAAATGACTCCTTTATAGCAGAATGAATACTGCATTGATTTGACCACTTAGGTTGAATCCATGTATTTACTATTAGCCAGGATATATAATCCTGGATAATCTACTATTCTTTCTGAGCTTCTGTTTTCCATTTACTAGCATCCAGTGAGCATAATGATATTTCTCCCAACAATGAGTTCTGTAGCTACACGATCCAACACAGTGGATGTTCATTAACCAAGGAAGTGAGGATCCAAGTTGGTGGGTACAGGGAGCGGATGAGAGGGACTGTCCTTGGCATCCTGCTGACCTTTCGTCTCCTGTCCTGGAAGGCATGAGAGTGAGCTGTCCCTACGCCAGGTGGTGGAGGCTGACATGTGTGGGATGCACAAGCTCCTGGATGACCTGAGCCTGGCCAAGGCCGACCTGGAGGCCCAGCAGGAGTCCCTGAAGGAGGAGATGCTCTGTCTCAAGAGCAACCATGAGCAGGTGTGGGCTTGGGGCTGCAGACTCATGGGGGAGGGCACTGGGCAGAGGAGGGAGCACCACCCATCCTGAGGCTCTAGGATAAGAACTCGGATGCCCACTTGGCATCAGGATGAGGGGCTGATCTGGGTGTGGGAGTCAGGCTGACTCTGTAGGATGTGGCAGAGGTGGAGGTTCCTTGTCTCTAAAGATTTGCCTTGTCAATTTCGGAAGGCATCCAAATGGACTCTTCCCAGTGGATCCTGGGCAAGATCTTTCACTTCGTGCACAAGTGGGGGATTGCCCCTCATGCTGCTTGTCAGAGGAGGGGTTCAGGTACCATCTGTTCTGTCCAAAGCCCTTTCTTTCCTCACTCGGGGTGTTGGTCCTTCTGTTCCTGCAGGAAGTGAGCATTCTGAGGGCCCAGCTGGGGGACAAGCTCCAGATTAAGCTGGACGCAGAGCCCACCGTGGACATGAGCAGGGTGCTGGAGGAGATGCGGTGCCACTACGAGGCCATGATGCAGACTGGCCGCAATGATGTGGAGCAGTGGTTCCAGGATCAGGTGAGGGTGCTGCCTTGGGGCAGGGAGGGCCCCCCTGCTTGCACCCTGGCAGCTGGGTGATGTGATGTCTCTGTGCACTTGTGCTTCAGTCTGAGAGCATCAGCAAGCATGACATGTCCTGCTCCGAGGAGCTGCTGTGCTGCCAGTCGGAGATCCTGGAGCTGAGGCGCACGGTGAACGCCCTGGAGGTGGAGCTTCAG
The DNA here is from genome assembly GCF_003009895.1 of Hyaena hyaena. NCBI lineage: Eukaryota > Metazoa > Chordata > Mammalia > Carnivora > Hyaenidae > Hyaena > Hyaena hyaena. Next base: position 140,075 of record NW_024081220.1, on the reverse strand, counting down.
GCCCAGCACAGCCTGGTATGGTCTTCTGCCCTCACCATGCTGTTGGTGCCACGGGCCATGGCCTGGCAGCAGTGTGTATTAGAAGTCCCACTAATCAGTTCCACTAATAGTCAGAACTCAGGGGTTGGGTCCTCTCTCCCTGGTGGAGATGCCTTGCCATCAAGGTTGGTTTGACCCCGAAAAATGGTTCCTTTAAAAAGTCAACTTCACTTCTTTTAGAATAAAGGATGGAAGTTCAGGCCCTCATTCCACTTCATGTCCGTGGGTGTCTACTTGGTCAGGTACTAGGAATACAGGGATGAACAGTTCCTCCAGGTAGAAGTTTTGTGAAAAGTCGTGGTGATATGGGCAGTGATTTCTCCAGAGTTCCGGGAATGTCCTATGACATGGTGAGGTTGGCCATGATTTCCACTGCTGAAATTTGGGACACCGAGGTGTCTTACCCAGTTATTTGCCACTACAGAAGGACTGCCTGCAGAACTCGCTGTGTGAGTCGGATGCGCGCTTCGGCACTGAGCTGGCCCAGATGCAGATCCTGATCAGCAACGTGGAGGAGCAGCTGTCTGAGATCCGGGCTGACCTGGAGCGGCAGAACCAGGAGTACCAGGTGCTGCTGGATGTCAAGGCCCGGCTGGAGTGCGAGATCAACACATACCGGAAACTTCTGGAGAGTGAGGATTGCAAGTATGTGTGATAGGGTCAATTTCTCACTAAGCCACATACCTGACTATAAGGCAATTCCTGACAGGTAACTGGCGTCGTTGTGGAAGGATATCTCAGCATGAAGAGCAAGTCTCCCTGTGCACACTGGCTTAGTGATGCATTCACCTCTTCTGGTGTATGTGGATTGCACTGCGGATTGACTGTTACATAAATGATAGCTAGTTCCAAAGCCAAGTCCCTCCTGAGGACTCTTGGACATGGAGAGACACAGATGGGACTGTAAGAGGAACTATTCATACAGATTTCATTATGCAGTGTGACTTGGTGGCAGACTTGTCCTTTGCCCTTTTTGGTCTTGCTTCTTCTGTGCATCACTGAGACATGTTTGTACTCCCCGTGTCTAACTCTTCCTCTCTCTCTCTCTCCCTGCAGACTCCCCATCAATCCCTGCTCTACAGCTGCCTCCTGTGTTCTTCATCCAAGCTGTGGCCCTTGCCCTCTTTCAGCCAGTGGCATCTGCGGTGAGAAGTGAGTCCGAAGGCCTGAGTGCTGGTGTAGGAGGTCAAGGCTGGTTGCACTCAGGCTAGGACTGCCTTCACCTGCTCATTAGTCTTCCTTCTAGGAAGACTGAACTCACTGGAGGCATTTTCACTGAATCAGAGTATAACAGAAACTTCTAAGCAGTAGTTCCTTATGTGTCCCCACACTGCACACCCCCATCCAAAGCTGTAATTGTCTTTCACTTAAGCTATTGTTTGTTCCTAGTACCCCTTCTGCAATTTACATTGTAGTCCAATGCTTCAGAGTCTCCTAATATGTAATTCGGTTCCTGTAGGAAACGATCAATAAACTTCCTTCCTGTACTAAGTGCTACACTTCTGGTGCTTGCAATGTATGTGGTGTGATAAAGAGCTCTGGTCCTCAAGACCTTGGGTGGTCATTGGCCCCAACATGTCTTGTCACTGCCAGGATCTCTCATTGGGCACTGGGGTCTTAGCCTCTGGATGAAGGCTCTTTGCTGACACTGGATTTGTACTTACCTTGCCCATCAATCTCTATGCGCTGGTGAAAGGAAGACATGTTGGTTGCCAAGGTTGAATTCCTTCAGAACAACTCAGAACTAACATGTCTCTGCCATGCTTTTGGTATCTTTAGCATCTTGGTATTTTGTCCAAGAGCAAAATCGCACAATTTAGAATTCTAATCTAGCCAAAGGGAGGTCATGCTGAGAACTGCGCTGGCCAGGTTGCCAAGTTTTTTTTTTTTCTCATTCAAATTGTCTTCTATGGGGAGGCACGGAATTACCACCTGCTCTCTTAGCTTGAATACTGGGGACAGTTGACTGGGTCCTGGTCATATTTTCCTCCTGAGAGATGTGTCCTTGTCTCCTCTCCTGTTGCCTTTGGAGTGCTCAAGGTGAGGAACACAGTAGGCATGAGTGCTCCAAAGGCATGAGTCTGCCTCTTGGACATGGCTCTGACCCAGGCCCAAGTGGGTCACAGCCAGACACGGTGGAAGAGCACCTAAGAGATTATGCGCCTCCTTTGCTGTGCTAGTCAATTTTGCTTCTGGCATGTGCTGGGCATGCCTAGAAGAATGACACTCTCAGGTTTCATCTCACCTGTGGAACTTGGTCCCAGTATCAGTGCAAATGCAGATCTTGTACTGAGTAGCATAGTATGGTGGGAAGGTCACTTGCTCTGGAGTTGGGCAGATCTGGGCTCAAATTCCACCCTTCGTGTCACCAGTTAAGTGAAGTTGGCCAGGCCACGATGCTCTCTTGAGACTTTTTCTTCAGTTAGAGAAATTCTATTTCCCCTTCACTGTTGCTGAGAGATAATCCATACGATGCTCCAGAGAAGGTGGATATTGGTTTATGAGGCTCCCTGGGAATTGGCAGGGATAATCTTTCCCTCTTAGAAGGAAAGAGGGACTAAGGAGGTGGTAGCAGAACCCATTAACAGTATCCGGGGCCATGTATTTCTGAGTTGATGGCCTGGAAGTTTGACCAACCTCCTTGTCCACTTATAAGGAATAATGAAAAAAATGAAAAACAATCACTCTGTTATTGGAGCTTAGTTTTGCACTCTAAGTGCCTAACCAACATTAAAAAACAGCATTCTTTGGGGGCTCAGAGGACAAAATTGTCCAAATGTCCAATGGGCTCTTGTAGGCTTTTGGCTATTGGGTGTGGCAGGAAAGGCTATTAAGATTGGGGGGGTGTGTGCCACAGGCTAGGGAGGATGGCAGGTGGCTCTCCAGCCTGGCCCAGGGCACCTGGATGCTGTGGTTTTACCTCCATCTATAATCATGGCCTGAGGGCTCAGGGTGCCCTCTGGTGCCCAAACCTAAGTACTCACAGAGTGACTCTCCCATCTGCACCTTCGCCTTGGCAATCTGGCCTTCCTACATCTCGCTGTCCTCACTCACAGATTGGACTGATAGCCTAGATGCAGTATCAGGCTTTGCTGTGATCACAATAATTTCAACCAGGTTGATTGATTCTTTTTCTTCCCCTGAGACTTTGGCTTGGGACCAGTCCCAGTTTTGAGCCACCTCATAAGTCCTGAGTCTACTGGTCTTCTTATTACCACCCCTGCACTACCAGTGTGCTGATTTGTAATATTTTCTTCTAGGCTTCACATAATGACATCCAGCAGGACTCTGCACTCATTGTCTGTTTTGCTTTTTTTTTTTTAATTTTTAAAAAATATTTTTATTTATTTCTAGGAGAGACAGAGACAGCGTGAGCAGGGGAGGGTCAGAGAGAGAGGGAGATACAGACTCTGAAATAGGCTCCAGGCTCTGAGCTGGCAGTCAGCACAGAGCCCGACGCGGGGCTCGAACCCACGAACCGCGAGATCATGACCTAAGCGAAAGTCGGACGCTTAACCGACTAAGCCACCCAGGTGCCCCTGCTTTTTTCACTCAAATGCCATTTCTCCCAAATACTAGGAAAGTGGAAGGAGTAAGGGTGGCTGGCTGCCATCCTCAGGGGCAGATGCTGCCATCACTGAGCGAGCTTTGGGGAAGGGCCCACACTTCTGCTTCCATTGTTTACGCCTGGAAGCCAAGAATATTGAGACGGAATTCTGGGCTTTCCTGAACAGGAGTATTTTTTATTTAGGTACCCATTTTCGTGTGTTGGGGTCCATGATGGATACCTAAGGCTACACCTCGCCACACCCACATCATCCTCCCTACAAAGAACAAAATCAAACTCACCCCTTCTGATGGCCACTTATACTCATCTTCACAAGTTCATCTTATTGATTCATTTCTTTGTCTTTCTCCACCTAATTTAGTGCTTCTCAACTTTTTTTCTCATCCATGCCTTCTCATTTGACACGTATTTAAAAAAAAATCCCTCACTTCGGGGTGCCTGGATGGCTCAGGTGGTTAAGCTTCAGACTTCTGCTCAGGTCATGACCTCGTGGCTCGTAAGTTTGAGCCCCACACTGGGCTCTCTGCTGTTAGTGCAGAGCCTGCTTTAGATTCTCTGTCTCCTTCTCTCCCTGCCCCTCCTCCACTTGTATTCTCTCTCTCTCTCTCTCTCTCTCTCTCAAAAATAAACATTTAAAGCAGAAATCCCTCACTTCTCACTTAATGTTGTTTTAGCTTTCAAAAATATAAATACTAAAAAAAAAATAAATACTGAGCTCAATCATGGCTAAAAGACAGCTCATTTAGAATACAGTTTGTATTTATTTTTAAATGACACTCCCTCTAGCCAAATTATCTTCCTTGACACCTCCCTTCTGGTGGGGGGGGGGGAAGAGGGGGAAGGAGGGGACGCTCCCTTTGAGAATTGCTGCCCTGTTCAGGTATGAGCCTCTGGGCTAACTCAACAACAGCCCTACCTGCTTGCCAGACGTAAGAAGAAATCTTAGCTGCTCAGGAGAGTTTCTCAACGGGTTCAAGCAATTCAGGCCTTTCTCTCCAACCTCCTGGTGGGCAGTCCCACTTGGGTGTATTTCACATTCTCCGAACTTTAATTCAGACTCTCCCCCTTGAGCCTGCTCTTTGCCTTGACTTCCCAGCTTCCTTTCCCAACACATCATTGTCCCAGGAACCCAGGGACCTCAAGAGCACTTTTGGGGTCCCTCCTTCCTTTGACACTCATATACAGCAAATCATTCAGCCTCATGGAGTCTTTTGGCAGGGTTCTCTTGTAACACCTCTGCCTCCCATCCCTTCCTTTCTGTCGGCACTACTTGGGGTGGGATTTGGATTCCATCACACGCTGCCGAGGGTCTCCTAAGAGTCTCCTCCTCTTCTGTCTGCCCCGCCTTTTCTGTGCCACGTTTATCCTGCACACACCCTCAGCCTTTCTTTCACTCTCTTGCTTACTAGTTCCTGAGTGTGTATTACATGCGAGGCGCTGCAGTACGTATTAGAGAGCACACAGATGGAGACTCAGCGGTCCCATCCCAGGGGTGCCTAATGGGCACTACTTTCCCTAAACTGCTACTTTGGTCATGTCTCTTGTCTGCCCAAAACTTTCCAGAGGACTGTGTTCTGTTCCCTGCTATATTTCCAGCTCTTTGGACGAGGGTGCATCCCAGGGGAGCGGGGGGGGGGGGGTTGGGACGGGACGCGGGACCTGTTTGTTAGATGAAAAGAGTGCATGGAACAGGGGTCTGGACTCCTGGCTAGGAGCTTGAGCGTCTGGCTAATCTGAGCTAATGTTTCACGGACTCCCTCTTCTAGTTTTGTGAGCTCAGACAGCACACAGTTTTGTGTGCTCTGAGCTTTTTCTTATTCTACAGTGGGATATTGGTAACTACTTTTCAGTGTGGTTGAAAGGATTAAAGCACGTGGTACAATACTGGGTAGCACGTAGTAGGTGGTCAAATGTGATAGTGTGTATCAATTCTGGATATACAGTTGTGTGTGTGTGTGTGTGTGTGTGAGAGAGAGAGAGAGAGAGAGAGAGAGAGAGAGAGAGAGAGAGAGAAAGAGAGGGAGGAAATCCTGTGTAAGTGCCAAGCCAGACTCCCAGCACCTAGTAAGGTTAATAAGTATCATTTCACTTGACCTTCATCTATCCCCTACATTGTTTCATGCTGGCAGGCTTCTCACCCACTGGCTTAACAAACACTGTATGGGTTTCCCCTTTGGCCCCTCCCTTCTCCTATCTTAGATGTTCTTATAAAACAAACCTCTATGAAGAAGGGTAGACTAGGAAGAAAACAAACAGAACTTGCTTATCATATTGAGGAAAACACACACTCACAGATTTCCAATGTGTCCAAACATCGGCCCCTCCCGATCAAATACCATTTTGCTACGTTGTGCTTCATTCACATAGGATGACAGCCACTGGAGGCTCTTCTCCTTCCCGGAGAGCAGAGGTCCTGTTTGCAAACTGTGCTCCCCAAAGTCAGTATCACCTGGGAACTTGTTAGCAGTGCAGGCTCTTGGGCCTGGCTCCAAACCTACTGAATCAGAAACTCTGGCACGGAGCCTGGCAATCTGCATTTTTGCAAGCCCGCCGGTTGATTCTAATGTGGCCTCAAATTTGAGAATCACCTGTGCAGAAGTTACAAAAATATAAGGAGACCACATTTTTAGCATAAATGAGCCCACATTTCACTTTTATAAGCTTCAACATGCGGTTTGACTCTCGAGATGTGCATTTTTGTGTCATTTGAGGTGGTTTCTTTTCAGGCGGGGCTCTGTTGGCTGCACACCCACATTCCTAAGCTTGTACCCCCTGCTTCTTCGGGGCCCACTACGCATGTCTTTGCTTCTGAGTGTGTGCCTGTGCATATCTTTTATTTTTTTCTAGAAAATTCTCTCTCCGTCTTTTGCCCGTCCAAATCTTATCTATCTTTCAAGAGATAAAGTCTCTTTGATGTCCGCCCCTCACCCCAGCTCTTTCTGTGACTCCTCTTTCTTCTGAGTGATGTGACCTATTTCTCCTTCTGCTCTGTGCTTTTTTGCAGACGTGGGAATTTCTCTGATTCATCCCTACAATCCTTATGGTGCTTTGAGAGGGCTTTGAATATTGGAGCGAATATGAATATTGGATCACTTGGAGTGGCTCAGTGGGACAAGTTCACTGATGGTGGGAAACCCTGCCTTGGTGAATACTGCCCATATCTCCACATAGAGTAGTTATGGGGGAGTGTCCTCATGGGTCTCACTGATTATATATGGGACCAGCTGATGGCTGGGGTGGGTATCATGGTTGAAGAGTTGGTGGCACCAGCATACTCACACAAAAGTCCTGGCAAGAAGGTTTGCTGGGCCATCTGCTGGTAGACTCTTAATTCCAGCTTATCCGAAATTCCATTCTAGGGCCCTCACTTAAGAGTGGTAGAGACTCCATGGAATGTATATACAGAGGAATGTATTCAGGATGTTGAGGGCAATTAGAGCCATTTGTCATGAAGAGCTGAAGGTCTACCATTGTGTCAGAATGATTGGATTTATCCTGTATGGGACCCCATGGGTAGAGCTAGAAAGTAAATTAGCTAAAGGACAAACTCTGACTTACTTGCTAACATACCACCAGCATCCAGCATCAGCGCCTGTCTGGCACAAAATGCGTACTCACTCACTATTTGTTGAATGAAGGAAGGAAGAAAGAAATGAAAGCAATGGACATAAATAGCATGGAGGTAGATAGTTTTCTGCATAGTCTTTCTAATAGTCCCATATATTTTAAGCCCCTGAAGACAAAGCTGGCCACTATTTATCTCTTGACCCCAGCGTCTTGCACAAAGCCTGGGAAACTGTAAGCCACGGGGGCCCAGTTGGCAAATGATGGGATGGGCCTTCTGGAGAGTGGTGGACTGGATGCTGAGTTGGAAGGTTATCAGAAGGGATTTAATGCCAAAGGGCCTTAGACTAGAGGACTTTGAGACCCTTTTTGGCTCAGACTAAAGGACTTTAAGACCCCTTTTGGCTTAGATTCTATGTTTTAGAGCCACCTAAAACACATACTGATGCCTCAAGGGCCCTCCTGGTGAATTCATTTATCTTAGAAATGGGGTCAAGGCGTCTTCGTTAGCATAGCCTGGAAGCTGGCAGGCTGCCCTTTTCCAGCGCTTACTGAAAAACCGGCCACTGGCTTATTTGTTTAAGAATAGAGGAGGCCATAAAGCTTCTGATGCTCTGAGTGTGTCTGAAGATTAAGGAAATTTAAATTTATTCTAGAGTCTGCTAAGTAATGGACAGTCAAGGTACGTGTATTTCTTTGAAATGCACGAAGTTTCAAAAGATGAAAGATCAAAGTTCTTGAGTGTGTATCTTAAACAAGGTGAAGAGGGAGTCAGTCGGTGGGATGACCAGTGTCTTACAAGGGAAGATGCCAGAAAGGAGGGGGAGGTGCCTGAGAACAGACACCATAAAGTGCTAATCACTGCCCGCTTTAATTAGCCTATAGACTCTAATACACAAAAACATAATTTTATTTCTTGGGAATCACAGATTATCCCGTTTCATTCATGAATTTTTCCCCCACTTCCCAAACTACTTATCTGTTTCACACTTGCACAGGAAAAGTCTTAATTGACCAAATCAGTTTGATAGGTTGTATTTTCATTTTAATTCTGCTTAAAATACTTTAATTTCTCATTTGATGTCTCCCTTGACCCAGGGGTAATTAAAAAGTGCCTACTCAGTTTCCAAACACCAAAATCAATTTGGAAGTTAGGTTTCTCTTTCATCGTTCTGGCCCAGTGGTGTTCTTTATACAGGAAACTTTCATCTCTTTTCTGTTATATTGCTTCAAAAGGAACCTGGATATTTATTTTTCCTCACATTTGAAGAGAGTCAGCTTCCAGGGGGCATATTCCTACCTTTGATTTACCTTTACCTGAAGACTATATATGGGATGGTCCTGGCATTCAAGGCTTCCCACAACCTGAACTAAATGTAATTTTCCAGCGCTGGCAAATGTGTCTTTGTTATAAGCGTCAGCATAGCTAGACTGTTTTTCATTTCCTAGACACGTTCAATTCTATTCATTTTGGTCTCTATGAGATGCTTTCTCCCCCAACCCCTCCCGGAAACCATCATCCAAAACATATTTTAAATGCTCCCTGTTCCATTAAGTCTTTTTCTGGTCACTCAGTGTGCTCTCTTCTTAAAATCTATGCAATTTTTTTTCTTAACATCTTCTCTTATTAAGGCCATTTGCTTTCTTATTCCCCTTACTAACAATCTAACCCCTTCCCTCCAAGCAGGCTAAGCCATGTCCCACTTGGACACTCCATACACATACCCTGAAACAATCTAATTGTGATTTGATTTTCTTTCCTCAATGTGCCTGATTACTATCATAGACTTTGCCAGGATGGGAATGTTTGGAGGCAGGAAGAGAATATAGAGTGGGGGAGATTTGGGGGGCTCTTGGGAGTCTCTATGTCTTGATGATCTCACAGACGTAAGCTGACTGAGGGGAAAGGAACATAAACCATGGAACATGGGCCACTTGGAGGAGACTTCATTTTCTCTGTGTTCTAAGACCCTGCAGTGAGGGGAAGCTTCCTGTGTGGGTGAAGGCCTCTTTCATGAGCTCATTAACTCTTTATGAGAGACAAAATCACTGACTAATAGAGTGATTGTATGAGAATCAACATAAATATTAATGAGGAAAATGCCTATTTTCTTGCACCAACACCCACTGCAGGCCTATATAAGGTCTGGAGGAGAAAGAGAGCTTCATTTTTAAAGCAAATCCTACTGTGGGCGAAGCATGAGTCTGGCCTGTAGCACCATGACTTCTAATCATTGTAGTTCTCTCCTCAGTGGACAGGTTTCAGAGCCCTCGACTGCCCCCCTGTGCCTGTCGGCCACTCTAGCACACGCCAAGCGGGTGCGTGTGGGGGCAACCCCTCTGGGCCGACCCAGCCTCTGTGTGCCCCACAGCTGCCAAACTGCTTGCCCCTTGCCAGGGACCCGTGACATTCCCGGCAACATTGGAGTGTGTGAGAACTATGGGGAAGGCGCCCCGAACGGCCATGAGAAGGAGACCATGCAGTTCCTGAATGACCGTCTGGCCAACTACCTGGAGAAGGTGCGCCAGCTGGAGCGGGAGAACGCAGAGCTGGAGACCAAGATCCGAGAGTCGAGCAAATGCCACGAGTCCAGCATGTGTCCAGACTACCAGTCCTACTTCTGGACCATCGAGGAGCTCCAGCAGAAGGTGAGGTCTGTGGTGCTCCAGATTAGGGGCTGCTAAACTATGGCCCCATTTGGCCTACTGACTGATTTTGTAAATAAAGTTTTATTGGTACATGGCCATGCTCATTCATTAATGTATTGCATACAGCTGCTTTTGTGCTATAATGGCAGAGTTGTGACAGAGATACATGGCCTTCAAAGCCTTAAATATTTACTGTCTGGCTCTTTACAGAAAAAGATTACTGATACTTGCATGGAATTTTCAGGGCACAGACTGATAGTGGAAATAGTCACAGGTGAAACTTTTCTTTCTTTCTTTCTTTCTTTCTTTCTTTCTTTCTTTCTTTCTTTCTTTCTTCCTTCCTTCCTTCCTTCCTTCCTTCCTTCCTTCCTTCCTTCCTTCCTTCCTTCCTTCCTCCCTCCCTCCCTCCTTCCCTTCCTTCCCTCCTTCCTTCCTTCCTTCCTTCCTTCCTTCTGATTGTGTGAAGAGAATCTCTTGAGTGGAGATGAATGAGAGCGTGTAAAAGAGGAGATGTGGGTTTTGACTCTCCAGGATTCTGAGTTTATGTTTACTTAGTGTCAGTACTTAGAAATCTAGCATTGTAGTTGCAAAAACAGTGCAATGTAATTTCTGGCACAGTACAAGGTAGCATGTTCTAATGTCCGTTATGAGCCAGTTTATGGCCATTCAGTAGCATTGGCCTCTTCTGTATATCTGATATCCCCTTTGTAAATCAATTCAACGCTTCTTAAGAGCCTACATCTTAGTTCTGGAGATAGAAAGACAAAGAATGTCAGAATGGGGGCCAAAAAACTTGGCTAGATTCACAGAAGACCTTTGGGGAAGTTGACCAACCAACATAAGGGACTTCTTATTAAGAACAAGTCCCCCTGTTCACCCAGGGAACAGGGTTCAACTTCAGCTCAGGTCATGATCTTGCAGTTTATGGGTTCAATCCCTGAGTTGGGTTCTGTGCTAACAGCTCAGAGCCTGGAGCTTGCTTCGGATTTTGTGTCTCCCTCTCTCTTTGCCCTTCTTTTGTTCATGTTCTCTCTCTCTCAAAAAAAAATATTAAAAAAATTATGCATATAAAAAAAGAATGAGTCCCCCTATGTCTAAACCTTTCATATCTAGCCCATTGTTCTGTGGCCTAGATTTCAGATATTGTTTATATCGGGGGAAGCATCACAGCTGGTGAAATAATATTAAGTCTCTGTTATATGTTCGGTTTGCTACTCCTTTCTATCTCCCAGTTCCTCTGGCCGTCCGCCTTCAGTCTTTGCCAAGCATCTTCTTGCACACCGCCCCCTATCCTGCACCACGCCAGCATCTCTTACATGTTTGGGAGTTTGTGTTGTCCAAACGGGATGCTGTGAACCTTGGCCAATGGAACTTCTTTTGACCTGAGGCCATCGATAGTTCTGGAGATAGTGAATTACTGAGCCTGCTTTCTTTCCCCAGATCTTGTGCATCAAATCCGAGAACAACAGGCTGGTTGTGCAAATAGACAATGCCAAGCTGGCTGCAGATGACTTCAGGACCAAGTGAGTTGGGGCAGGGCAGGCAGAAGGAGGAGCCAGGTGCCTACCCTGACTTCTTCGGTCCTGTGATGCACTTGGGATCAGAGGTGTCATTGACCAAGATCCCAGACTGACAGTTACAGCAGGAGAAAGCACAGAGCCTTATGCCCCAGACTTTGGACGAACACCCACCCTACCCCTCGACTGTTTCTCTTCTCCAGTTCACAATGCGGTTGAGAACGCACCATCCACTTGGTGCTATTGTTCCAAGAACCTGGAGAGGCAGACGGGGCAGGGGTGGCTTTGTCTTTGTGAGGATACAGAAGCTCAGGGCTCGGAGGCGACCTGCCTGAAGTCACGTGGGTGGCTCCTGAGCGCTAGAATTTGTCAGCACTAGTAACTCATGACAGAAACCATGCTCCGGTCTATGGGGGGGGGGGACATGTGAAGGTCAGAAGGTCTATGCCACCTGAGAGGGTCCAACCTGGGAACGGAAGAGGCATTGCATTTTATTGTCTTTTTTTCAGGGCTCTGTAGAAGTCTCACTCCTCTGGAGCTAAAGAGAGCCATTTCCATCCTCCTCCTCTGGCACTTGACTTCTAATCCGAGAGAGAACCCAGGTTCTGTCTCAGTAGGGGACGTGGAAGAGGAGGGTCTGCAGGGGTCACCTGGCGTGACAATTGTGTGGTGACTCGGCTGCCCCCCCCGCCTTGGCCATCAGCCCACCCTGGCCCCCTCAGTACTGCCCACTCTGCCTGGCTTGTCTTAGGTGCTCAGGGTCACATGCGTGGGGAACACCCATTGCCGTCTGGGCTGGGGGTGTGCCACATAGGAAATGCCAACTGGCAGTCAGACTGCAGAGGGACAGCCTGTGGAGTGGCTGCCAGTGTCCCGGGGTCCCTCCGCTCTCTAACCTCCATTCCTGTGTGTGCCCTGCTATAGGTACCAGGCGGAGCACTCACTCCGCCAGCTGGGGGAGGCCGACATCTGCGGCCTGCGCAGGGCCCTGGACGACCTCACCCTCGCCAAGTGCGACCTGGAGGCGCAGCTGGAGTCCCTGAAGGAGGAGCTGCTCTGTCTGAAGAAGAACCACGAACAGGTGCATGGCCTTTAGTGTGAGACTTTCTGGGGGTGAAGTCGCGCTCATTTGGGGGAAGAAATGAAGCTCTTCGTCCTGCTCAGGAGGGAAGGTCAGCAGGCTCTGCCTCGTGGTTAAGCCTCACGAGCTACGGAGGTGAGCTCCTGCTTTAGTGCAAGCCCGCTCTTCGTCTGCAGCCCCTGCAAGTTGCGGGGCTGGTCCAGGCGGTGACTCTCCCTCGGGGGAGCACAGGAAAATCACTGCGGGGGGGCAGGAAGTGGGAGACGAGGCTTCGGGTGGAGGGCAGCGGGGGCCCCCACGAATGGGATGTCCTCTTCCTGTGCCCACAGGAAGTCCACACCCTCAGGGCCCAGCTGGGGGACAAGCTCCAGATTAAGTTGGACGCAGAGCCCACCGTGGACATGAGCGGGGTGCTGGAGGAGATGCGGTGCCACTACGAGGCCATGATGCAGACTGGCCGCAATGATGTGGAGCAGTGGTTCCAGGATCAGGTGAGGGCGCCGCCTCGGGGCAGGGAGGGCCCCCCGGCTTGCACCCTGGCAGCGGGGTGATGTGATGTCTCTGTGCACTTGTGCTTCAGTCTGAGAGCATCAGCAAGCAGGACATGTCCTGCTCCGAGGAGCTGCGGTGCTGCCAGTCGGAGATCCTGGAGCTGAGGCGCACGGTGAACGCCCTGGAGGTGGAGCTTCAGGCCCAGCACGCGCTGGTGAGCCCCTCCGCCTGCCCGGAAACCCTCTTGGCTTCCATCCCAAGGGCACTTCCGGTTCAGGACCTGCCTCCCTTAAATGCAGACGAGGACGTAGCTCAAACTTTGACTTTCTCGTAGATGTGGAGGTTGAGGGAATGAACGTTCCTTCGGGTGAGGGATGTTCTGGAAACTTCTCCTGGGGTCGACAGTGAAGAGCAATAGCGCGTTGTTACTTCTTGCAGCTCAGGACTACTCACAGGACCCAGAGTGTTCTCTGGGCCTGGGCAATGCCTTGGGGTGTCACGATCTTACTGAAGAGGCTGAGGGCTGCATTCCGTGATTTCCCACCTGCTTCCCCCTCTCGTATTACAGAAGGACTGTCTGCAGAACTCGCTGTGTGAGTCGGATGCGCGCTTCGGCACCGAGCTGGCCCAGATGCAGATCCTGATCAGCAACGTGGAGGAGCAGCTGTCTGAGATCCGGGCTGACCTGGAGCGGCAGAACCAGGAGTACCAGGTGCTGCTGGACGTCAAGGCCCGGCTGGAGTGTGAGATCAACACGTACCGGAAACTTCTGGAGAGTGAGGATTGCAAGTACGTGCCCTGACGTTCTGCCAGTGTCATGTGTGAAAGCAGGGCCCTCTTATGGGAATGATTTGAAAGGAGGGTGGCATTGCAGCCCACATCTCTGGGACAGACTTGGTACCGGTAAGCCTGGTGAGCTGCCCGGCCGTGGAGGAGAGCCTGTGGGAACTTTATTGGCTCATGCCTTCCATTTTGTTGACCACATTCCCAGATGCCAGTCACTGCCGTGGGGGAGCAGGCAGGGGAGAGGTACTGAAATACTGAAGAGCTCAGTGCATTTAGGTTTTGCTAAACTCTCTGGAAGAGGTATTCCGGCAACAGGGATTCTTCATATTCAACATTAAAAAAATATTGCTAAGGGCATTTGCAGCCACTGCCTCATTTGGTCCTTCCATTGCACGGTTCCTTCCATTGCACGGTGAAAAAGGAAAAGTGGATAGTACACACCCCTTTAAGCAATAAAGAACAAGGCTACAGGCTGGGTGTGAATCTGGAGGGCAGCTGGCGCCCGGCCTGCTCTCGCCCGGGCAGCCTTTCTGCCTTTCTCCACCGTGTTCTTCGCCTGTGGCAGGAAGCGCTGGTTTTGCACAAGGCACCCTGAGCTGGGGTCCCAGCTCTGGGATGGACTCCGCCCACATCACCACCCCCTCGCTAGGCCTAGTGGGACCTCTGAGGTCTAAAATCCCCTTTTGTGTGTGATTGTATAAAGTGTACGCTTTTTGTCTTTCATGCACTTCTCACGCCAACGTTTGAAATGTTTGAAACATCTTTTCTTTCTCCGCAGGCTCCCTTGCAACCCTTGTGCAACTTCTACCTCCGGCACCCCCTGCCGGGCCCCTGCGGCCTGTGGGCCCTGCTCTCCCTGCCTTCCCGGGCCTCCTCCTCCTCGGGCCTCCTGTGCCTCCCGCTCCTTGCCTCGATGCTGACGTCGCCTCAGCTTGAGGGATCGGGAGATGGGGAATGTCTGCAGCCCCGTGGGCCCGACTCTGCGGGCCTGCCCCCCACCCCCCACCCCCAGGCCTTGCCCCCTCACGCTCCACCCCTCCCCATGCCAGGCAGCGCCTCTGTCTGGTCCAGTGGCTCAGCACTGCCCTTGGATTTGTGCTGCTTCTCTTCTCTCTTCTGTTGCCTCACAGTCTGAGATGCGGTAGGTAACTCTGTTTTCATTTTGCTAATAAACTTCAGTTCCGCAGAGCCTAGGGCCTGTGGTCCGTATCTCCACGCTGTGCCAAGAGTGTTCCTGAGGTCTCCTGGAGCCTGCTGTTCCCGGGAAGCAGGGGTGGGGGATCTTCCTCATCACAGGGGCTCTGGGAGATGGCAACTCCAGTTAAAAACAGGACTGCAGCAAAATGGCTCAGTTGAGAGACACCCGGCTGTATCTGAGTATCTAAAGCCTACTGAGAGCCAGATTCCCAGAGCTTTTAAAACACACACACCAGGTAACACCCCCCCCCCCCCCACCTCTTATCCAGATGAAGCCTCTGGTTCTTGTGCAAAGGAAAAGCTCAGGTCCGAGGTTCTGCCAGGAGCCCCTAGAATACTCCATTTAAAGTAAGCTTTTGTGATCCCATCCTTGGTGAGCAAGGCACCGTGCTGGGCTTTACAGATCTTGGGATGCAGGGTCTCACACAAACCCTGCAAAGAGGGAGTGGCAGGTGGCTGAATCAAGACCTGAATTCCCATTTCTTTGACTTAGGCCCAACGCCTGGACTCTGGAAGGTTTGAAGCAAGAAAGATTAAACACGAGGAAGTTTAGGGTGGTGCTGTCTTCCAGTCAGCAGGATCAGCTTACTTGGGGACTTTTAGGAAATGCAAATTCTTCTACCCCACCTCCGACTTTCTGAATAAGCAGTCTGGTTTATTGAGCCTTCCGGGTGATTCTGTGCAGACTCAGGTTTGAGAACCACTGCGTTAGGGGGTTTATTTGGGGACTGAGCCCCTTATAGGCCAGACACACCCCAGTGAGAGTTGGCCACGGTCTCCTGATAGAGTCCACGTGTGAGGAAGGCTTCATCCAATCAAGATCGTGACTTTCCCCTCCACGCTGTGAAATGCCGAATGTGTTAAATGATGGCAGTTGCTGAGCCTGTCAGATTATCAGTCGCGAAAAGGCCAAACTGACGCACCCAAGCTCCCCCACAGGCTCCACCAGCAAGCCCTCGGCAGCTTCCTCCTGGCTTGCATCTCCTGGGCAGTAGACACATGAACCAGAAGCTCTATAGTTAGGCAGCCACAGCCAAGACCAGCATGTCTCCAGAAAGCAGTGTCAGAGCTGGCCAAAGATGGGAAGCAGTGAGTCCCCCATCCTTGGAAGCATTCAAGTAGGGCCTTTACAGCCACCTGGTGGGGATGTTGAGGAGGTCACTCAGGCATCTGATGGGGCTGGATGAGATGGTTGTGGAGGGTCTCCTAGCCCCCAAATTCTATGGCTGTCCGCGGTCTAGGTCTTCTTCATCAGTGAGGCTACAGGTGTTAAAGTGGAGCTGACCCCACCCCTAGGACTGGTTCTTGTGTTCCCTCTGCTGCCTGAGCAATTTGCATGAGTAGCCTGCTGAGAGATTTACAAAGTCCAGCCTGTCCCAGTGCAGAAGTGACCACAGTCCCAAGCCCCAAGGGTCGAGAGATCTTAAGCCAGGGCCTGGCTGGTGTGCCTCTGACTGCTCTCAAGTCCAGAATCCTACCTGTTGGGCACCGTCTGTGTGGACTGGACTGATTTGCCTGGGAGGCATCAGGACTTCCATCATAGGGACTCTGGAAGGCTCAGAGGCAGTCACACCCTTTCCTTCCTGCCCCTCTACTCGGCCTCTGCTCTTTTTCCCAAGCTGTACAGGTGTTTGGGTACAGGTGACACATCTCTGAGTATAGGTCCCAATAAGAAAAAAACCCAGTCTTAATAAGTCTTAATTTAGCACCTGGCCCAAATACCTTCACCTCTTCCTTTGTACTTAAATAGCTCCTTTAATCCAACAAGTTCAAAGCTGTCTAACAAAATAAACCCACTTATTCCTGCACCATGACAGGGTAGGTAAGCATTGTTCTTCCCTTTTAAGGAGTGGGAGAGAAGGTGAGTCACTGAGTGGTTGAGGGATTCTTCAGGTGACATGCAATGAGTCAGTGAGGCCCCAGGTAATTGACCTGTGTTTGTTAAGTTCACATCCAATGCCCTGTCATTTATAATTAAAAGATGCTTTGATGAGACACTGTTGGTGTGTGTGTGTGTGTGTGGTGTGTATGTGTGTGTGAAGTGGTTTGGGTTCCTGGGAAGAAATGCTGGGTGGAGGGATCTCTATGCTTGGGAAGCCGTGAAGAGCTTCCCTGGAAACCAAACAAGTCCGTCATTACCACTATCAGCACCACCATCAGCACCACCATCTGCACTAAAGCTCACTGTCATCTAGCTCTTCCCATGAGCCACGCACTGATCTAAATTACAAATACATTTGTGCATATAGCTCATATAATCCTCATTTTGGAGTGAGAAACCATGGCTCAGAGAGGTTAAGTATCATGCTCAAGGTCACACAGCTACTAGGCGGTGAAGCCAGGATTCAGATCCAAGCAGTCTGCCTTCAGCAACTGTGCTCCTAACCCATGTGCTCACGGAGGCCAAGGTCGTGTCTGCAGGATGACAGAACCATAATAACCCCATTGTCTCAATTCCTTTTCCTTGAGGGAAACAAGAGAGTGTTTACGCTAGAGGAGCCACTAGTGAGAATTTCTGCTGCAAAGGGAGGTACAAGAGATAAAGGTGGTACCTCATTTCAAAATAGCCTGAGGACCCTGTCAATTTAAATGACTGGGAACCACTAAGGTCAACTCAACCCCTGCCATTGCTAAAAACACTGTCTACCAGGGAAGAAGAGAAGAGAAACAGGCAAACTCGCTTACATAACCGTGTGTTTACCGCTTACAGCTCACTTTCACACAGGCTGTCCAATTTGAAATCCCTCAAACCCCTGGGAGATGCAGAGCAGGCTCCATAGTCCCTGGTTTGCAGGGAGAGAAGTTCAGGGTTAGGGAGGAAAATGAGCCCCCAGGGGTCTCACAGGTGGCCTCTCACTCAAGCCCACTGCTGGCCCTGCACCAACTGCTAAGGGCTTTGCGGGAGGCACATCTGCATAAAACTGCCTGTTCGGACCCACTGTCCGAAGTTGGGGTGAGGTGGCTCACATGGCTCTTACAGGGCCTGGGAGTCGCTCCAGGGAGAATCTTCCTGGTGTTTACTCCCATCCTGCAGTGTCCTCACCCCAACCCCGTCTCAGACAGAACGCTTCTGACTTTTGGCTGTCCCCTGGACCTCTTCAGCCCAGCTTGCCCCTTTATGCTGGATTTTGTACCCAAAGCTCTCTTGCTTCCCTCTCCCTTATCCCTGCCTGGCTCTGGACATCCCAAACACATGCCTTGGTCATCCACATGGGCCCCCATAGGCCCTCGCTGAGATGCCTGCGCTGCGCCAATCTGTCTCGTCCCCAGGGTGGCAGACTTGTGTCTGTTCACCAGCAGGTTCACAAGTCACCTCTATTTCCCTCCACGAATCTCAGGCCTTCTGACACTTCCTCTCTCACTTGCTTGAAACCAAGCATTGCCTCTCTTCTTCCTGTGTCCCCGGAAACTGCTTCCACCTGCTTGGAAACTCACCCCAATGTCATGGGGTCTCTCGGCTGTGGTCTCCAAAGCAACAAGAACCAAATATCAAAACAACTAATGACCAGGCCTGGTGGAAGAAAGCGTCTTAAAGGGATTAGGGTTCAGATGAGGCAATTTGTTTGAATCCTATTTCTGAGTCACCTCAAGAGAGGGCTCACTACCAAGTCTCTTCGGGATACAGATAAATAACCTGAAACGGCCTCATCCTTCATCTTGGGGCAGAGAATCAGAATATGGTCCAAATGGCCCATTTGGTTGGGGCAGGAACAGGTATGGGAAGAAATGGAGGGATAAGGAAGAACTTTTTGGGGAAAGGGCCCAGTTATATTTCCTCACATTAGAGTTTGTTGTGGGCCCACCTGTCTGCTCAGCAGGACTGAGGGCTTGCAGAGGACAGCAACATGTCACCTCCCCACTGTCCCACGTCCCCACCCCCAGATGTCCAGTCAATGACAGCTGCCCTTGATGTTGTACACGCAGTCTCCTAAGTACATTAAATACACACATATTTCCAGATACGTCCATCTCACACCTCTTAAATATCTCACCTCCTTACTTTCTTGTTGTTTCTGATATATTTTGGGGGGACCCATATTAGCCTGAATTGCTCACAAAAATACAATCCTTTACCAGAACTATGATTCTTCTGTTTCAATGTAGCCCCGTGCCCAGCATGTAGAAGTCGCACAACAAATTTTTTGGATAAAATTGATCTAAATAAAGAAAGTGGGCTTGATAGTCCCTTTACTGCTTCAATTTTTCTCTGAATGAATAAAATTTGTGGGTATTTCCATTAGGAAATCAAGAGTGTATGTGAAGTCTACTCCCAACCTGTGTGAGGTCTCGAAGACCTTACAATACCCACGTCCTCTTTTCCCACGAATTCAAAAAGCAAATCCACCCAAGACTACTGATATTTTGAAAACACTGCAAGGCAGAGGCTAGATTTACAAGGGATGGCAACATTATGTGCACTCACCGGTCACTCCATCTGCGCCGACCATTTCACCTGCGGGGCAACCAACGGCGAGGGGAAAAAGGATCTCCCATTGTAACGTGTTCTTTCTTGTGTCTTTGGTGAGGCTGCCAGTTGGCCGTGACCTGAAGCCAGTGCAGGTCTGATCTCCTCTGCTTCTTTCTTCCTTTCTCCTGCCCACACTCCTTACTCATTCAGGAACAGGTAACGTTGTCCCCTTTTGACCTTATGCTGCCTGGTATAGACAACACTGTATTTCTCAGCCACGAACAAATCTCATACTGGATCATGGAGGTGATGCTCTGATCTAGGCACCTTGGAAAATGTCACTTCTTCTGGAGGCCTCAGAGACTGTGGTCCCGTGTCTGTAGATCTTTCCTGAATCATCTTGATTTATATCATGCAGGACACTCAGCAGGGTGGGCCATTCTTCTGACTGTGGATTTGGGTCGCATTGGCTACTTCTCAGCTTTGTGCTCTCCAGGTTCACTCACTGGAAGGTGGGCTAGTTTTGTCTGAGCAACATGGGTCCGTGCGGTTCTGAGGATTCTTCTGGTTTTTCTCCTGGCCTCTTCTGTGTGTTCTTATCTCTTATTCAACACAGTGCTCTCAGTTTCCATTCCTCTGATCTCTTGGCACTCTACACAAATCCTAGGGTTTTTTTTTTTTTTTTTTTTTGGTGACCCAGTTCTTGAATCTTCTCATATTTAGAAGCTAAACACTCTCCTTGGACTAAAGCCCCCATGAGGCTGTGCTGGTCAATCAGTGGATGAGACCACAAAGAGCTTGAATTGGTGCTGCCGCTGGTCTGTGCTCAGGGGCAAGTCTCCTTGGGTAGGGAGGAGGCAAGATTGGGGAACAGCTTCGGGCTGGGAAGTCGGCGCTCTGCAGCAGGCTGACAAGAGTCAGGAAGCTGGGGGCCTGTGCTGTGCCCTATGGGCAAAGTCCTGATTGATAGCCCTTTCCATCAGTCCCAAGCCCAGCTGAAGCGAGTAAGGAGCTCCTCACACCTAGCCTTGCGTCCTTCCTCTGGAAAGTCTCTGTAATGCCTGCCTCAGGACCCACTTATTTCTGCCCCTTTAATTGCCTTGCAGGAAAACAAAAAAATTGTGGTTTTATTATAAGTCCGGGGTTTCTTTGTAGTGTGGTGGGACTTTCCGTCTGAATAGCATTATAATAAGCAGTGAAATAATGACCTTGGAGAGGGCAGATGAAGGATCTTTTATCTGAGACCGAAGCGCAGTGCTGCATGAATATCATCATGAAAGCTGCTGGGGGGAAGGACTCCAATAACTTGTCAATAAAACTGCCACTCTGGCTGGCAGCCAAAGCCACAGTGGAAGTTGAGATGCCGCTGCCCAAGATGCGGGTGGTACCCCAGTGGTACCTATAATTACGCAACCTTTATGTATTCAGAACTTTGGCCACCCCCTTCCTCAGACCTGCTGGTGCCTTCCCTCACCTCCCAAATCAACCCTGCATGACTCCAAGCTTGCTTTGCAAAATCGTATGGTTCTTCTATATCTTGGTAGTTTCTGCCCTGATGCCCAAGTCTTTGGACTCAATTACACCACCACGGAGCCCTTCTTGGTACCTTATAATGTTTGTTTCTCAAACCAGATTGTGTGTACCCCAGTGAGGCCAAGGATGGGAGCCCAGGACAGGCTGTGTGTATGTTGATTTCATTTAGAGGATGCGGCCAAACCTTAGAAAGTTTAACTGGAAACTGTAAAACTGTTTTTTTAAATATTAAGGCCCACGTAGGTATATGATGGAATATAAAGCCTATTCACATGAGGTTTTAAGATCAACTTCAAAGTTTTCATGCTTGAGGAGGCTACTTTGGGTGATCTCCTGACTTTCTTTCTTTTTTTTTTTTTTTTAATGTTTATTTATTTCTAGGAGAGAGAGAGAGAGAGACAGCGTGAGCAGGGGAGGGTCAGAGAGAGAGGGAGTCACAGACTGAAACAGGCTCCAGGCTCCGAGCTGGCAGTCAGCACAGAGCCCGACGCGGGGCTCGAGCCCACGAACCGCGAGATCATGACCTAAGCGAAAGTCGGACGCTTAACCGACTAAGCCACCCAGGCGCCCCGATCTCCTGACTTTCTTGATTACCTGCTCATCTTAGTCTAATGCTATGGACATTTCAGTGGTAAGGTTTGATAAGAAATGCCTTTTTCCTGTCCACATCTGCCCCAGATGATTTTCTGGATAGTTTAAATACACTTATATGGATCTCTCAGCGCTCCTTCCAAATTATCTCTTCTTCCAGAGCCCTCCCTGTTCTAAGCTAATTGTCAGAGCCTCTTCCTTCAAAATGCCTCTACAGTCCCTGTACATGATATACAGGAGGCATCCTACAAACAGCTGCCCATTCTTTTCAGCCAAGGCCCAACTCAGTCCTTATCCACCCCAAGGCTTCCAAGGCTTGGGATGCTGCAGCATAGAAGGATTCTTCTCTTAAAGGAGACAGAAAGGGAGTTCACTCCAACTTCTTTGACTCAATCTCAGTCCCTCCCTAGAAATGCCAGGTGGGCCAGGAAACGAGTCTGAGTGTGGGTTTACAGGATCACATAACACAGAGGAATGTCATTGGACGGACCGACTCCCAATTAACAAGGGCAGATACCTGCGCTAGACTGTGTGGCCTCTTTTAAGATCTACTACAAAACTCTGACTTTATGGGTATACCGCCTGAAGAGGAGTCCTGACTTAGCAAGAAGCCCAAGTAAAGAATTTTATGGGATAAGGGACTCTTCTGAGGAAGGCAAATAACAGACTGACTGAGGGAAGGGCATCTGAAAACCAGTGAAGACATAGAAAGAAAAAAGACATTACATACCATGTCCACACCCTCTGCAGAGGGAATATAAATGTTCCCCAGAGGAAAGAAATCCACAAGCTCCCTGGAGAACTTGGACTCTGTGTTCAGCCAGGCGTCTTGCTCCCTCCAGCACCATGCCTTACAACTGCTGCCTTCCCAACCTAAGCTTTCGCTCCACCTGCTCCTCTCGGCCCTGCGTGCCCCCCAGCTGCCACACCTGCACCCTGCCCGGGGCCTGCAACATCCCCGCCAATGTGGGCAGCTGTGGGTGGCTCTGCGAGGGCTCCTTCAATGGCAACGAGAAGGAGACCATGCAGTTCCTGAACGACCGCCTGGCCAGCTACCTGGAGAAGGTGCGCCAGCTGGAGCGGGAGAACGCGGAGCTGGAGAGCCGCATCCGGGAGTGGTGCCAGCAGCAGGTGCCCTTCGTGTGCCCCAGCTACCAGTCCTACTTCCGGACGATCGAGGAGCTCCAGCAGAAGGTGAGGGTCTTTGCTGTTATCTCTGAGCAAAAGGAGTTTGCGATGATTCTCAATCTGTAGTAAAGCAGTGTGTCTCTTGCTTCTATGCAATCATGATTCTTGCTTCCCCCCTTTACTTTCAAAATAGCTTTTGAAGCCATTTTAAAGAAGTTGCTGATATCATACTTATTTTCAGTCCTCGCTAAGCAGCCTCTCATTCCCCAGATCCTGTGCACCAAGTCTGAGAATGCAAGACTGGTGGTGCAGATCGACAATGCCAAGCTGGCCGCAGATGATTTCAGAACCAAGTGAGTTGTTCAGAATTCACACTGCTGTCCACTCCTTTTGTTTAATCTCTGGTTAAAGGAAAGGGATTTCCATAGCTTTACTGAGCAGCAGTTTCCATCTGTTGGTGGTGAAACATTCTGTAGAGATTGAAGGGAATCGAGCAAAGGAATCACAAAAATAGATGAGGACTCAGATCAATCTGTTTATTTTTGGACCAATATTTGGTCTGGACTGAGCCTCGGAACCCTGTCTCCTGGGTCTACTCATTGCAGAAAGTGGAAAGACTAAGTGAATGCGGCTATCAAAGATCGTTCCTGTGAGTCCTGAAGGTTTGCCAGTCACTGCTCTGACCCTGTCCTTGTGCAGGTATGAGACAGAGCTGGGCTTGCGGCAGCTGGTGGAGTCAGACATCAACGGCCTGCGCAGGATCCTGGATGAGCTGACCCTGTGCAAGGCTGACCTGGAGGCCCAGGTGGAGTCCCTGAAGGAGGAGCTGCTGTGTCTCAAGAGGAACCATGAGGAGGTGAGACTGGAAATGAGAAACGAAGAAACCTCCTTCAGCCTCAGGCTGAGGGTGACTTGAGTGATTTGGGGTGGCAGAATCTGGAATACGAGGTTGAGGTTGACTTCACAATTTTCTTTGAAAAATGCCAAAACTTCATGATGTGTGATAAAGTGGAGACATGAAACCTATCCATGTTCCCAGATAAGATGTATCTTTCACTCAAAACTGGTGCATCATGGGAATTTCCCAGAGCCCCTCCATTGACTTGTGATTGGTTATTGAGCATATTGAGCACAGCATATATACAGCATTGCTGTATTCATGCAGTGCAAAGTCATTTCTCTTCCCAAAGGCTGCCAAATCAAGCCTGGTGAATCTGAGTCTCCACTCTTCCAAAGTCTTGGTGAAAAATGAGCCAAGGCTCCTCCTTTTCTCTCCTGGAGGGGTCACACCATCATCTTATTTCCTGGCAAGAATTGTTTGCTATGCAATCTAAAATTGTATGGCCAATTCTTTGCATTATGAAGTCTTCTGCAGACAGTCTGTAAACTGGGAAAGTTAAGCATTAGTCCATCCTTTGGTGGCATTGGAGCAAATCCTTGGGAATTCTTTTTGAATCCATGTGCATGGCACAGTCATGTGAGGAGGGAACTCTTCCACATGGAGTGCAGAGCACCTTACCCTTGAGCTGCCACAGACTGCTCCACTCAAGGTCTCTTTCCCAAGGAAATAGACTAATGGGGCTTCAACAGGCAAAGACCATTCTTCATTGAGGAGAGTCACTCTTGCATTTTCTGCATCCATAGGAAGTCAACACCCTGCGCTGCCAGCTTGGAGACCGCCTCAACGTGGAGGTGGACGCGGCCCCCACCGTGGACCTGAACCGTGTGCTCAACGAGACCAGGAGTCAGTATGAGGCCCTGGTGGAGACCAACCGCAGGGACGTGGAGGAATGGTTCACTACCCAGGTGGGCATCTCAGCACGTGGCCACCCAGGACCCTCGACCCATCAGGGCCCTTGAGGGTAGGGTGTGACCCTGTCTTGTCCCCTGTGCTGTTTCAGACTGAGGAGCTGAGCAAGCAGGTGGTGTCCAGTTCAGAGCAGCTGCAGTCTTGCCAGGCAGAGATCATTGAGCTGAGACGCACGGTCAACGCCCTGGAAATAGAGCTGCAGGCCCAGCACAACCTAGTGGGTATTGTTCAGGGTTGTCCATCCTCTCCTTACCTCGTGAAGCCTATGACTTCTCTGGAATTCCCTGGAGATGCCCTCACAGAGAAGCAGCAGCTCTGTGACACTCTGTATGTTCCCCACACAGAGGGACTCCCTGGAGAACACGCTGACGGAGACCGAGGCGCGCTACAGCTCCCAGCTGGCCCAGGTGCAGTGCATGATCACCAACGTGGAGTCCCAGCTGGCTGAGATCAGGAGTGACCTGGAGCGGCAGAACCAGGAGTACCAGGTGCTGCTGGATGTGCGGGCCCGGCTGGAGTGCGAGATCAACACGTACCGGGGCCTGCTGGAGGGCGAGGATTGCAAGTGAGTGACCAGCTGGAGGTATCTGATGAATCCATGCTCACATAAGCATACTTCTCATTTGGACTCTGGGCAAAGAGTACATACTTTCAAAAGGAAATTATGCCTCCACACCAGACATGATCAAACAGCTCAGAAAACACAATATGGTCAACATTCAAAATATGGGAAAGCAAGAACTGTTTGATACACACACTGAAATTATGGAGCCAATTCTTTGCATTCTTCTGTGAGCATATAGGTATGAGATCTATGATATTGCTTACATGTTACAAGCCTGTATTGTGTAGAGGGAGCATTTGCATACATTACCTTATCTGACCTTGCAGTTACTGCCAAGCAGGTTGGAACAGCATCCTCCCCATTCTGTAGGCGAAGAGAAGCTATGTTGATTTTCCCAAGGTCACCAGCTAGGAATGGACAGTGTGGGGAGTCAAAGCCAGAGTTCTAGAGTTTCTGTCTAGCACTTTGGGCACCCGTATAGTGGGAAGACCAGGAGCAATCTGATAGGGAGCTTTGTAGCAAGGAAGCATGTGGCTTTCTCTGCGATAGGTCAGGCCAACTCCCACAGGAAATTCCACTCTTGGGGTCTCTCTTAAGTGTACCACAAGCCTCCCTCAATTCACCTTTCTACATCGTTCTTTTTCTCCAGGCTGCCCTGCAACCCTTGCGCCACCACAAATGCGTGCGGATCCGCCGGGTCCTGTGTCTCTAATTCCTGCGCCCCCTGCACCCCTTGTGCCCCCCGCCCGCGCTGTGGGCCCTGCAACTCCTTCATACGCTAGAGCCCAGGGGCTACCAGAGGAGCAAGAAGGCAGGGCCCAAGGTTCCAGAGCCTTGACCTGGCACTGGTTCACTCGACAAAAAGGGGCAGAAAACACAGTTTGCATGGCTTGAGCCACCCCAGTAAGGCAGCCACGAAATTCACCCCACCTACTGCAGAGCATTCGTTGCCCACCCTTTCCTTCACTGAGGTGTGTTGTTTCTTCACTTGCCCAGAGAACCCTCCTAAGTGTCAGGACCTTCCCTTGTAACCTGCTAATAAACTTGATTTCCCTGGCAAAGCAGATGCCTTTCTCATTGGTATTCATTTGTTTCACCCCGCCCATCACTTGAGCACTCTATAAAAAAGCCACTTGAAAGTCAGGTTACATAATGGCTTGACTCTTGGATACAAGAGCCGTTCTCTGCCTGGCGGGCGGATGGCTGGCCTGGCGCCCTGGATGCCTGGGTGAGGCAGGCTGGCGGGAGGGAAGGCAGGGTCAGTGCTGTATTATCTGGGGGCTGGTGGCCCGGGCGTTCCAGGCAGCCTTGGGAACACCCAGCAAAGGAATGCCTGCCTGCCTTGCTCAGGAAGCCTGCCGTGCCTTCCCCTCCTGTGTGTTGGATCATTATCAGCCTGGGCTCACTTCCCCTTCCAGCTCTGGGGCTTAGAGAGCTCCTCACTCTTCATCTGATGCTTCTGCCTTTCTCAATCCGTCCCAACCGGTACCTGTTGAGTACCTACCCTGTACACACCCTGGATGGTGGGGAAGGGAGAGACACATAAAGAAAGACATTTAAAAAAAATGTTTTTCTAACGCTTATTCATTTTTGAGAGAGAGAGAGAGAGAGAGAGAGAGAGAGCAACTGAGCATGAGCAGGGGAGAGGCAGAAAGAGAGAGGGAGACACAGAATACCAAGCAAGCTCCAGGCTCTGAGCTGTCAGCACAGAATCAGACGTGGGGCTGAAACTCACAAACCCTGAGATCATGACCTGAGCTGAAGTTGGACGCTTAGCCAACTGAGCCACCCAGACGCCCCAACAACTTGTTTAAAGGGATAAAACTAGTCCCTAGGTAGTGCTATTATAATAAGCCTTTATCCCTGACACCAAACCTGCAGACTTATGCTGCAAACAAAACTCCTAGTACTGAGAGTGACATCAGTGTTCATCAAGAAATTCATAGCAACACTCTCAACAATAGCCAAAACATAGAAAGAGCCTAAGTGTCCATCAACAGATGAATGGATCAAGAAGATGTGGTTTATCTATACGATGGAATACTACATGGCAATGAGAAAGAATAAAATCTGGCCATGTGTAGCAACATGGATGGAACTTGAGGGTGTTATGCTGAGCGAAATAAGTCAGGCAGAGAAGGACAAATACCATATGTTTGCACGTATAGGAGGATTAGGAGGAACTTAATGGAGGACCATGGGGGAGAATAAGGGGGGAATAGTGGGGGAGAGGGAAGAAGCAAACCTTGAGAGACTCTTGAATGGTGAGAACAAACTGAGGACTGATGGGTGTGGGAGGGGGAGGGGGGAGATGGACATGGAGGAGGGCACTTGTGGGGATGAGCACTGGGCATTATATGGAAACCAACTTGACAATAAACTATTAAAAAATAAAAAAGAGAACAAAACAAAAACCAAATTAAAAAAAAAAAAAAAAGAAAGGCTTGAACTTGAATCTTTAACTTGAAAGAAGAGCCATGGAAATGTTAAGCATGGACTCGCTAAAACCCCAGAAGACAATTTTGACATGAAAGGATCAGAGACCACTCAGGTTTCTACCTTTTCCCACGAACGTTTCCATCACACCAGGCTTTCTGAGGCAGATATTGGAATCCACCTTGGTGAAACACAATCTTGTATATTGAAA